>NW_008795863.1:5061617-5062417 GCF_000699145.1 Aptenodytes forsteri | reverse complement strand
GGTCACTGCTGCACTTGCACTGCTTCTTGTAAGGCTTGTCCTCCATTGGTTCAGGTGGTTCCTGCTATAGTAATTCCTGTAACATGCAACTCAAATCCTGGGTTACAACAATTTAAAGGTATATCCGTTACAATGTCCACCCCGGGTCCTTTTGGACCAAGTTACAGGGTTTAACATTGCAATGAACTCCTCCCCTTGCTCCTAGCCTGGCTAGCAATGAGGCGTTCCTGCTATAGTAATTCCCATAACATGCAACTCAAATCATGGATTGTTTTCACTCAGGATTAAATCACCTTGAGGTACACATTGGACTCCCACCTCCTCTGGTGACACTCCGAAGATTCAGCCCTCTGGCCGAATCTTGATCTGGCCGAATGATCACTTCCAAGATTCCCGGGCGGTCGGGGTTTCCCATTCGAGCCCGTTGCATTATCAGTGCAACCCACTTACTCCATGTAGCATCAGCTGCATGATGCGTAGAGGGGACCCTCCCTTTGAACATCCAGCCCAGCACCAGCAATCGAGGTCCCAAAAGGAGCTGTGCTTCAGTACCAACTACATGGTGTAAGTGGCTCGAATTCCTTCATATGCTGCTAACATTTCTTTTTCAGTTGGAGTGTAACAGGCTTCAGATCACCTATATCCCTGGCTCCAAAACCCTAGGTCGACCTCAAGTCTCTCCAGGCACTTTCTGCCAGAGGCTTTAGGTGGGGCCGTTATCGCTGGCTGAGGTGTAAAGCACCTTCTTCACATCTTGTCCTGTCCAGACTGGCCCAAGGGCTACTGCATGAACTATCTCC
>NW_008795863.1:5060143-5061435 GCF_000699145.1 Aptenodytes forsteri | reverse complement strand
GACATAGCTGTTATTTTGTTGATCACATCCATTGGGATCTGACGACGTCCATCTTGCCATTTTATTCCTAAAAACTGGATCTCCTGTGCAGGTCCTTTGACCTTACTTCGTTTTATAGCAAAACCAGCTTTCAAAAGAATCTGGATTATTCTTCTCCCCTTCTCAAACACTTCTTCCGCTGTGTTGCCCCACACAATGATGTCATCAATATACTGCAGGTGTTTGGGAGCTTCACTTTGTTCCGATGCAGTCTGTATCAATCCATGACAAATGGTAGGACTGTGTTTCCACCCCTGGGGCCGTCGGTTCCAGATGTACTGGATACCCCTTCATGTGAAAGCAAACTGTGGCCTGCACTCTGCTGCCAAAGGGATTGAGATAAATGCATTGGCGATATCAATTGTTGCATACCATTTGGCAGCCTTTGACTCCAGTTCATATTGCAGTTCTAGTATGTCTGGTACAGCAGCACTCGGCGGCAGTATGACTTCGTTCAGGCCACGACAGGCCAATGTTAGCCTCCACTCTCCATTACATTTTTGCACTGGCCATATGGGACTGTTAACGGGTGAATGAGTCTTACTGATCACTCCTTGACTCTCCAGTCACTGGATCAACTTATGAATGGGAACCAGGGAGTCTCAATTGGTGCGATATTGCTGCCAGTGCACTGTCATGGTAGCAATTGGCACCTGCTGTTCTTTAACCCACAGCAACCCCACCACAGACAGATCCTCTGAGAGACCAGGCAAGCTAGACAACTGTTTCATCTTCTCCATACTCAAGGCAGCTATACCAAAAGCCCTTTTGAGTTTTTGAAGTATACTCTCCTGAGGTTGTCTATGCCAAGGATACATGGAGCCTCCGGACCAGTCACAATAGGATGCTTTTGCCACTCATTCCCAGCTAGGCTTATCTCAGCCTCCAACACAGACAGTTCTTGGGATGCTCCCACCACTCCAGAAATACAGATGGATTCTGCCCCTTTGTAATCTGATGGTATTAGAGTACACTGTGCACCGGTGTCCACTAGAGCTTTATACTCCTATGGGGCTGACATGCCAGGCCATCGAATCCACATAGTCCAGCAAACCCAGTTGTCCCTTTCCTCCACCTGGCCAAAAGCAGGGCCCCTCTATTCCTGGTCGGAGTCTTCGTTACTTGATTTTTGTAACTGCAAAGCAGAAGTCCCTTTATCAGGTTCAAAAGTACGATCAGCCCTTCTACTCTGCCCAACAGACACTGGAGCAGTAATTTTCCTGGATGGATGCTTTTTGGCTGTTGTTTTTCCT
>NW_008795863.1:5054631-5057911 GCF_000699145.1 Aptenodytes forsteri | reverse complement strand
GGTGTGAGGAGCAGAAAAGGCCTTGACTCTGTGTAAGCACTGCTCAGCAATAACTAAAAACACCCCTGTATTATCAACACTGTTTCCAGCACAAATCCAAAACAGAGCCCCATACTAGCTACTATGAAGAAAATTAACTCTACCCCAGCCAAAACCAGCACAATTAGCAAATGCTCTGTACAGTTCAGCAGCCTCCTGCCTAAGAATGATGAATACCTCCCAGCTTTGTTGTAAAGTGCCAAAACACAGGAACCAACTTTTGCCCAGACAGTTCCAGCCTCCCCAGGGTCAGAAATCACTGTTTTAGAGATATAAGCCCTAACCCTTCAGAACAACTCACAGCAAAAGTTCATAGAAGATATAATATAGAACATTTCTTCCGATCAGAATCAGTCAGAAGAGAAGCACAGAAAGTGGCAAATCAACTTTTCTTTCAGCAACATTAACTTTGCCCCATTTTATACGTGTTTTGCTTTCTAGTCCTGAAGGATATCCCTCAGCTGTGGGAATAGTGAAAGTCTGTGAGGGGACTTATGAAAAAGATGGCGGCAAACCTTTTAGCAGGGCCTGTTGCGACAGGATAAGGGGGAATGGCTTTAAACTAAAGGGGCAAAGAAATAGGCTAGATATAAGGAAGACATTTTTTATGCTGAGGGTGGTGAAACACTGGCACAGGTTGCCCAGAGAGGTGGTGGATGCCCCCTCCCTGGAAACATTCAAGGTCAGGTTGGACGGGGCTCTGAGCAACTTGATCTAGTTGAAGATGTCCCTGCCCACGGCAGGGGGGTTGGACTAAATGACCTTTAAAGGTCCCTTCCAACCCAAATTATTCTATGATTCTATTCCAGGATTCTGGAGATCCTGCAATTGAACTTTCTGACACTTCAATCTGACCATTACGTTACATTAACAGGTTTACATATTTAATGTAAATATGCAAATATACTGAGAAATTTAAACAGAAGAGTTTAACTTGAGATCTACTGTGAGATAATTGATGTGAATACAATAATCGTCCAGTCACTTACCTTTCTCTCCTCCTCTGAAACTCAGTATCTGAGTTACAATACCTATGGATCAAAAGAGTTCATATTTGGAAGCATATTGTGCTCTGTTTTCTTACAGTAAATGTCAAATGTTTCTACCATGTCCTACTCCAAATCATTTACTCTTTTACTAAGAAACTGTACAATGATCAGGTGACAGGCTGATAGTTATGGTTAATAAACAGAAACAGATGCATCCTCACATGTAAAATCTGCATTTATGACAACACCCTGAAAACACTGTTTGCTGCTTGAAAATAAGTCTTTGATAACCCAGACTTCAAGTAACCTGCACGAAATCAAAGGTGAAGGAAAACAGTATCAGAGGACTGCTGGGGAAAAGACAGCAAGGTCAGGCAAAGGAAGGCTACCAAGACAGAAGGAACACCTGTGTAAACACGCTCATACACACATATACAATTGTTACTGTGCCATGAATTAAAACAACCTGTGACCTACATGCAAACAAAAATAGTCACTTCCACTCCAGCCTGATAGGAATGAAATCTCCAAGATGTTCTAGAACAATAATTGAAAAACACTTCTGTTTAAAATCAGTTCATATTAGCTTTAACTTTCCATGTTTAACTATGTGCCACTAAACGGCTAACTGCTAAATATCCTACCCTCTAAACACAGAAGAACTGCAAGCAATTGCATTGGCTTATATCCTACATACAATAAATGACACTCACCTGCCTTAAATCCAAGGTGATGGTGATCCAGTGGTATTGCCTCCCATTCTGAATGCTGGGACTTTGCCACCAGTTATTGGTACCATCAATTGCACTGGAAATTGGGTGCTGCTCTGTTTTAAAGCAAAAAATTAAACATCTCTTGAAAATACATCTCACTACATTTTCTCTGACCCTCCACATTTATTTCACACTAAGCACAATTTCTTCCTGTCATAAAGAAATAAAAGCTGAAATCTACCCCTAGACAAGAAGGCTGTCATTGGACTCTGCGGTGCTTAACGGTGATTTAAGGTGCTAACGCTTTCTGTCAGCCTTTTGCTCAAAGGTCGTTTCACTTACATAGTAGAGAGACTAACACTAAAAAGTATTTGACTCCAGTGTACCCTGTATTCATGGGGAAGGGTCAAAAAGAATCACACAGACCAATGAAACCAAAACAAAACCACATGAAACTTGCCTTTGGGATTGGCACTATGGTGGTCGCAGACGCGGCACTGCGCGTTGCGCAGGGGCCGTCCCGGGACGTGCTCCACCAGTTTGCAGAACATCTCCGGTCCCTTCTCCCCGCAGGTGGCGTTGGTGGAGATGTGAGCATTGCTGGCCAGGTTCAAAATGGCGGGGAACAGGCCTTGAAAGAAGTAATGATTATCAGCCACGTCGTAAGGCAAGCAAAATACAGACATGGGTATGAGACAGGTCTCTGAACATACAGGGTTTCATGACAAGCTTCTAGCCTAGAGTTGGAGATACAGAAAAATACAATGAAAACAATTTATTTTGTGAAAAGATTCTCATACCACACTGACACCAGCACATCAATCATCATGGCTCTGAGGCACTGCAGCCCTGTCTGTCCCTGCCCACTGCCTAGGGCTCCTCCCACCACAGCCCAGGACCCCATTTCAGCCCCTCAGGGCCATCAGCCTCTGCCTCAGCAGGGATGGTCTCCTGCTACCCACAGAGCTCCCCCAGCACTGAGCTGAGCCCACCCACCGGCCCATGTCCCTGCCTGACCTCAGCCTGTCCCCAGGGAGGTGCCCGATGCCCAGGGCTGGGGCTGCCCCAGTGCCCCCCGGCTGCCCTGCTCCTGGCTGGGGGAGTGGGACAGGCCCTGGTTGTCAGGTCCTGCCCTGACGGACCCCACAGTGAGCCCCCATTGGCCCTCAGGGTGCCCCCGGCCCTCGTGGCACCCTGATCACAATAACCAACACGGCAGGGCATAAGCAATCCAGGAGGTTCCTGGAATGAGTTGATGATAACTTCCTTCTCCAAGTGATAGAGGAACCAGCAAGGAGAGATGCTATGCTGGTCCTTGTTCTCACCAACAAGGAGGCGCTGGTGGGGAATGCGAAGCTCAAGGGCAGCCTGGGCTGCAGTGACCACAAAATGGTGGAGTTCAAGATCCTTAGGGCACCAAGGAGGGCGCACAACAAGCTCACTCCCCTGGACTTCAGGAGAGCAGACTTTGGCCTCTTCAGGGATCTGCTTGGTAGAGTGCCATGGGACAAAGCCCTGGAGGGAAGAGGGCCCCAAGAA
>NW_008795863.1:5043052-5053029 GCF_000699145.1 Aptenodytes forsteri | reverse complement strand
AAAATGATCAGGGGGATGGGACACCTCTGCTATGAAGAAAGGCTGAGAGAGTTGGGGTTGAAAATGCCCCAGTGCAGAGAAGGCTTTGGGGAGACCTTATTGCAGCCTATCAGTACCTAAAGGGGGCTTTAAAAAAGATGGCGGCAAAGTTTTTAGCAGGGCCTGTTGCAACAGGACAAGGGGGAATGGCTTTAAACTAAAGGGGCATAGATACAGACTAGATATAAGGAAGACATTTTTTACACTGAGGGTGGTGAAGCACTGGCACAGGTTGCCCAGAGAGGTGGTGGATGCCCCATCCCTGGAAACATTCAAGGTCAGGTTGGACAGGGCTCTGAGCAACCTGATCTAGTTGAAGATGTCCCTGCCCACGGCAGGGGGGGTGGACTAGATGACCTTTAGAGGTCCCTTCCAACCCAAACTATTCTATGATTCTATTCTATGATTCTATGAACCCTGTTATTTCACTCCACCTTTGGATGCTTTATTGCTGAGGAACACAAGAGTTAGTAAACTAAATCTTCCAGTTACCAAACCTTCTCTTTGCATTGTGAATTGACCAAAACCAGGAGGACAACTGGCCCAATGCCAGAAGCGAGGAGGAACTGTACAGCGCATACTCGGCTGGTGTGGAAAACGACATTTAACTGGAGCTCTCTGAGGCAGCAACACCACCACTCCAAACAACATGATCCATGTTCACAAGTTTTAAGGACAGAGATTTAGGCCTTTGCTCTGGGCTTTTCTGCAGCCTGTGTAAAGTCTAAGGGACGTTTTGCTTCCCACTTATTAATCTTCACACAAAGGCTTTACCGAACTTTCAGATGGTATTGCTTTTGTGCACTGGAATAACGAAACAACAGACAAAGCATTTCAAGATTAATGCTACCGGACCGGGAATCCTTAGTATTTTCTAAAAGGAGTAAAGTTTTACTTTGGCTTGAAGGCTACTGATAAAATTTAAAGACGACTGCATGCAACAGAAAGAAGTTAAGCACAGCTTCTCAGCAATGTTGTTATCAGTTTCCAGCCTTCCCTCCTGAGCTAAAAAACTTTTATTTCTTGCATGGTTATGGTATAACAGAGATGCTCCATTTCCACTCAGAAGCAACTCTGAAAAACAGCAACAATTTTGGAAAAAAAGAGTCCTGTCTTTAGAGATTAAACACAATGGGCTGAAATCAAAGCTAGAGCCTTGGTGTGGCCTATTAACAGTGCCACAAGAATTGCTACTGTTGCAACAGTGAGGTATTAAAATCACATCTCTGAAAGGGTTTTTAGTATTTTTCTTCTGTTATAAGGAATTCTGAATACAAAAAGAATTCCAGTCATTTGTGAAAATATAAGCCTTTTTCACTAGGAAAACTATATGGATTCTTTTACTTTGTTAATCTACAACATACATAATAAAAGATTGTAATTTTAATATTTTGTTTTTCTTAGCTGTGCATCTCAACCAGGCAAAAGTCAATATTCCTTTAATTTAAAGTGTCTTTGTCTGCCCAGTAATTGCATTACCCTGCAAAGCCTCAAGAAAAGTTTCAGTGCTATTTAAACCTTGACTTCAGCTATTGAAAATGTGGCTAAATCCTAACACTCTGCACCACAGTATGAATAACAAACAGCATGTTTTCGATTGTGCTATACTCAAAACTTAACAGGAGGGAGATAGAGCTTTTTATTTTTTTTAATCCTGACTTCATCTAAGTTAAATCCAGATTAGGTCAGATGCCTTGTCTCGTTATAACTAAGTCTGATGCAGATGAGGATGCTGAAGTCATCCTGTTGACCACTTTTGGTGAGGCTTTTCTGCCAATAACATGGTTTCTGCACAGTCTTCTCTCACCTCATGCAGTATGGGTGCAGTATTGCTCCAGACCTAAAGTTGAAGGCAAAGTAGAAATGCTGCCCTCCATTTTCCTACTGGACAAGAAAGCTCAGTGGTGGAAGAGGGTAGCCTCTTTTACATTACCCTCCAATGTTATAAAATCTTCAGTATTCAGTATTCATTACTGTTCACATAGGCATCTACCAGCCAGTCTTCAAGAGCTATCCATTACTTCCCAAGTCATTCATTACCTTCACTCATGTTACACAGCAGCCCTGCCATTTCTTTCCAGGGTCATTTGTTACAGTGACATAATTTGCATACAATAACCTTCAGACAACAGACTTGTGCCAAAGGAATAGCGAAGCTCTGAAGAAAAAGTGCTGATGCCAAGTGCTGTGCTGGCCAAGCTTCATTCCAAAACCCCAAGCTCAAGTCACCATAGCATTCACCCTGGACTCAGCCCTTTTGTCTGCTCGTCATCAAGCATCTCACTGACTTCTAATAAATTCGCTGATTCATAATGAAATGAATAATGGTACGGTAACATTAAGGTCTCATGAGGAGTTTTTTCTGGGTCCCACTGAGATAAGAAGAAAGAACATTTCAATCCAACTGAGTTGCACCAGAGTTTTGCCCCAGGATCCAAATAAAAAGCAAGAGTTTGTTAGCTTCATCCTGCAAGGTACTGCATCTCTTCAAATCCTAGCTGATTACGTTCACCTTTGACTCTCTTTAACGCAACCAAATTTTAAGGCAATCTGCAGAGGTGTGGCCACTGATTTCAGTGGAGACCGAGATTAGTGTAGGATCTGGTTTATTAAGAAACAGTAAGTATCTGCGATAAATAAAGTGGAAGAAAAGAGGCAAATTTAATGAGTTGCATCTTTACGGAACATTGTTCCTCTTCAGTCATTCAGCATGTTCTTAAGAAAAATCTTTTCTTAAGAAAAGCTGGGTACTCAGAATTGTGAGTTCAAGAGCTCTTAGATGCTCCTCTAACGAGGAAAAAAAAAACAAACAAAAGAATAAAACCATCTGGTAAAATATATTTTTACCTCTCTTAGGAAGAGGTAGGTATGATAAAGATGAGCAACCACAGAATCATCACTTAAATGAGCCATTTACAGATAAATAGGTGACTGTCATATCCTGCTATAAAATCCAAATGGCCACAACAGACACAAAACTCTGGCAGAAGATACCACGTATCATTAAACTGAACTTTTAGCAAACGATATTTGCATTCTTAAAGACATTGATGTAACTTTTACAGTTTGCTATCTAAAGTCCAGCACAAATGATGGATTGAATTGGATTTATCATACTTATTCCCACTAGAAAGCAAGGCAAGTGCTACATACAAAATCCTCACTGTTTCAATACGGAGCTGTCAGGCTCCATTATCACATTAGACAATTGTAGCTTTGAACGAGCCTTGAGAGGTCTCCATATGGATGGCAACAGATCCATGTGGATCTGTACAGAGTTCAGTAGTAGACTTCTCAGCTCGCTAATCTAGTTTGGTTGACTATATTCTATTTGTTAAAATACCTTGCAGCCAACTTTGCACGTAAGTACTTGCTGCTTCATCTTTCCACCATCAAGCCCATCTCTGGGAATTACTATTCAGCATTTTGCAAGAGACTATGGTGGTCCTGAGAAAAGCTGGAAGAATTTTTAATTTAAACTCATTTACTTCTAACTGCTGGCCAGCTCTTTTCATGGTAAGGTAAACTCTTTTAACTTGATTTTTTCCAGCTACTCAGCTGCCCATTTGCCCCAAACCAGAGATTCACACACCACCCAATACCAGAAAATGAATAGTGTACAGATGCTAACTTGACCTTAAGAAAGAATAACACTTGATTCACTATAGCTCAGCACAAAAGTGGAGCACAATGTTTTCATTAGATGTTCAAGCAAGTTGCTCTCGTTTGTAAGGGCTTGGTTTTAGCCAGATGCATGACTAAAACTCACTACAGGAAAACTGAGTAGGTACTGTCAGAATTATGTCACTCAGAGCTTTCCTACAGGGGCAAAATGCCCCAAGCTCAGAGAAAGCAGCGGGAATCAAATCCCTAATAAGGTGGTCTGCAATGTGGATATGGCAGAATCTGTCACATTCACACTCTACAATGTTCGATTCTTAAAGAAATTACAAGAAAGAAGAATTCAAAGGTTAGATGGATTTGTTGTATGTATAGCTTAGCAGGCAGACCTTGTGATGAAGGACACAGCATTTAACGTTTCACCAGAAGTCAGGGGAAAGCCTTGTTCATAATGAAACCAGTTGTAATGTATTTGAATGATGAACAGGTGGTCAGCATGCAGTATGCCAGGGAAAAAGACGACAGGCAAAGAGCTTTTAGGTAGACAACCAGGCAGTCAACTTCTATTTTATGTGCTTCGATATGCCTATCGACTCTAATCCTTCAGAATTAATGGGGATAGTTGGAGCATGCAGCTTACTGGGCAGATTCGAAGTGCTGACAATTCACACAAAGTCATGGATTGAGATACATCATTGCATAAGTAAAAGATGCCTGCAACCAGGAGAGCTATCCCTCTATTGTAAAGTTTATGGCTGAGCATGTGGCCTACACTTCTTTGGGAATTATTCTACCTGAAACCAGGGTCTACAGAAGTCCTCACAAGCTCCTTGGTGCAGAGATAAGTACCATCATCTTCCCTGGAGACTCAATTTAATTCTTTGTGGTTTTGTAAGTTTTTTTCAGCTGTTTGATTTTGTTATAGGTATAGACTACCAAGCACCCCTGAAGTTTTTACCAAGAAGAATTTCAAGGATTTAGGACATTTCCAGAGTTCTGGCAACTCCCAACTGTGACCAGTGCACATCTATTGATACATTCTGGATATACCTGATTTACTGCACATGAGCAGATCAATTCCATAGTATTTGCTCAGTGGATCTGACACATCCTGGACTTGTTGCACATTTTGCGTAGCTCAGAGAGCCTGCACGTGTACAGAAGCATCAGTGCACTCCAAAGACATTAGACTTACTCTCCACGCTCAGACCACAGCACATACACATCACTAATGGAAATACAGAAACCACATGCAATTGTGTGCCATTTATCAAAGGCTTTAGACATATTTATTCCCTTCCTTATCTTTAAAAAGTATTCTGTTTAGGACTCTTGGCTGCATTCTGTACAGCTAGATCTGAATGAAACCCCAATTCCATTCCCAATTAATGATTTTTTCACTCAGGAAATGAATAGTATTTCATCACTGCTCCGTTTCAGGTAAAGGGAAAGTAGATTTGTGTGTTTTGGCAGAATCCACACATTGTCTGTGTTTTTGTGAGAATCCATACAGTCAAACATGGTCAATGTGACTGACAGACAGGTGAAAACTGTACTTCTTCACTTTTTACAGATGGCACATGGAAAAAGGGAGACACACTTCAGAATAGCCATCTTCCTAGCAGAGGCATAGCTGATTAAATTCATTTCTGTTACACACACAGTTGTACAAACAGAAGGATACATGTGAGGGTTCTGCTTTACATAGGCTTCACTACACCAGCAAACATGTTCAATAAGCACAATAAAGATAACAATATTTTTTGGTATTCTGATCAACACAGCAAAGATGGCAAAACTTCTTACAGGAAGGCCACATTTAAGACAGCTTCCCTCTGAATCCAGATTCACTAATCTGTCTGATATCCCAGAAAGCTGAATAAATTAGGGAAATGGGTTTTTTGTTTTTTTTTTTTAATGAAATCAGAAGACAAACTGGTGGGAAATGAAGACAAAAAATTGTCTGAAGCAAGCCAAGAACTGAGTCCAGAAGGTGACATAATGTTTTCTGGATTGCTCATCAGTGTATACAATGAAGACTCCCAACTAGACTTCAGTGAGCAACTCTGAGGCATTCAGCAAAGCAACAGCTTGATTTTTCCCCCAAGTATTTTGGCTTTTTTGTGCTGAGGGTAATAAAGCAGTAATTCGCAAGTGAACAAAGTAGATGCTACTTAAAAAACAGAGCTGATGTGTGCAGTTAACAATGAGCTTTTTATTGTGTCATTTCTCAGAACACAGAAATACTTGAAAGGGTCTAATCTCATTTGCAAGTTTGCATTTTTAAAAATGTAAGGCAACCAGCAGTTCATAACAAGCAGGCAATGTCAAAGTTTGCTCACAGGCAATAGATTCTCCTTTTACTGAAAACATTTAGAGGACAGTTGTTCAGAGTAGTTTGATGCACTTCAGGATAACAAAGGGCTAAGGACAAAACGTAATAAAATGTCAGAGTATTAGAATGTATAAAACATGTAATAGTATTACACCGCAGAAGTTGAGGTCACATTCTTTATAACATTCTCAGACAGTTTTCAGTAGCACAGATTTGTTTTAATTGTTCTGTCTTATTCAAGTTTTGGACTAAATGAGTTTACTAACTAAAAGCTGTAAAACTATTGGGCTCGGGTTCAGATTCCTTGTCTGCTTAATAGATTTACCCTCATTTTATTTCACCAGTGAATGTCCCTAGCATAACCTTTTCTATGCATTTCATCAGAATCCTATCCTGTAATCACAAGGAAAATCCAGGCTGATTTCCCTAAAATAAATGGGCCGAAATCCCTAACTTCTAACTGCAGGAATTAAGGTACTAATTCCCTGGCCTTAGAGTCAGCAAGAAATCTGTGGTATAACACCACGTTATAATCCATTTTGTGGAGACGTTGCCTAAAAATATGCATTAGCTGCAGCATGGACCCATTTGAAAAGCTGAAAGCTTCACTACAACTTACACGATAGGCTTAGGTAGCAAGCCACTAGGTAGAAATCAGTTTGAAAACTGATCACTCATTTTTCTGTAGCCCCACAGAGAGAAGAACTTCTGCTAGCACAACACAAACTTTACAGGAGCTGACCAAAGGGTATGGCTTTATTAGCAGAACATCTGCAAACTTTAATTTGCAATGTTTAAACTATTTCAGATTAAAATGAAACCTCACTACCATGACAGACCACTATCTTCTCCTAAAACCTGTTTTCTGTTTCTTCTCATACTGTAGAGCAAAGCTGACTAATGTGTCAATCAGAAATACTAGATTAAGTTTATTTAATTCAATCAGTTTTCAATACAAGAACATACTAAGTTTGTCTGTTCTTAAAAGCTTCCAGTGAGGGATATTCCTCACCATCCCTGACAAGTCTACTCTAGTGCTTTATCACTTTAAAAGTTACAAATTTTTAGTTCTCTTTGCTGCATTCATGATCTTTCATGATCTTGATTACAGCTTTTGATTACCTGAAAGGCTGTTATCACACACCCTTTTCTCTTTTCTAGACTAAGTAAACAACCCTTTCAATCTTTCCACAGTCAATTTCCTGAACCTCTTATCCTTCTGAATTCTTGGCAGTTTGCATCTCTCCAACAGTGCGGCTCCTCAGACCTCATCAGCATCAACTGGAGTAGAATAATTTCTTAAATTCTTGACAGTTTTGTTAACACACCCAAGAATAAGTTTTGCTTTCTTTTCAAGGCACTACAGTTCGATTTGCATAGCACGGCTAAGGTAAATGAAAGATCCTTTTCTGTTGTACTGCAGCTTGATCAGTCATGAAAGAGAAGTATACTCCACATCAGGCCCTGGGATGAGCTCAGGTTATCTGTAAAACAGATTGCTTCAGTCATTTGCGTAATACTCATCAACACTTGCTTTCAGAACAATCTGCTGATTATTTTACAGCTCTGATTCTGTAAAGCTTTTGCAAATCACACTTAAACAATCCAACTGGAGCACCAGAAGAAAGAACAACAAAAAAATCCATTACAGCAGTTAATGTGACCAAAAACATTCTGCTCGAACCCTGCAAGCTATTAGAGCACAAACAAGCTACAGAAGACCAAACCTTGCCCCTTGCTCTGTGCAAATGGCAAAGGGCTTCTCCGTCAAACATTTTCTGCTGTTGCTTATGGGCATTCAGCATTAATGAGAGCCTTAGTGGAGACAGGGTACTGCAGCAACAGGCATTTACCTACTGTGGTCTGCCTTGGGCTAGATGATGTGCTAATTAGCATTCAGTGCTCAGAAATTTATTGGAAAGAAGTATATAACACTGCAAATTAATAAAGATGCATTCTGTCAAATTCAGGCTGGAAACATAGAAGGCAAAAGTTTGCTCACTCAAGAACGAACATCAGCTGTAATATTCTCCCCCCACTAGTTTTCTGCTCTTTAACCTTCACAAACTACATGGAGGTGTCTGGCATAACTTGCATGTCTTCCTTAAAATTCTCAAACACCAGCAAACAACCAGGTTGATGGCCAGAATGTAGCAGAGAATCTGAACAAGGCAAAATGTTTGGGTTTTGTTTTTTTTTTTTTTTTTTTTAAAAAAAGGGCAGAAAACCTGAACCCAAAAAAAATTTTAAATTTCAAAGTGTAAGAAGCAGCATGCTAAATGTAAAAGGCAATGGAAAACTAAAGTAAAGGAAGAGGGAGGAAAGCATTACATCCCAATTAAGTCTTAATTGCAAGATGCTAAGTTTCCCCGATATGCAGTATTGGAAAGATAGAGAGTTAAAATTAGGGAATTACCAAATTCACTGAAAAATGTCTATAACAAAGACAACCCAGACTTCCAAATTAAATGTTTAGAAAAAAGGAAGGCCAAGCAATACTAATACACCTGCACAAGAAACTGAAGCTTGCCACCTCTGTTAGATACACAGTAACTAATGTTTTCATACACAAAGTACTGAGGTTTTTAATACCAGGGATGGGTTAGATACTAGTTTAGACTGAATACTAACACTATAACAATATCCTTTAAATATGAAGCTAAGTGTTAACAAGTTAACTAATGCAAACTTTACAATGTCCCACCTTCTGAGTCTCTCTCATGCTCGGAGCTTGCAAACATAGATGTAGATCATATAAAGACTATGTCACAACACATCTACTCAAATTGGAAGTAGAGAGGATAAGGATGCAAAGACATGGGTCAGCATGCAAGTTCTTAACACTGAAGGAGTCTGAGCAACTGATTTGCAGTCCCATCCAGAGATTCCTACAAATGAGCTACCTTGCCCCCAAAGGAGTGCACATCACCCTTGACAGCCTTCAGTTGAATGTTTTGAGAGAATAAAAAACATTAGCAAATACACTAGGTTTAATAGCTTACATCACAGCCCTGAATGTGGGTTCTAGTATTATGGCTTGGTCCTTCACAAATTTCAGGGATCTGAGGAAAAAAACTTTAAGTTTGAGTTCTTGGGAATAAAAAAAGAGAGCATCAGAAAGTTTTATCACAGCAATTTCTAATACCTTCAATATTGGCAGTAACTTGCTGCTTTCTTTCAATCAGAACAAACTAAGGGGCAGTAGGAAAAGACAAAACTAGCTTTCATGCTAATTTTCATCATCAGACAGTACAACCGGATATAAGAGGTGGATAATTTGTGAGTACTCTATATATAACGCATTTTTCAAAATATAATCAATATTTCTTCCATCAAGTCATGTCTTGCACGTATTGATTTTTTTTGTATGGTATTGGCCTGTTCAAGAATCTGCCTAGAAATTGTCACAGCACTTACACCAAAGCAAAAGAGCCAAAAGTTGACAGATGGGCAGGCTGCCAAGGAACAACAAACCTGCCAGACCATGAAATTAGTTCTTTCTTGTTCACCCAAAGCTTTTTCCACATGCTGAGGAATCTACATCATTGTGTTTGTTGGTTTGGGGGTTGTTTTCTTTTAGCATTACACTAGCTCTCTTCCCTGAAGTCACCTTAATCTTGGGAATGTTTTTCAGTCAAACCTGAAGTAAATACAAGCCACAGCTATTAAATATTTCAGTGTCTTGTCAGTTTTGCTTATATGCAGCCTAAGACACAATATTAGCTTTGATTAATATGACAGTAGTACTGGCAGTGTGATTGGCATGTCAAAGACTAGGGACCTCAGTCATTTGTCACTTATGATGTGTCCCAATATCAACAAGACAACATTTTTGCTCTTACTGATGTTGGATCTAAAGTAGCCTTTTCCCCACCTTTTACTATGACTACCTGCCGTGGTTTAACCTCAGCTGGCAACTGAGCACCACACAGCCGTTCGATCACTCTCCCCCCCAACGGTGGGATGGGGGAGAGAATCAGAA
>NW_008795863.1:5030317-5042894 GCF_000699145.1 Aptenodytes forsteri | reverse complement strand
CCCCAGTTTATGTACTGAGCATGACGTCACATGGTATGGAATGTCCCTTTGGCCAGTTTGGGTCAGCTGTCCTGGCTGTGCCCCCTCCCAGCTTCTTGTGCACCCCCAGCCTTGTCAGTCGGTAGAGCATGGGAACCTGGAAAGTCCTTGACTAGTGCAAACACTACTTAGCAACAACTAAAACATCGGTGTGTTATCAACATTGTTCTCATCCCAAATCCAAAACACAGCACTGTACCAGCTACTAGGAAGAAAATTAACTCTATCCCAGCCGAAACCAGGACACTACCTCAATAGATAACAGTTCACCCTGCACTTCTTTCCTATCACCAGTTTTCAACCTGAGGCAAGTCCTCCTTGTAAATGAAAATCCTGTCTGGGTTTAACCCTCATTAAATTTGCATGCATAAATGTGCAGCTTTAGGCTTCACACTGAATCATTTATTATAATAAATAGGAAGTTATGACCCAAGTATCTATTAGCTCTCTCCCAATTTTAAAATTTATATTTATCACTTGCAAAGTCTAAGAGACCTGAGCTTGAGAAGAATTTTAGAGGTTTAGTGGTCCCAGTCACTTCTGTATCGTAACTCAGTATCACAACCAAACAAAATGTTACTACTTCTTTTTCTGTGAAAACATAAAGGACTGCCCACAAGTTCTCACTTTTCCGATTCTCTCCCCCATCCCACCAGGGCATGGGTGAGAGTGAGCAGCTGCGTGGTGCTCAGTTGCTGGCTGAGGTTAAACCACGACAGGTAGTCATAGTAAGAAGGGGGGGGATCATAAATGAAGTCTTACAGCAAGTAGCTGCGCTACAAAGGAACTCTGAAATTCTTTTTTTCCACTTAGTTCATTTAAGCTTGTTATTCCTCAGCCATATATAAAACCAAAATTTATTTCACTTTCCTAATTTCAAAAAATGAATTTTTTTCACTGTCCTAATATGAATGCACTATCTTAATATTACAAATTGCAGCTGCCTTAGATGAAGTTAAATTTCTATTTAAAATAAGTGGAATTTTTCCATTAATGAGCAAAAGCTATTTCAAGTTGAAGAGTTTTTGGCACCTCAGAACTACCAGCTCTCCTGTTTTACAAAGATGTGTTTTTTCAGACATAGAAGAAAAATGTTCTCATTCCAGCAGGCACAAAGCCATTATCAGGGCACATACAGCCCTGTATCACTGCCAGATCTTCCCAGGTAGAAAGGAGCGCATTTCTTCCGGCTTGAATGGAGCTGAAAGGATTTGCAACTGTGTAACACTGAAGACATGCAAAACTTGATCATTCCCTTATCTCTACTGACAAGATTTTGCAATCTCTTATTTAATGGTTAATTGGGAAATAACCTTTGTAGGCTTTTTCAGTTATAATCAACTGTTCAACATGCTATAGAAGTGGCCCTCTGCTCTTTGCAAAAAGTAAGATATATCCTGCTACTTTTTTTTCCCCTAGGCATTTTACTCTAGGCAACAAAGATTGCAAATCACCACGCTTTGTTTACTCACATCTGCTGGTCTTCAGGCACACAGGTTAACAGATGTACAGGGCACATATTGCAACTATTTTAAAGATATTAATAGTTGTTGCACATTTCTTATGTTTCAAACCCTCACCACTTTCAAACCCTCATTTTATTATTTTACAGTAAATGCCTTCATGAAAGTCAAAGGCATTTGTGTCAAAGGATAAATTAATGAAAAAGTGTAATTTTAAGGACACAAAAATAAAGAGGGGAAAAAACCCAACCAATATCGCAAACTTTTTTAAAAGTTCTCTTCTGTATTGCCATCAGTGCTCAATAACTCAGCCAGCCGCATGGAATTTTAATCAAGTGTCCTGAAAGTATTTTTGCCTTTGGCCTGAAAACAAGAATGATGCATTTCAGCCCAAAGGGCAATTTTTAAAGAAAATTCTAACAGCCTGAAGACCAGGACTGAGAGTTCAAGTATTTTAATTTAAAATTCAGCAATACTACAGTGACACTAAAAAAATTGCAAGGCACATTTTGGATCCTACCCTGAAACACCCCAAATGTTTTTGCCAATTACTGTGGGAAATGCAGCAATCATAGGTAGAGCTGCAGAGTGGGCAGCTTATTTCTCATTGTCCTTAAGAACAGAAAAGATGAAGAGGGTTGCCCAAGTTTTAGTACCAACTGATGATACAATCTCTCTCTATGTGGTATACAGAAGGGTTTTTCTTCTTTGGGACAAACATCCTGACCTCTTCCCTGCCACTGCACCACTGAGAAGCCCCTTCTTGCCCTCTCTTCCTATCAGTACAGCAGGATTTTCATGCTACCAGAGATATTCAGACTTGGATTTGTCCATTTCCACTATTAGCCGTGGCAGCACAGCAACAGCAGATCCTTACACCAAAGTACCCACAGTAAAAACTTTCTGAGCAACCTTGACCTATTGCTGGAGCTAAACATGAGCGTGGCAACCTCTGACCCATGCCAAGATACACATTGAATACAGCTATCCACCAGCAGTCATGAGTTGTACCTACTGCTTCATTGCTGCCTTCAGATCATATACTATCACTCATCACTATGGAAAGATCTATTCTCCTTCAGGCATCATGCAATTCATCTTGAAGTTCCCTGCCCAGCCACACACATCTCTTTCTCATTGCTTGCAAACAGCAGCCTCCTCCACCTCACAGAAAACCTGCACTGTACTTTGCAGAATCATTTTTTCAATTAGAAATGTCCCCATCACAATATTATCAAACATGCAAGAAACTAAGCTGTCCCTTGTGTGATCACTCTCAAGTAAAGAGTGGTCATCCATTTAACTCTAGTATTTGCATCTGCTGCATGCCTTTAGCAATGATAAACTTGCTCTGGAGGATGTTGGCAGACACAATGTAAACCTACTTCAAGGAAGATAAATTGGGATAGGGCTTGGAAGGACTTATTCCTGTAAGTTTTAGCTTAAAATTCATGTTTACTTCTAAAGTCCATTTCAGTAACAAGCTTAGATTTTCGCATTAGCAAAAAAATTTATGGTTTCTAAAATTCTGTTCAACTTTAGTGAGATTTATTGTTAGTATCCAAAAATAACCCTTAAAAATACCCAGTTTTATTCACAAATCATGGAGTTCTAGATAAATGGCAGATTTGCTTTTCTTAATCCTGTAATTGAGACATATTACCCCATAAAAGCAAATAGGACTACCTGGGAAATTAAAAAAGAGCCTTACCGAACCAACACATTAGTTAGCAACTACTAAAGGAATAAATGAACAATTGTCTGTAGATAAATGTAAATTCACAGCAATTCTCCCAAAGTCAGTAGCGTTCATTTGATCCTTCATTTTCCCATCAAAATTTTTATCTCTTCAGCGTATTTTAAAGGGTGTTTTCTAGTAGAAGTCATTGAGTACACATTTTAGAGACTCTACAGGCTAAAGCAAATAAAAGGAATCCTAGAAATTTCAACAGCGAATATTTCACAACCCTAATTTAAACCAGGGTTTCCACAGATCCTGACAATTCAAAGAACCTTCACTTCAAGTTTCTGTTATCTAGCCCTTCTCAGCCAATAAAGTAGAAATAACCTAATCATCAGAGTCATTAGCACACAGTTACAAGCCTTTTTTGTCCTCCCCTCTTGCAACAGTGCAAGATATGCACAAAAGGCAGCACTGTAAAGGCAAGTAAAATATATGAATGGTGTGGCATGGAGCATAACAAAACGCATTCGCTATTCATGCATTTGAATGAGAAACGTTTGTAAGGGAAAACTAGACAAGAAAAACTAGTGGACTCTCTTCAGCAGTTTTATTAGTAGCGAAGCACTTTCAGGAGCTGGTTTTCTCACTCCTGTAAAGCACCAGTGGCAAACAGGGAAGGCGTAATTAGATTAATTGGTTTTTCAAGCACAGGCATACTGCTGGTGCTAGACTCTCATCGATTCACTCAACTTCTAGATACTCCTGGACAGATCTGGAATAACGCTGAGAAGTCAGTGAAGACTGGCCAGGCTCCATCCAGCCTGGTGGCAGCTCTGCCCAGGGCAGGGAGTGGCAGAGGAGCACCAGGCTCCCCAGCCTGCCATCCTCCCAGGCACCCAGCTTGCCCACCACCTTCTGCTGTGGCTGCAAAGCTTGTGCTGCCGGCACCCATGTAAACAAAATTGAGGCACAACTCGGACGCCTGCTCCAGTCCTCCCTGGAAGGGCAGCACTCGGCCACAATCAAACTGCACTGGAAGTGCCAGTCGCTGCCGGGTTTTTTTCCTCTCCTTCCCACACAAACATTTCTTTATACATTTCTTTGATCAGATGAGTTTTGTGACAGAAGGCAAAATGCCAGTTGTGCTTTCAGAAAACTGAATAAAAACTATCATTACTAATCTAAGCGAGCATCAGTGCTAGCTCCAGTTTGCATTTATGCTCAACAGTTGAATTCCAAGGTTTATTATAGTCAGCATGACTTGTGCCACTGATCTGTAAAGAGCTAGGATTTTGCTATTAAAAACCTTCTTGCTTCATCAGGTCCACAAGAAAAATAATAATAATCCAGTAATCAAATTAAGACTATAGAAGTTGTTTCGAATTACCTACACAGGTTCTGCACTGTCCTCTCAGCCTTCCAGCAAATAAAAGCTTATACAGATATGATAAAGGAGGCAGTGGACATGGGCCTATCTTCAAGGTCATTTTGGAGCAAAACAGCAGTAAAAATGCAGGCAGAGCCAAGGGGAAAATAAAGTTTCCACTTCAGGAAGACCATTTCTTAAACAGCTTTTTAACCTTTATTATCATGCGGGAATCAAGAGGGGGGCTGGATCTCACAGCATAATAAATGAGCTCACAGAAAGGAATTACATTATGCTTGCAAAACAACTTTCAAATCTGAAACTTTAATCTAAAATAATTTCTTAGGGAATATCTCTGACAGAGTTGTTACTGTATTAAATGACAGTTTAGAAAAAAAAAACCAAAAGCTAACAAGTTAGAGGATAAAACAGAAGGAATTGCTAAAGGCTGAAATCTACTCTACCCACACAAAGCTGCAGTGGGATCTTCGTGGCCTTGCCTGGTAGGAAAAGCCCAGAAAAGACAAGACAAACCAACCCCATCCATCAACCCACATTAGCTGCTGCCTTACACAGCCTGCAGGGTTGGATGGCTTGTGGAAAGGGCAGTGGGTGAGACTGCCTGCCACACACCCCCTCCTCCCTTCCAATCGCCCTCTGAGCTCACATGGCCATTAGAGCAGTAGTGATTTTCCAAGGAGACTTTAAAAAAAAAAATCAGGTTTTTAAGTAAAACCAAAGCATCCTGTAAGTCTGTTTTGCTCTGCCAGGAACACAAGGGAAAACTTCTCAGGAATCGCAACGGCTGTTTCACATCGGGAGGGGAAGTCTAAATTATGTGCATCTACGTATCTTTGTAATAAGGATATTGAAGCTTTATACTTTGATCGTATTTTTACAGTCTTACACTTCTATGCCTTCTAATTTTTAGAATGTTATTTATATCTACTGTAACTACAAAATAAATCTAGTTTTCCTGTAAAATTGTGATGTGTACAGCTTTTAATACCCAAAAATGTGTATAAAATAATTACATGTCAGGCGAAAAGCAGTTTTTTTCCCCCCTAAAAAACACAGAATGATTGAGAAATCATTAAAGTCCTTAAATAGCCCTAAAAAACACAGAATGATTGAGAAATCCTTAAAATAAAGTCCTTAAATAACAGAAGTAACTAAAACAGAATGAACACAGATATACCTAATCTTTTTTTGCTCTGACCCACAAGCAAATGAAGCACTCGCCTCAAACCTCAAAGCCAGAGAGCTGTACCCATATCCTAGTGCCCAGAGGCACTGTACACAGCCTCTGAGATATTACTTAGGTACCTAAAAACATACATAAATGGGAAGTTCGATTGATGTGCACCTAAGGTTTATGCCAACTAACAGATCACAATTCCTGCAAGCTGACCTAACCAATCTCATCTTGCAAAACTTCTCCAACACACTATTCCTCTGTTTGGTCAGGAAGGGATGCCTGGAGGACAGAAAAAAATAGATGTAGGAGAAGGCGGCAAACCCCACCTGAAGATCCTGTGTGAGACTGCTGTAAATACCAACAACTGATCAACACACACTGATAGTCCTGAATTTCCAGAGATGCATTTTCTAAGCCCTCAGGAAATGGA
Source organism: Aptenodytes forsteri (assembly GCF_000699145.1). NCBI lineage: Eukaryota > Metazoa > Chordata > Aves > Sphenisciformes > Spheniscidae > Aptenodytes > Aptenodytes forsteri. Next base: position 5,036,714 of record NW_008795863.1, on the reverse strand, counting down.
GAAAATATTTATGACAGACAAATTTTTTTTTATCTTAATCTTCAGTCTACTTAGAATGCTTTCATGGGATTTTTCTCTGCCACATACCTCCGTAGTCTGAGAAAAGAAGAAATAGTCTGTGGCTTGTTGGTGCTGACTTTCTTTTAAAATAAGTGAGGGAAAAAACACAAAGCAGACTTTAAGTTTAGGACTTCCTAATCAAGGCCAAGCACAACATTTTCCCCACAGAATGTCCAAGATATTCTTTGCAGACCACCAGAAAAACTGAAATTTCATAGAATCATAAAGCTTGGAAAAGATCTCTAAGATCATTGAGTCCAACCGTCAACCCAACACCACCATGCCCACTAAACCATGTCCCTAAGCGCCTCATCTACACGTCTTTTAAATACTTCCAGGGATGGGGACTCAACCACTTCCCTGGGCAGCCTGGTCCAATGTTTCACCACTCTTTCAGTAAAGAAATTTTTCTCATGGTTCTTTCTTCTTCTCTCCCATCCTCTCAGTCAGACCTCTCAGCAAAATTTGCACCTAGTTGAGATCCATTACCTTTTACATTACTCTTTACACTACAAATTCCTTTTAATGTGATTGAGCCCCATTTCTATTTAATAAAGGTTTCAAAATATATTTGTTGCTTATTATGAATTTAGGGAACCTTATCATTTTAACACAATGGTACCCACAAAGTCAGCATTCCTGGGGACATGCAATGTGGCCTCTGTTTGAGGTCACTTCATAGACAGGTCATCTAAAATTTACTTTTGTAGAGTACTATATAGAACAAAGTCCATTACACTAAGGTCTCAACAGCCAAACTGGGTCAGAGAAAACAAAAGCCCAGAGCTCTGGAATTACATCTGCCCTTCTACAGAGTTTTGCTGGGGTGTGCCAAGTCCTGTAGCCCAACAGAGAGGCAGCTGCTGCAGCTTCATGTTCCCAGGTCCAGTTGGTAGTAAAGCTGAGCATGTATTCCCAACAGGCACATACACGGCCACAGACACACTCATAATGCAACACATATATGCATATACATATGGCCAGCCACATAGATCAACAAAGACCGAAACACACAAATGCAACCACCACCAATGGTATCATCCTGTTCCCTGCTCCAGCTATCAGGATGAAAGACCTTAAGTAGAAAATATACATTCATATACAGATATATATGCAATGGGGATTCCTCCAGTAGCTGGACTTGGACACTCAGTCTATCCAGTAACTGCCCACCCCCGCCGCCCCAGATCCCAGGCCTCCCCTGTTGCTGGCACCTGGGCACGTGAGCCCCTGAGGCTCACAGCCCAACTCCAGCTGCTGGTCCACAGACTGCCTTGCACACACACCACCACCCCCATCACACATCCACTATGGATCCCTCCAGTAACTGTCTCTTGGCTGGCCCCTAGACCCCACAGCCTACCCAGTAGCTGTCTTGGATGTCCCGCTTCCTCCAGTAGCCAACTTGCAGACCCTCTGGTCTCTCCAGTATCCATCCCAAAATTATGGCTGATTTGACACCTGGCTCCCAAGCCACTCATCCTGCTGGCTGGCCTGGCTTAATGTTTGTTGCACATTGCACACTGACACAGACCCACACAACACGCACATGCTCCCCAGCCACAGGCACCTGAGACGCACAGGCCCCTGTGACTCGCGGTCCCCTCCCAGTGGCTGGGCACTTACACCTCCATGCACGCAGCACGGAGACGCCCTCACCCAGGAGAACAGTTAGAAATAGAGTTTTATAAAAAGACAGGACATGAGGTACATTACAGTACATGTACTGATGAGGTACGGGGCATGCAGAGACAAGCATACTGACCTGCAACCTGTTTACAGCCAACTGGCCTCCTGTAACATCTTACCCCCCTCCCTCCCACACCCCATACTTGTTCTTTCCTAGATGACCTTGATCCCCCTCCCCCCATCTTTGGCCCTTCCCCTACTCATCCCAAAATAAGTCTTGCGCAATCCCAAAATGTTCTTCCTCTGCATCCCATAATGAGTCCCATACCCCTGTAGACAGCCACCACCAGTCCCCCCCACCCCATAAGCTCTGGAGAGCTCCTCCCATAACTCAGTGATGGCTGTCATGGGACAGCCCTGGCAGGGGCTCCTTTCTCTGGGTTCGTTATTTGGGTTGCCCCACCTTGTTCCTCTGTGCTCCTTTGTGTGTGTGGACATGAGACTTATCACATAATCTAACATGTTAAATAGAGCGTGGACAGTTAATAAGTATCTTGTGGCCCTGCTACTTAACCCGCATGAAGACACAAGGGGTGTATAGGTTCACTGTAACTGAGGTTTCCAACCCAGGGAAAAAGTGAGAACTTAAGCCAAATATACCGTTCTGCCCAATTTTGCCAAAAATTGAAGTTTTCAGCTTACCATAACATTAAGTGATTCTGCCTCAGACTCCTATCATATTTTTAGCTCATCAGTCTCCTGCCTCACACTGCAAGTTGCAGACAGCACTGCCTCTAAGTTTTCCACAAGTCTCAAGGGACTTTAGGTTTCTTTTAGTGTTCTCTTATCAGGAAACAATATTCACACCAGTGGAAGCACAGCAGAAATGTTAAAGGAAAATATTTAAAAATAAAGACAAACTGTGCAGGGGATAGAAACCTTATTTCCCATATCACTTAACTCTTTGTTGCAGATTTCATGAAAAATCTGGTATTTAAGACTGATGGAAACAAGCTTTATTCAAGTCATTAGCACACACCAACCTACAATGCAGTATGGCAAACGACGTATGACATGAGATGAAAAATATATTTTTGGGGGAATACAAAAGCATTTGGGAATGCAACATCCAGCTCATCTCGAAAGTATAAAACTTTCTTCAAAGTTTTATGGTCATCCAAGTACATTCTGGAAGTCTGGCTCTCAGTTTCAAAAGTGTCAGAGGAAACTATATCAATGCACAAAACACCTTTAAATGCATGAGGCTATAGCAAGGCAACTAAGAGTGGAAGATCTACCTATCCAGGCTTGTAGACTAAAGGCCAGATCTAAAAAACCAAAAAGACTGAAGTATCTTCCTGCCAAATGCTGTCACACCTACAATTAAAGCACATCACCTCTGAGGTGGAACTCGCCATCCTGAATTAGGCACCAAAAAGTCCTTCTCCACTAAGTGGGATGCACAGTCATCCCACTGAGTGGTGCCAAGCTTGAGTGACCCTGTAAAAAAAAAAACAGCAGACACTGGTACAATAAAAAAAGTTTTTCTTCTGAATTCTGACGCCTGATTGCTGCTTGCAACAAGTAAATAAAAAAAGAGGAAGGCCTGCAATTTGATTCTCCTTCCATCTTTGAGTGCCCGAACCATCCAACTACAGCATCAGCTTTTTTCTTGCCCATTCTCCTTCTGCACCCATTAAACTTGCATTCTTGGCTGCACAGGAGCTCAGTTTCAAACAGAGGTTTGGAGAGATTCCGTACACGCTGATTGCTGCTTGCAACAAGTAAATAAAAAAAGAGGAAGGCCTGCAATTTGATTCTCCTTCCATCTTTGAGTGCCCGAACCATCCAACTACAGCATCAGCTTTTTTCTTGCCCATTCTCCTTCTGCACCCATTAAACTTGCATTCTTGGCTGCACAGGAGCTCAGTTTCAAACAGAGGTTTGGAGAGATTCTGTACACACCTCCCCCTCCCCTGCATTACCTGTCACAGCAACTTGGTAATACAGCACTCTTATTCAGAAATTGGAGATGTGGGTTCAAACCATCTCAAACTAAGGAGATTAACCTAAATCTCCCACTTCCTGGGCAAGTGCTTTAACAAGCTGATTTATAAGCAAACCATACCACTTATGTTTCAGCAAAAAATGCTGTTGCTGACCATAATGTCATAATTTGTGTATTAGTCATAGCCAAAGCATACTTACTAAACCAGATTCTTGAAACAAGGTACGTTTGAAACCTAAATGATGATAAGCATGAGAAATACCTGTGTTCAGCTCTGCCTAGATGAAGCACCCCAGGCGCCTTCCTGGGGCCATTCAATCCCCTGAGCATCAGCACTTAAAGACTATTGATTCCAAAACCCCAGGCAGGAACAACAGAGCAGGCTACTACAGTGCACCAGCTTACAAAAACAAGCTGAGGTGAGATGCAGCTGAGGAAACATTTAGTCTGCAACTACAGCCTTGAAAGTTACCATTACCACACATTTACAGTAGCAGAATGGGATTTTTTTTTTTTTTAATTATGGAAAAAATCACCTGACAGTGGCAGAGTCAAATTTATGAAATATAGGCAATAGCGTGCAAAACCATCAACTGATTTCCCTTTCTACTTTGTAGACCTGTATCACTGTTACCTCCAGTTTAATTAAGAATGCATTCCAGCGGAGCAAAGCTGCTACATAAGCCTCCGAAATGGCTATTTCCTTCTGAGGCTGTAAAATAACTCTCATCTGGATCCGGACTCTAGCTGTACATGCCTCATGAAGAGTTACTCCATTAGTGGATACAAAAGACTCAACTGAAAATACAAACCCAACTTTTCAACTTGGTGGGGACACTTTAACAAAACACCTGCAATTAAAATACCAACTAAATTTTATAGGTATGCAGATATTAATCTTTAGGCTCAAAGAACCAATCATTAACCTTCAAAGTTGTTCAGTGCAGTGGCTTTACTATTCTGTGTTTCTCTTTCTTAGATTAGACTTCAGCACTTTCTAACAGACCCTTGCAACCGTCGTACGCTCCAGTTTCCTCATCTGCTGACAGGACAAAAGAAGGAACAAACAAAAACAAGAAATGCTGAGAGTTCTACCAAGGTACTCTCCATGGGCATGCCAAGATACCTTCCCCCCAAACTCCTCCAATGCTCTTGCAACGGCTCTGAGAAATCTTTCCAGCCTCAGCACAAACTGTATTTTTACATCATCACAATGCTTACAAGTTTGAGCTTCAGTTGTTTACTTTCTGCAAAAGCAACATGACTATTCTAATCTGCATGGCATTCTTCACATTGTTTTAGGATCAGTTATCTCGAATTCCAGTTTTTGTAAGGCAGTTATCCACCAGGGGGGTTTGATACTCACTGCTTCCTCGGATGATCTGTGCTCTCACACAGAGAAAAAAAATATCTCAATCTAATAGGAAGAATGGTCTCCTGACCTGATCATTCAACTAGAAAAATATAATTATGAATTTAAATAGCCCCAGGAGGGGTGGCTTAGGAGCAAATATATGCATATATAAATACACATTTTATCAAGATGTCTCTAACTGTGAGCTGCTACATAAAAGCTGGAATATCAGCACTAAACTATTTGCAAAAGCTGCAGCAGATTACTGCAGTGTGATCATTGCAAATTTCTATGGAAAAAAGGTATGAACTCTTGTCACCTATATTTGACCAGCTTTAGGAAAATTCCTACCTTTTTAAACTGTGTGCTAACATACATATTCAAATAGGAGTTAATAGTGAATTAGGGTTATTTGGTGTGCATAAGATGGTACTTTACAAAAAAAAAATTGTGAAAAGTAAATTTTGCATCATTTTGTCTGGCTTTTCATTTGTTTCTAAGACTGAATCTTCATAACCAAAGTGAAGTGTATTTATTTACAAGCTGAAATATATGGACTCAGCAGTTTACTTGGGCTTGATTTTGTCCTCCTTACCTGGAGGATGTAGCTTTGTACACATAATGATATTAATAAACACACTCGCTTTTACTGCAGCGTGTAAACATCCAGATGCTAATCTTCCACACCATATCCATCCATAAAGAAAACTGAGTCATACATCTGCACAACATATGCCTTCCATCCATTTTCCATTCTGGGTTTTTGTTTTTTAATAGAGACCTAATGCAGCTGGGGACTAACGTGCAGGGAGTAGGGAGCAGCAGAAATTCTGCTGTTGACGCCACCAGGAGCTGAATCAAGCCAAAGGTGAGAGCATCTGGTGTCTACCAGTGCTTTCCCTCATAACCCAGCACGCCGCAGAGTCAACTACTGTTGACCCAGTAACAGAGAGTGAACTGCTGTTGCTCGCTAACTTCAGGCTCACTAGGAGAACACAAGTTGCTGCACTTCGAACAAAGAGGATGCGTGCGATGGAGTTATTCCCAAAGCAAGAACTCGCCGCGGAGCGTTCGGTATCCCGGCTGCAATGCACCGGCCAGCCCCACGTGCAAAAAGAGAGAAGAAAACTTCCGTAAATTATCTCCATTACATCCTCACGCTACCTCTGTCTCATGCCTGGAAAGTGGTTGTGATCCCCTCTCGCCCCGTATAACAGAGCTTAATCTGGTTTACATTAGCGACAGCGTGAGGCATCCTTCGGGTCTGCCTGCTCCCCTCCCTCCCCCGCAGCCGGACCCCCGGGGCTGCGGCCCCTGCCCGGCTCCGGCTCTGCACTGGGGGCTCC
>NW_008795863.1:4929043-5029112 GCF_000699145.1 Aptenodytes forsteri | reverse complement strand
TTGCGGGGGATGCGCGGGGTGCGACGAGGCCGAGTCCGGTGCCTGAAAAGTTCTGGAAAGCTGTTATTGATGAACCGGGACTTTCTGCAAGGAGGGGGTCGGGGGAGAGGTGAGTATGCGAAATAACAAGGTAAAAGTGTGTGTGTGGGGAGAAAGCATTGCTAAGCTAATTCAATATGCAGCTTTGCTGTACGGCTGGTATTTTCACGTGTTTAAAAAAATTCAGCAGCCGAGGCTTTCCTTGTAAATTCGTCATCCCCAACTTTGAAACTTCATGCCCGTGCTGGTATTTTTCGAGCCTCCGCTCCACATCAAGACAGCAAATCAGCCATGTTTGTCAATGAAACGAGTTCTCTCCTCAGCTGGTGAACTAAGAGGTTGACTGCTTTTCTCCCGTAGGAAGTCTTCGCGACTTTTTAATGATCGGCTACCTCTTGAAACTAGCATAAACCACAACAAACCGGTTGTAGAAATTCCTCAAGATAGAGACGTTTCTTTAATGCTTAAGGAAAGTTCATTCCCATTAGGCTTTCCTATTTTAAGGTTTGTCAGGTCACAGAGCTCGTATCTACAGTACTCCTTAACGAATATTTCAAGTAAGTTGCAGCAAGGAATGACGTTTTCCTGGGAAAAGAACTGTATGCCCAAAATAAGTTGGTTGAGGTGGGGGAATTTTAGTCAGAAGATACTGTCTCTCAGACGCCAATCCCCGCTGACAACACATGCTGCTTATTATTTAGGAAAACACTGTGCTGCTCTGTATGGTGTTGCATTTAAAACCGTATTTCAAAGTCCGATAATGTGTATGAGTTTTATAAGCGGAGGTAGACTGCAAGTGCGTTCTTCAAATCGGGGGCAGTTGCTCATGGAGTTCAGACTTCAGCTTGGTTGGCTGGTTGTTTTTACTGACGGGGTAGAGAAATTCAGGAGAAGAGTAGTAATTTACAGATTTTGTATAAAATAAAGCCATTTCTTACTATACAACTCAGAGTTATGAGTTATACTCGAGAAGGCATAGCAATGTTTATTTTCAAAACATAGACAAACAGGAAAAATCTACGGGTCAAGGAAATAAAAAATGAAAAAGTTCTGCCATAAAACCTTATCAAAGGCCTTCAAGCCTGCAAATAAATAACACTCCACATCTGTCCCTTCCAACAGATCCGTTCTTTGGTCATACCAGGAACTTCTTAAATTTCAGGACGGGCAAGGAGGAAGAAAGCAAAACATCTGTGGAGAGAAAAGTCAACAAATTTCAAGAGCCAAAGTGTCATTTGTTCTAAAATCGTAGAGGTCAGGTTAAGGAATCCTCTGTGCAGGATCGCAAGTACCAGTTGGGAGCCGAGTACAAAGGAAAGGGAAAGAGGGAGCATCTGTGCAACATAAAGTCCTGCCAGTTTACAGCTTTATAATCAGTTTAACCATTTCTTCAAATTACAGCAAGCTGAAGAGTACTGTCTTACATCCATGCAATTAATAAGTGCCAGTTCATTATTACATGCGTTTATCCTCATCAGAATATTCCACAAGAGCTAGAGAATGTATATTGAGATCCAGCTCTGGACTTTATCATCTGACTCGATTATTATAGTTTAACTAAACACCTCTATACTACTTGTAACTGAAATACGTATATTGAATTAGTCTGCAGGACTACATCACCGTTGTTCGGTGTCCATTATAATCATTCCCTAAGAAAACTGACTTTTCTCAAATTTCACTTGACTACGTACCTTCTTGGAGAAGAGGATTACTGTGTTTTCTATCGTTCCTTTTTCCACAGTTCATTACTGGTATTATAAAGTACCAGGCAATCGGAATGATCCCCAGTTCAAGACACGGCACTATTAATACCATTCTTTCCTAACCTGGGTTTCTAATGAGCTTTGAATGATTATGACATTAGATGAGAATCTCAGCTTCTTCAGCAAGTGTAACTCCACTGCACATTTACACCGAGCGAGTGCATCGGGTATTTTAGGTTGAAGACTAGAAATTTCTTAGTCTTTGACAAACTAATCTGATGAGAAAATGGAGTGCCGTGGTGCAGGTAAGATCTTGAACGAGTCAAGAAACATGCGCAAGAATGAAAGCGTTTTAGGGCACTGCACTTTCGTGCATGTTTATACGGTCTCCGAAAACCATCTGCATAAACTGAAGCTCTGAGCGCTACTATATCATATATGCTTAACATAGATAGTAGCACTGCAAATTAAAATAGCACAGGAGACTTTTATATTGTAAAACAATTAAGTCGCTACTGCTCCAACTTCACTTGAAAGACAGAGATGGCACAAACTTTAGGAAGGGTAACTTCTGAATGCCTCACACTTACTGGTTTTGCTAATTAAAATTTACTACAAAATAAAACAAAAAAAAAGTTTGCTGTGTTAAGACAAGGAAAGAGTTATCTGTAAATACCCAGAAAATACTCAGAGATGTGGTTATAGGTAGTCAGAGATGTGGCTATAGGGAACTTCTTAAAATCTTGTTTTCTCTCTCACCAATTTTCATGAATTAGAATTGCCTTAAGGACTAAGTGTTTCAGTTGCAAAGGAATGGAAAATCCTAATATTTAGGATGATGTAGCACAAAATGAATATGTTAATCTAGCCATCTGTGGATAACAACCTATGGATAAAAACATTGCCTTTGGCAAAAACAGAAGTTTGGGAGAATTCAAACTGGAGAAAGCCCAAATACACAGAGTCTGAATGGAACCGCTCTGCTATCCTGCACCTAAGTAAACTCCAAGTGAACACCAAATATGTTTTTTCAGCTTTTGTCTGTGTAGCTGTGCTTAGGGCAGAGCTATTGTGTTAATGGCAGGTTCCCTTCAGGCCCCTCAGGAGCATGAGGTCACCTCCTGACCCTGGAGGGCAGCGGGGGCACTCATAGCTGTCAGCAGTGCCGTGCTTTTCCTCATCCACAGCATTTAATAACTTGCACGTCCCATCATCCCACTTTACCACCCATCCCACTCTCAATGATCCTTTCTCCTCACCGCATATCGGGGCATTTCTACACTGTGAATACCATTGATGCAGTATCTGCTGGAATTGGGGTAGGGAATTTGGAATAGTTTCCAGAAGGAGGTACGCTGATATAACCAGTCGATAATCCCACCCAGAACTGCATTTAATGGCTAAATAAGGTTTTTATCAATAGCTGTACTGTACAACAAAGGGTCTCTAATATTTAGCTGGGTTTTGTTGGCCTTTTTTGCACACAGTTGTTATCCATTCTGCCTCTCTGCCTCATTATCGCATAAGCACCACCCAAGTGTTCTGAAAAAGTATTCTGGAAATAATTATCACTTGTAATCGGAGGAAAAAAACAATACAGTAAACTGCCTGTCTGCCTCTAATAAACATTCAGCCGCTACTAAAAGCTGGTTTAGATAACTCTTCAGTTGTTCCCCAGAAACCCTTCAAGTGCTTTTCTCCCTCCCTCAGAGAAGTATGTCCAGAGGTTAATAAATCTGAGCTGTGACAGACCAAAGAGAGGAGTAAATTCAAAGCAAAAGGCCCTTCACAGCACACCCTGCACACAACTTCCTCCCAACAGAGGCACCACCTCTGCAGCTTGACGGGCTGGAAGTGCAACCCAAGGAAAGAGGTGTACGCCAGGGCATCTCCCAGGTCCCTCCTGGTGTTCCTCGGCTGGTAGCCTGACTCTCCTTCAGCAGCAGAGGTCTTTGCCCTTTCTATTCCTGAAAGTGATTTCAAGCTGTAACTTGAAAGATATGTTACGATAATTTGGCTCTGAGATGACAAAGGCTTCTATGAGGATTAAAGAAAATCTGCTGTTTCAGAGGAACCTGGGAAACAGCTGCTCCAGGAGCCTGCACGGAGCTGTCACGGGGCAGGGCAAAACGCACGAGTGGGTTGAATGCTTCCCGCCTGGCCAGAAAAGGCACGGCGCAGGCTGGCCCCCAGGGCACAAAGTCCCTCAAGGCCTTGCCAGCTTTGCGGGATGGGCTTCGCTGACCCCATGAGTTGCCTGGACGTAAGTGCTCACCAGAGAGGAGGGCTGGCTTTGGGGAGAAGCAGGCGCCCCAGGACAGTCTGGATGCAAAAAAGCGGGAGTGGAAGAAAGAAAATGGGAAACTGTGTAAATTCCTACTCTGCTCTCAGAACAGTAAGCCCCATAACACAGAGGGGTTTTTCCTGCTCGGGCTATCACCCACGCCTGGTACATGCCCCCACCTTCGTGCACCTCCACGTCCCTCACACTGACAGCACCGAGGTTTAGTGGTACCCTTCCCTCCAGGCTTTCAAGGGGCTGTGAACACCCAGTCACCCCCTCCTATTACCAGCCATAATCTAGCCTGGTGCTAAAGGCAGTGGGTCCAGCCACCTCCTGCCAGGCAGTGCTGGGGGCAAGGCACCGGGGGCTGCAACGAAGGGGCTGAAAGCTCTGCCAAGGGGATGTGGGCAGGAGTTAGGAGAGCACAGAAGCGCCATCACTAGCTGTTCTTGCACAGGGCATGTGCGGGGTCCTTCCCCTATCTCAGTAAGAAAAGCACACCACCAAATAGTGTAATAAAAGTGCTTTAATAATGAGATACTAAGAAGAAGAGGGATATAGATAGTGAGTAATTCTTGGATCTCTTAATCCTGGGAACCCTGCTTTCATGCGGCATCAGATAGACCCGATGCAAGCAGCATAGTTGCCCCAGACCCCCTGTTTTGAAATTAAATACGGAACTATCTCATTATATTGTGGTAAATATATCACATGCCTGGATCGTGCCTAGGCACCTGATTATGAAGACACTTCTTGTAACTCTTGTCTTTTCATGGCTACTAAAGCAGAAGCTGCAGGTAGCAAGAGATACCAGGTAGCAGGAAGCCATGCCTGCAAAGGGTGGCATGGTTTGGAAATAGGTTAATAGAGCTGCACTGGTTCCACATCGCAAAATAAGTGGTGATGTTTTTCTGTTGACAGGTTTCTGCTGTTTTCCTGCTAGAACTGCCTCATTGGCATTAATGGTGTTGAAGGCAAGACTCAGCATGTTTTCTGTGAACAGCTCAGAGGCTGGAAATTATGTTTATTGTCCAACAGGAATGATTGGATGGTATACTGTTTTACGGTGAATATATTCCTCCCCAAAAATCACAGTGAATTCACATTAATTTTTCTTTTGTTGAAAAAAATGGAACCCATAGGCAATAGGGAATACAATACTGTCACTGCTGGTAATCAGCAACAACCCTTCCATAATGCTGTTCCCAGTCTGGGCATGGGACTTTTCCTTACATTTTGATTAAACTGTTTGCAAGAGCTTGAAGGCTCCAGTAACCCATGCAGGCAAAGGAACAGCCACAGTTAAGTTCATGACAGACATCTATAACATGAAGAACAAATGTTAACAGCAGGAAAAATCTTACTGATCGTCTCCAAACTGATCTTGGACTTGTGGGAAGGACTTATGGGACTTGAAGGATCCAAACCCATCACTTCCAAATTGTATTAGGAAGGGGAGAGAAGATAACTTGGTCCTCACAGAGATGTGCAAGCTGAATGGCATTTAATTTGTGCTCCTAACATCTCAGAGTTCTGAATGGGTAGAAAATTTATAAAATAATTTAGCTCATACTTTTAAACCACAATTAATTTGTGAGCGCAGATTAAAGTTTGTGACTAATTTTTGCTTCCTTATTATTTTGCAAAAAATATTAAATAGGAGTTAATCAGTTAATCATACCCCCTGATCTTTTCTTCAGTGAATTTGCATTTCTTCTCAAGTGTAGTCGGGTATGCAGTTGGGAAAAGATCCGTAGGATGTCAGTGTTGTTCCAGTGGTTGAGCTTTTAACAGCGAGTGCCGAGACTTTGCTGCCCAGAGACATATACCTGCCTGTGCAAAATCTGTGTTAAAAGAAGGCATCTTGATGTGAGATTAGCAAGGTTTCATCACCTTTTTTTGTAGAATATCTAGAGATAATGCAAGAAACAAAACTTTGAGAAAGCAGAAGATGAAAGCCAAAAGCTTAAATACGTGACCTTAGTTAAACTTGTGGAACAATGAACATCTCCAGTTGTCTTCTGTAGCTTTTAAAAGGAAGTAATTTATTTATACACTTAAACATGAATTTGATGTCAGCTTTGAGCTTCTGTTATAGAAATTTGCCATAGAATCTAATTCAAGAGGCAATTTAACTTTATTAATGTGGGAGGAAATAGGCGCATAACGCGAGCTACTTTTTAATCTTAACTGCCATTCCTGCTATTGCAAGAAAGTGCCTTACACCTATCTGGAAAGCCATTATTAGCAAACTGAATAATTTATCACAAGAAATTAGCCCTGCCTAAGACTGAATCCAGAAGCCGTTAATAATCAAAAAAACTATGTCAGAGTCCTAATTTGAGGAACAGCAGGAGTGTCCTAATGTGAGGTTCAGGGAGCATCATTTCAAAACCAGCACTAACTCTTCCTGTCTATAAAAGCAGGTGAATGTGCCTTCCTACTACCTGATGAGTACCCTTACATGTATTTCAACTGAATTTTCACAAGTGGATAAAAAAAGGACAATGTAGCCTGGAAATCTCTGTGCTTCACCTTTCTAATGCTATTTAGAGAGATCCTCTGCTACTCAAACTTTACCATTAATATATAGAATGGAAGCAGAGTTAACGCTGACATTTTTAAAACTAGTTCTGCATTATTTGAAGTGTATGATTTTCAAATTAAATACACTTACATTGAACTAACTACAGGTAGTTATGGAATCGGTCCTTAAGCTGTGTTGAAAGAATAGCCTGGCTTGGGAAAATAGGGGAAATCAGATGCCCTATTAATTCATAAATAAATAAATATAGGCAAAAGGACAAAGTTTATGGGGCAGTCTTATTTTAATTACTGTCAAGTTAAATTGCACTGACTAGACTTACTTTCTGATTCCCTTTCTACTTACGTAGCTATCATCTACAGTGCAAAGTCAGTGTTAAATGCTACCGAGTCTGACAGTAGCATTTGCTGCCTCTTTCGTGCTGTGTGAACAAACGCTCATCAGTGAAGCAGCAGTCTAATATTTTTTATTGTCTAGCGAGGTATCAGCTCTGCTTTAAAAAGAATTATAATTAAAAATTCATGAGATACTGGAGATGTTTAGAAGCTGAATTGCATAGCAAGAAGAGACAACTGTGTCTATGTAAATATTATACACAAGACGGATGGATCGTCAGGCTGTATTTACTAAGGTAGTGTTTCTGTGTAAACTCCATTGCTAATTAGAGGTTTGTTTTGGAGAACGAGACACAAAGCCAATCAGTTCGATGAGGGGAGAGCTTAGGACGTGAGCGCTCTAGCTCGTCTTTGACTTCAATCACGAAATGCCTGTGTTTAAACAGATGAAAACATTATTAAGCTTTAGTCAATGGTTATCTGCAGCGACACTGCAGCGCTGTATTTACCGTTCTTGTATTCCTCCCGGCACGAAGCAGGCAGAGGTGCCATCCTGCGAGCGGCAATTAAAATTCTTCCCCATCTGCAAAAACGCTCTTCTTCCCCTTTCCCTTCCACTGTCATGCAGCCCGAGGTGACCCCGCCGCAGGTACTCCCAGGAGTGCGCGCCTCTCTGGTAAGAGGCACCCTCAGCCTGAAGATAATGTTTGTATCTCATCTTGAGCTGCCCATGAAGCCATCAGTTTCTCTTTTTTTTTCTGTATTTCTCATTTGTAAAAGTAGGGGGAAAAAAAACCCTGACTGGTATCGCATGCACAATACAACCAAGCAGACTTTTTTTGTTTGTTTTTTGAAGACTCTTTTATAAATGCTATCAAGGAACGGGAAAAATATCTATTATTGCTGTAGGATTTTTAACAAAATATCAGGAACTACAGAAGATTGAAAGTTGCTCTGTCAAAGAGTGACTGAAAACGAGCCAAATATAAAATAAACAAGTCAGCACACAGAGTTTACACAGTGATTTTTGGTGAATATATTACAACATTTCCAAAGTACTCTGTAAACTCTGTAAGCTGATGACACAAACAACATATAAGATTCAATTACTTGGCTTGACAATGAAGCCACAAACACAAGACCCTACAGGAAAAAAAATAAACTTTAAATCCCAAGCCAGGTCACTAACATGTAGGTTAAGAATTTCCTAATGAGGTTTTTTTTAGCACCAGTTCAATTTTCAGACACTGCTAAGTTATTTGTGACGAGGCTGTACCGTGGTGGATTGTGTTCTTACAGGTTATTTAATTGGGTTTTTAAGGAAATTTTTAATACTAATACAAATAGTACATTTGTTTTAAAAGTAGAGAAGTACTTAAAACGTATTGAAGAGTAAAAACTTGTAATAAAAAGTTAATTATTAAAAACAACAAATATAAACGACAGTTAATTAATTTAATGTAATTTCACTTTTAAGACCTACGTTCTGTTTCATTCAAATCTGAAAATTTTGCTACATAGTGAAATCTTCAGTGAGCTCCAGGTTTTCCTGATTTTATTCTGCAGTCATCCCAAATAGCCACTGGATGGCACTGTGAAACTGCAAGTCAAAACCTTTAACTCCTTTCCTACTAACACCCACTTTAACTTGCTAATGAAATCAATGCAACCTGTAGTCGCAAAGCAGAGCCCACCAGCTGCCTCTTTACTGGTAACTTTTTGCATTTTTCACGCCTTTCACAAAGCAAATCAGAAAACCCAGGTTCAGTTTTACCTAGACCCTGCTGCTGGCCGCTGCAGGCTGGGGCTTCGTGCTGACGGTACCCGGCGGGAGGCTGGCCAGCTCTGGATGCTTCAGGCAGACAAAACAGTCACTCTGATGGAAAAAATGATGAGACAGGCTGTCTGTAGGGGAGTTTTCCTGCTCCTGAACTGTTTAGCATTAGCTTATTTCATAAAGCATGAGTTTTATGCGTTTATTTTTCACGTCCCTTATGTAACTTCCTGGCTGCGTGAAGGTCCTCATCATGCATAATAGTGCCTGAAGATTGACAGTATCGGGCTTATTTCACGCACTGTTCCCCTGAAGGCATTTCTGTAAGAAGCAGAGTCCAGAGAAGGTTGCAGAAGTGTGGGTGGGAGAGGGGTGCGGGTGGGTGCAGCAGCTAATGTGCAAGGTTGAAAATTAACGCGAGTGCAATGGGTGCTTCTCGGCTATAGCATTCCCCGACATCTAAGGACATAATATCTATCTTTTGCTTCATCTAAATGCCACATTGGCCTCATCTCTCTGAAAAACAGAGAAAAGCAACTTTTGTGGAGCCTTTTATTCCATGAAAATTTCTGATGTTGAGTTCCTCCTGGCACCATACTGAACTAGCTTATTTGCATTTGACAAGTAGGACGCCCTCAAAATTTATGGGTTTAATTGCTTTGCCAAGGTAACGGGTTTAACTTTTATATATTTTGTGTAATACTGACAAAATAATAAATTCCACATCCCTTCCTGAAGCAAATCTCTCATTAAAGTCAGTTTGAACTTTACCACAGAAAATATTTTTGTCTGGTTAATGCCCCAGAATGCAAAACACCTTCACACAGTCACAGGTGTTCTCAAATTATCTAAATGTAATGGATTGCATAAAAATGTTATTTAATTCTAGAACATAAGAATTTTAATTTAAAAATAGAATTTAAAAATAGTGACAGGAAAAAAAAAGTTAATAACTGAGCCTGGAATTTGGAATTACCACGTGCCAGTCTTTGCAGCAGCGACTGCAGCCGAAGCCAACAAAATCCAAAGAATTGCTTGAGATCAAATCTTTTGCTAGCAGTAAATAGGCAATTGTTACTAAAAAAGACTGCCTAGGGAAGCTAATAGCTGTTCAGTTTAAATTCAAATGTCTTTTTTTTCCCTCTAATACACATATTAAAACACCTGTCTTTAAAATAAAGTTCATTTTTGTGCCCATGCGAATTGGCTACGTGTT
Organism: Aptenodytes forsteri; assembly: GCF_000699145.1. Lineage (NCBI taxonomy): Eukaryota > Metazoa > Chordata > Aves > Sphenisciformes > Spheniscidae > Aptenodytes > Aptenodytes forsteri. The sequence continues at coordinate 5,019,213 of NW_008795863.1, read as the reverse complement.
ATGATAGAGCCTTTCCAAGAATGTCTGAAGCATAACAGCTATCATGACAATTTTCAATAAATCATTTCTGGCTGGGAGTCTCAGAGGAAGAGAAACTAAATGATGATTGAATTATCCTTTTATCTCTAAAAGTGATCTTTCTGAATCAGGACTGAGGCACTGTGAGGAAATGGGTTTGGAGCACTTACATTTCTGCTGCCATGATTCCCCCTGTTCTCTAAAGAGCCAACATCCCAAATTTCTACTTTGTGGATGAGATTTCACAGGGCAGAGGTAAAAAATGGCCAGTGACTCGATGAGGGGATTAGCGTACAGGGTAGTGGTAGCCATACACCAACTAAACTCCGCTTGCAGAAACGCTGGAGGTGCAGAAATGCTCCCGGTTTAAAACCACAGTGGGATCCACCAGTGTGACATGGATACAGGGCACGTAAACGGGGAGTTGCACGACTAAACCAAGAGTAACACCTCTGAAATAAGGGCTCCAGGTCACAACAAGTACCCAACGGCTCTGCTCCCAGCTACCAGGTTCCCAACCACGTCTGTGCCACCGGGCAGAGCATGTCTGCGCTGCCTGCTCTCTCTCTGCCCAGGCTTTGCCTTCTTCACCTCCAGAGGCAGAGGAGGAAGAGGCGGCTGTAATCGGGACATGATTTAAAGGCAGGCCAGATGCTGCTTGTGGAGCTGAATGCCCCTCTCTGGCCAGAGCACACCGCTCAACACCTTTCATTCGCAGAGAGATGAACATTTTATTTCTGAGTATGTTTCCAAATGGCATCACCTGTTTTGCAAACAGCAAAGTAAGCACATGCTGTGGCTTTTTAGCTTTTCAAAAAAAGGCATGTGGCCATGCGTCTTACACAGTCCCAGTCCAGCTGGAAGAGCAAGGAACACAGTCGGAGCCAGTGGTGGGCAATGCCGTAAGCCACTTAGTGATGTTAAAGATCCCAGTTTCAACATCTCTCTGAATAAAAAATATTCTGACAACATGCCACAGTATTATAACTGGATTCAAGTCTTATTTTTTCTAATCTGAATGCAAGCAGAATTTGAGTATTGCCTGAAAACACATATCATTGGCATATTTTAATCACATCATCATCTGAGGCAATCAATAAAATCACAACTACTGAACTGTACATATGTTTTGGTATATTTAAGTGCCTATTCTTATATAATTGATGCAGTATTTCAGTGGCTCCTTTATGCTCTACTAGGATGCTCAGTGGTTTAGAGAGGAAAAATCTCACGAACAACGGCAAGCCTTACACAAAACCTGGTTCCTATACTCCAGTGTCATCTGCATGTTCCTTAATGGTCTTTGAATTACTACTTTAAATATTTATACTGTGACTCCTTTTCCTAGCTTTTGTCAGGAACTAATGGGCTTTCAGTTAATACATTATATCATGTACATTTAATAACCAGCGGTGTGTGCAAATCTCTGTTCTATGAAGATTTAGAGACTCACACATTTCTGTCTTAACTGCCACAACAACTGAACAAATTCAATGGATGTTGTACAGTTATTTGCCACTAAAATGTCAACAGAGAGTTTAAATAAAAGGAAATCAGCTGTTCAGGCATAGTTTTCTATTAATCAGTAGACAGAGCTCTTTCTAGTGTCAGAAGTATGGAAGGGATGCAATGATGTGATTGTAAGAGTCTGTAAGAAAGCTCCCCCATTTTTGACTTTGAGATACGTGTGAATGTTTAAGATGCAAAGCCAGAGGGTCACGTTCCAGCTGCGAATTAACAGGTGCGACTTCCAAAATAAACAGCATTGACTGACGCTGATTCTGAATTTGGCCTGTTGTTTAGAAAATATTTTTGTCTGGTTAATGCCCCAGAATACAAAATACCTTCACACAGTCACAGGTGTTCTATGATTCTACGATTCTCAAATTATCTAAATGCAATGGATTGCATAAAAATGTTTAATTCTAGAACATAAGAATTTTAATAATTTTGCTGGAAATATACAGTGTAGCTCTACACCTTATGAAAATAGTGGCCACCTACAAAGAGATATAACCAGAGGTCATAGGAACACTTAGCACTATGTTTACTTTTTAAAAAAAAAAAATTTTCACTATATCACAGTATCACATGTATTCTTCATGTCTGAAACAAAGCTCATCTGTCAGCGCTTGCATTAGAAGCCCCCAAATTGCCTAAATGCCTCAGGAAGTAAGTCTTCTTCAGGGGGCACTCTTGCCTTCAAGTCAGCACGGAGCAGGAACTGGAGCTCTGCCACCGCAAATGCCGTGCTGCCAAAGCTTATGCCTCAGCTGAGCTACGCAGTGGAAATTACGGTCATGGGTGGCTTGAGGAGGACTCGCCGTGGAGCACATCAGGAGGAGGCTGGGTATTATTGCTGCAGTGTCTTGCCTGATTCTATTTCCTTTTTTTTAAAGAAGCTGTAATAGTAAAAATTAGTACTTCCTACAAGCTGTAAATATAGTAGCGGAAGAAATATAGACCTGCTTGCATCAGAGAGTACAACCGCCCTTCAGAAGCTAGTTAGGAAAAAACTGCCTCTGTAGCACTGTCGGACGCCGCTGGTTCTGTCCTCTGGTGAAAACACAGAGGGAATTGGAGAGGCTTGCCTAATAAGAGCGAAGTGGGAAAAAAGTTTGCCGGGCTGTGAAATGAAAGAGAGACTGTTGGTCTATCACAGCTGATACTCTCACAAATCAGTGGTGCAGAGCTGCGCTTACTACATAGCAACAGAATCTCTTACACAATTAGTTATCATTTTTGCGGCAGATGTTATATGCTGCACATAGGCAACACAAATGACAGTCTCTCTTCCAATGCTTTTCAGTGATTGCCTGGAGAATTCAATAAGTTATCCGGATACCACTTCTGCAAAGGCATGTTATGGTTGTATACCACAGCTAATGGAGAATTCCCCTTAATTTATGACTTCTACCTTTACAGCATTTTTTTTTATTCAAAGCATTTATTTGAAAACTAATAAAGCATGTAAGCATTATAGTAATAGCTATATTACTCTTTATGAGATTTACTGGGGAGAGTTTGGGCTGACACAAATAACATCCCTAACTAGTCGATTATTGTCCTTCCCAGAAGACTGATCCAGGAGAACATCAGTGATTGAACAGTATTAAAAGACAACATGCCATGTCCAGTGCTTTACATCTTACCCATGTCTATACATGTACACATCATTTTGCTAGTTAGAAAAAAATACATCTGGCATCTGGGTCTTTCTGTATGAGACCTGGCTGGTGCACAGTCACTTCAGTCCCATCTTCAGCAGCAAGGTAGCAGCAGGTGCCTCGGAAGAAGGCAAACTAACATCAGATTGGCAGGTCCTTAGGCTGTCCTCCAGTTTAGTTTCCTAATCCTCAGCAGCTACAGCCCGGCTCAGTCCCTGGGGCCTGAAATGTTTTCCACAGCCTTTGATAACACTGGCAGGTGAAGTTCTCCCAAAAAATCTACATAATTCTTAAGTCTATGTGTTGCTCTATCCAAATTTGTGGCCTCCTTTTTGCCACGCCTACCTGTGTGCTTCTTTCTTCCTGGGCTTCTTACAGGGTTAGCAATTTACAACAGCTTTGAGCAGCACAAAACAACTCCCTCCCTGTTTAAATGCTGATTCAGAGTAATTATTGCTCTTGGGTAAGTGTAATTTACGGGATAATCATGCAGCTTTCTGTTCACCTTTTCCCTCTTGTTTAGGAGGCAGCCTTGTTCAGCACAAACATTCGTACAGCTCATATATGAGAGAGCATATCCTTGACTTATCATCATCTGTGATTTTTTTCACTTGACAGGTTGAAAAATGCGTACACCTATTTTCTGTGATGGTTCCCTTATCACCGTGGGCCTTCCTGAGGCTAAGTCTGCTCGACCATTCAATTTTGATTCTGGAAGCAACGTTAAGGCCATTAGCTGTGTCCACATGAGGATGCTGTTATAAAACTTGACATGCTTATTAATCATAAATTCAGTAGACATTCTGCTTCAATCTTTCTAGGGTCTGCTTATACTTCATTTATGATGTGAAGTGAGGGTTTGGGGGGAAGGTGGTGTATTTTTAGATCAGTATTTATGTCAGGTAGCAGACAATGTTCGGTATTTCCATATCGGTTTCCACCCAAGGAAAAGCACTTAGCTCTTTTCCACTCGTATTGCACATAGTTTGCTCCAGAGTGAGACAGTGAAAAAGTGCAGTTAGAGAAGTTCAAGAACAGGCGGCTGCAGACAAATGTTCGCTCTGCCTTATCAGTGGGGGAATATCACCGTTCCTTTGTCACCATATATTACCCAATATTACTCCAGTATCATGACACCATCATTTGAGGGGTAGGTAAAAACAGCATATTAAGAAATATTTTTCTTACATTCCATCAGTGGCTTTTAAAGTGAAGCTGCCAAAATCTATATTCCTGAATTGTTACCTGTCTAAAGCCATAGAGCACTGGTGGTTTCCAGGCTGCTAGTTAAATATACCTCACAAAGATTGTGCATGTATAGTCATTTTTGGATTGCCAAACTGACTCAATTCAGACATTTATAACACATTGTACGTTCAGCCTGGACTCATGAAATGGCTTAGCAAAGTCCATTAGCCTTGGAAAACTTGAATCCATTTCCCCGGATGAGGGAGGGAAACAGAGTGTAACCCTCTGCTAGCATCTGCCAGCACATTGCTCTGAGCCCACCAGCCCAGGTTATGTCTGCACCCAGCCCTAGCTACAGATAAGATTTCTTATCACTTGGAAAACAACTGGCTGCAACTCTGTTATAATTGCATTTTCCTCTGATTGCCTACATTTGTTCAAATCCAATAAACTAAAAGTGAAAGGCAGTGAGGCAGAAAACGTGTAGATCAGCACCAAAGATAAAGTGAACGCAGTGGCCTGTGAACCGAGGCTCCTGAATTTTGCACGTGTAGGGGAGTTGAAGACAGCAGGAGAGGAGGTCAGATTTAAGACCACAGCATGGGAAGAGACAACATGGGTCACCGGGTCTAGTCTCCAGATCTCACAGGCAACCATATCATAGAATGCCTTTCATCAGTTTATTGAGCTCTGTGTGTAGTAAATTTTCATGACAAATGCACAGGTTTCAAATCCTCTGCAAACACTGCTTGTCATCTTCCCTGGTCCAGAAAGATAAGATTAAAAATAAAATACTCCAACCCCTTGCCCTGCTCACCCCAATCCAACCTCCTGTTTTAATTTCATTCTTAAATTTCGGTATTGCCATTTGCGTTCCTTTCAAGCCACACAACATTTTCAGCCTTTTCGAAAAAGCTTGCCTTGTTGTTAGCTGACCTTGCCACACATCAGAGCATCAGTGCTCACCTTCCGCTTACCTCCACGGCTGCCGAATGTGCCGTCGTTCCACCTCAGGTGGAATCATTAACTACAATATCCTGTGTTCCCACAGTCTAATAAGTGCTGAAACCCCGCGGTTGTACGCCACAATTAATCTCTTGTGATGTTCAGGTACAGAACAGATTCATGTTTGAGTCTCTCTATTGGGAAGTTGCTCATTAGAGGTTGTAAAATAAGAGAGATGATGATTATGGGTGGGCCTTTCTTCTCCTTTCTTTTTTCTTTTGCCTGTACTTGAGCTCAAAGATCTTATTTTCCCTTTGATTTGCTCTATTTTATTACTTTTAAGGTAATTTTTTTATGCAAGTTGCTTTTCATGTGCTTTTTTCACCTACTGGGCTATATCTTCTGCCTCCGGGCTGTGCTCTGTGCGATGCCCTTAGGTCCCCTTAACTGCAACTTGACTCGGATCTCACCAGCCTTTGTTTGACCATACAGCGACCCCTATTATTTCACAGGATTTCAAATATCGCTGTCATACTAATAATACCTAGATGCATTGCTTTACTGATTGCTTGAGAAGTTTTATTTGTTCATTCAAGCCCTTTGAAGCTAAGCATTCAATATGTTTCCTTAAGTTAGAGCTTGCAAATTTAAAAGTCAAGCTATTAATTGTCAGCATTGAGTCTTCAAATGTCTAGAGGGATGTCTGCCCTTTCGTTTGATAATGTCTGATAAATCCCAAACTGAGACATTGGTATGTGTTTTAGGGAGTTTTAATTAGATTCTGTTTTATCATTTATCAGGCATATGAAGGTAAATGCAGAGTTTCTTCTTATATCAGTAAAATTTGTGTAAGAGTCATGGATCTGGGATTAAGGCTCCACAGCAGCTTTGATTGAATTATTTCCTAAGTTCTTTTTTGCAATCATTTTTGTAACAGACTCTGGATGGAAATACCTAAACCCCTTCACACTGGGTCACATTGATTTGCAGTACTGATTTGCCAAATTTCATGAGGACTAAGATAAAAAGGGTTTGTGCTTTCAGTTGGAGAAGCATGCCTTTATTTTACACACAAAATCAGGCATGAAAAACTGGATCATTTGGTGTTTGATCTCATTTCTAAAATAAGTTTACAACTTCCCTCTGGCTTTGTCCCTTAAGACTTTATGATACAACAGCATTTTCAAACACACTTAAACGATTAGAATAAAAAAGAAGGGTATTGGCACGGCAGCAATGAACTTTGCAATACATAACGTTCAGTCGCCTGGTCTTTACTGTGGCATGCAGAACCCCATGGAGCCAGGACACAGACACATTGACATTAACAATGCCTGGAGAGAATTACTGATTTTAAAAGCAGTCTATCAAAGTCAGCATATTGGCAGATTGAGCAGGGAGAGTCTGTAAGACTCTTACTAGATAATGCTGAATTAATGGTCTAGCTTAAATCCTATCTTTCTAAACTACAGGTACTACACTTAGGATGCCATGGAAATGCTTCTCTCTGCTCGGGACCCTCAGGGTCATTTCTGCCTTTTGTTTCCAGAACAGAGCATGGATTTTCAGATTCCAGTCAAGTAGGTAACTACAGTGACCCATTAAATGTAAAATACTTAAACAGTCTTTGGAGGAGGGACTGGGAGTTCTGCCAGCAGACCGGGGAGTCATGCTTATTTTTGGACTCTCTGCACCCATGGAAGCTTAAGAAAACCCTGCTAATTGGAGCAACAGCTTTAGGAGAGGTGGGGATATTCCCTCATCCCAGAGGGACGCGTAGCCCCTGGTCACAGGATGCTTCACAGAGCTGGGGGTTGTACACCACAGGCAGCTGAACTGAATCTGCTCCGGGCACTGATATAAGTCTGGGAGGAGTTGTAGTCCAAAAGAAAGGCAGACAGAAAGAAAGGAAAGTATCGATGCATTCTGCATGAAGGCCAACCGAGTAGGCATGTGATGGACACTTAGATGATCTGACTCCTTCTGTGAGACAGGCCAAGAAACACCTCTTTAGATCGGATTAGATTTAGGCAAGGAGAATTCAGGCTCTCTCTTCTACTTTCCAAGAATTGCTGTTTTCTTTCTTATGATGCATTCAAAATGTAACAAAATGACCTTCAAGAGCTCTGTGAAAAAGAGTACCTGTGGCAGAGGTGATGTGGCAGCAGTTACGCTAAAAGCTACTTCATCCAGTTTGGAGAATCTGTTCCAACTTTTTTTTCAATTTGATTTGGAAAGCCACAGACCACGAGTAGCATTTAGCAAGCATCCATAGTGCTAACAGGCAGGTACAGGCTATTTTATGGGTGTTTATGAATGCAGATGTGAGTGTTCATAAATGTAGTGATGAATAATAGAACAGCGAATGCTTTCTATACTGCAATGGTATCCTCCATGTAATGACTTCAAATACATTTATAAGTGGTGTCAAATCTGTCACCACCACTGGCCATAAGAGGAGGAGAAGGCTGAGACACAGAGGCTGTACGCAGATGACTAAATAAAGCAGGACAGGGCCCTCGGTGTACTCCTGCAGGACAGTGGTGTGCCCTAGGGCGTGCCCATGTGCTAAACTCTCCTTTCTCTGCAGAGGAGTGGGCAAGCACCTAAGGCAAGCAGTTTCTGGTGATGCCCGGGAGAACTATCATGAGCACGCGATGAACCGGTGGCCCAGAGGACACGGCTGATACCGCAGTGCAGGATCGTGGGTTGCCTCTGTTTAATGTAGCCAGACAGGCCAGCTATTTGGCTTGTGTACACACAGGGGAATTGTAGCAGAAGTAGGAGCTGACCAACTAGTCATTTTTGCATTTTCTGGATTTTCAGAATACTACTGCAAGTTTGCAGAAAAATTTCCTGTAATTCCATGTAACATGAGAGTCGCTGCTGGCCACTGACTACTGGGAGGAATCGAGCCTGTCATTTCTAGTCTACATACACACACAAAACCAAATCTCTCTCTTTTTATTCAATACTACGGATAGTTTGAGCTTGTCTTCTGTCAAGATGTCTGCAGAAAAACTTTGCCAAAGCTCTTGTTAAATGAGCCCCTGCACAGGCAGTCATTCACCTCCAGGTCCAATTCTTCATGGGTCAGGCAATCCAGCAGCTCTACATGGGACCTTAATAAAACATTCCAGGAAAGCTCCAGGGACACACAGGCATTAAAGGCTGTTAACAGCACCATAATTAAAAACAAATTAACAGGAAATCTGAAATTGCCTTAAGAATTGTTCCTGTCTTGTGTCACATCTCATAAATCTCAAATTACCTTTGAAATTTGCCTTAGTATTTCAGAATAGCTGCAAGATCAACAAACCACTACAAAGTAGTTAAAAACCTACAAAATTTGCTTCCTTAGCACTAAGACCAGAGGATATCTTTGACAGTCTGCACGGTACTGACACTTTTAAAACCCTTTATTTACTTCAGAGGAAAGGACCAGCACAAGAAAAAATGGTTTAGTAGCTGCAGTTGTATTTGTAGTGAATATTCCTCTGGCATGACTGTTGCTTTCTGCTGAACTTGTTTCAAGTTAATTCTTTTTAGCCAAAGGATCCTTCCTGTCACAGGAAGGGTTGGGTAGTTTCTGCATCCTTATTTAGCCAGGTGTTTATTGTAACACCTAGATAAGGAATGAAAATGAAAATTTCTTCCAAAAGAGCATGGGTTGAATTTGCCAGCATTTTAGAAAAGGCTATGCTTAAAGATTTAAACTATTCCTTGTTATATTAATACATTTTTTAATAAACTGAGCCAGAGGAACTATATAAGATTTTGACTCCATAGAGAACGTGAAATTTGTTTCAAAATCAGTTATGAACCCATAGGCATATGCTGATGAAACTGTAGGTATCTATTGTATGCTCACCATTTTAAAAGGCAATGACAGAATTTGGTTTTGCAGGAAAACAAAATTTAAATTCAGTGTGTCAAGATGGCTATGGTTTCATTAAAAGCCTGACGCTATCGGATATTTCATTAAAAGCTCAAATCCTATGGAAAAGTAATTATGTGATGATCTCAACTTTTATTTAAAAACAATGCAATTGTCTAGCCCCCCCTTGCCCGGCTGCAGAAGAAAGCTTGAAAATGTTTCCCAAGTGTATTCTAGAGACTCCAAACCTGCAGGCAAATAAAAAAGCCCATAGATAATAGACTTTAAAATTCCAGGTCTTTGTGAACTCATCTTACAGTTTTTTCAGGGCTGACAATCCTGCTTCCTTCAAAAAAAAAAAAAAATCATTTGCATTGTCAAAGAACATCAGAAAATATAGCTTGTCATTTTTGTCAGCTTACCAGTTTTTTATCATTGCTAATAGTGCAGTTTCTCTTATTATATTAGTTAGACTACAAAGTTCTTCACCAAGTTTTGTGTCGTTTTTTTCCCCCGCACACTAACATTTTTGTTTAATCCACGAAGCAATTATCAACTACACTGTATCATGTAAATCCCACCGGTTTGGGTTTGTTGTTTTTTTTTTCCCCTGCCAAACTTGCATGCATGAAATTCTTTTCTGCTTTCTGCCAGGCTGTGTCGACACAGGTCAGTGTTTTACTGGCCCAGCTACCTAAGGGAGGCCCAAAGGAATCAGTCTGTGCCCAGAGCACAGCACAGCGCGGGGCAGGGAACTGAAAAGTGTTTGAACAAAACCAGTCCAGGACATCAATAGATAAGGGACTATTTTTGTTCAGAAATTTAGTTCCTGAAATGTCCAGATGAGGCCACTGTGGTTTTATTATCCCGATTTCAAGAAAGGAATTTGATTTGGTTACCTCAGAGTTTTCCGTCTCCACAACTGCAAGTGTGCTCAATAGCCTGTTTTTCTGTTGGAGAACAAAGAAAAGGAAATGGTTATTTTTTTTCCTTCGCGCAGCAGTTACGGTACTCGAGGAGGCAGGAAGGGAACCGGACAATGGAAGCTGTAGATGTGGAATTTCTTCTGTAAATCCCCTTTGCTGCTGCTGCTGCCTGGCCGGCAGTGGAGATACAGCAATGCAATAGCAGGAGATGCTGCGAGGCTGAAGCAGAGCAAGCATTTTCGTTTGATGGAGAGCCCCAGGTGAAGCTTTCCAACAGCCCGACCCAGACTGTACAGGCTTGGTTTCAAATCGGCGGCGTGATGCAAAACTAGGGAAGGGTACGGAGCGCTTTGGCTGAGTCACGCTGTTAGGAAATGGGGATTTCTGTGGTGAGAGGCCGGACTGGGCCCTGCCAAGCCCCCAGGCAGTGAACTCTAATGCGTTATGGAGATGGGGACGACGTTCTCATCCAAAAATATCTGGCCAGCCAGGGGGGAGACCGTGACTACAGGGAGACTGTGCTTCCTTTGTGTTTTGTTTTTGTTTGTTACTAAAAGGGACCTCCAGAAGCAAGACCCGCCCCCCCTGAAGTGACCGTGGGGACGTGGGCAGGCGTGAGAGCCCAGCCACAGGGAGGGACGCTGGCTGCTGGGCAGAGCTGCAGCAGGTTCCTCGTTCCAGCAGTGTGGTTAAAAGAAGGGAAATGCCTAACTTCGTAAATGCTCTCTAAAATACTGTTTTCTTCCCTTCGTGTTTGCCGCTGCAGAAGGGAATGCCTTCTTCAAATCCACTTAGGCTGTCTGATAATAGGTGCATTTTTAACAGCAGCTGGGCAGACAACCCAGAGTCAGGACTCGTGAGAGGCTCTCGTTTTTGCTTCTCCACCTGCTTGGGCTGAAGGGCCACATTTCAGCCTTAGGTCCCCCGTCATACAAGGCCAAATCTGGCCTGAGTTTGGCCTGCTGTTGGGTTTCCTCTCCCGCACTGAGCAGCTCCTCTGCCTACAGCGGCAGGGTTATCTCTGCCACTATGGGCAGCGCATTTGGATGATGGTTAACAAGAAGTCTGAGTCAGATCTTACGGCTGTGATGGGATTTAATATAATGTTTGTTTGTAAACTGACACATATTGTTGGAAAGTGCTTGCGAGGAAGGGATCTGTGACTCTCACTCAGGCTGCCGACCCACTCTAACCAAACAGCTACAGCTGGCCTCAGCCCTTTTCAGGCTCATCCAGGCACTCCAGGGAATGCAATATTTTAGCCTCAGGACCAGTTGGTTTTATGCCATGCAGCCCTGTTAAGGCACATATTTTAATTGCGTGGCTTGCTCAGCTCGCCACCATCTTGTGCTTCTTGCTGTGGTCCTGGCTCCTCTCCTGTTGTAGGACCCCGCTCGCCAGACACAACGCAGGGATGCCCCCTCTCTCCCCTCTCCTCCCAAGCAGGTGCAGCTCTATGAGGGGCCCAAAACTGAAAAGAGACTGAGCAGTGCTTGGCAGTAACAAGGGACTGCAGGGATTGACTCCAAAGAGGTTGCTGGAGTGCCCCGACTCCCAGCTACAGCTTCATGCATAGTCCTTTAGCATCTGAGCTAATGCGAGGTTTTAAGGTGAGGCTCTCTGAAATGAGATGGTGGGGAGGGTACACCCATCACCAGATCTTTCAGGCAGCAGCAAAGCATCTCCATCACCATGGATCCACTGGAGAGGAAAAGCCCTGAGTGTCTTGTACCATTTGCTGCAATTTTCACCTAGTTTAAATGGTGCCTGAAGTTTTTGCGTATCCTTTTTAGGGTCCTTTTGAATTTAAACTCACTGCATATTCCTGTAGCAATACAATTTCCTTTCATCAGCAGAGCTAGCTTCAGCTGTTGTCGGGTATTATTATACCTCACTGCTTCCTTCCTCTCCCATCAGTCCCTCTATCCTGGAGTTAAATGTCATTTATAGTTTGAGCTATTTGACTGCTAGTCCCCCTGTACCCCAGAATAGCCCAGAAAGACAGGAAAGTTCACGGGGAAAGAGGCATCAAGTGGCTACATTTTCTGCAGCACGAAAGAACCAGACCCCAAAAATCTCACTGATAGATGTGAAAGTAGCACAGGACATTTAGGACAGAGTAATTTGGACAGAACTGCGTGGTATGACTGCTCACACTTGGCGGCGTGGGTAGCAAGCAATCATCCAAGTGGGCGCAGATACCACTGGAAAATGTCACTGCTGCAGTGAAGGTGGTACCCTTTCGGAAAAGAAAGTGGCCTATCCTCACCACAAAGGGGATATAAAACTAACACTTTTTACGAGCATTAACTTTTTCTTTTTTTTTTTTTTTTAAACTAAAGGGAAAACAAGGACTCACATGAAAAGTCTTTACCAGCATTTTTGCAGCATGCAAAGTTTTCTGGTGGACTGGTAACTATTTCAACGAAATCAGGAACATCAAAATAAAAATGATTGTGAAAATGTCCTTTAAATCTTAATTGAAATGATGGCTTGTTTGATTGTTTTCTTCTATAGCTTGCTTGTTTGTTTTTTTAAGTCACTCTTGTTAATTGTCCTCCAGCCATGGTATGTACCAGATAGCCAAGAAAGCTGACATGGTGAAGTTATATACAGCATCCTTGTGACCTTTTTGCAGGGAAGATACATATCTGTCCAATAAAGCCCAGGCCAAATGACAGTGACAGCTGCCTTGTGGCATTCAGTTTGAATTGAACAGGTTTGCTCACAAGTCAGGAGCAAGTATTTCATTACAGACTCTGCACCAAGACCAACATAAGCCCCCAAAAGTGAAACTTTCCCTCAGCATCTATGGAAACTGCCCCGGTGGACTGAAATGCACTTCACAGGCTCCTCCTTATCTCCTTGCTTTGACTTTCCCGCCTCCTGCAAGCTGTCATCTTCTGTTGCCGTTTGCATGTTGGTGTAGCACTTGCAAGGGAAGAAAGCCTCACTTCATCTCTCGGGAGGGATACAGGGTGTTATGGGAACTGAGCACTCGAAGAACGAGGGGCGAAGAAGCATGTTTTTTCTGAGGAAAGGTCCAAAGTTGCCTGCGTGGGAAGACGCTCTTCTCTCAGGGAAAGAGCCCAAGTCACTGCTGAAACGGGGATTGCGTTATGTCAGCTTGAGCCTCATAATGAAAGGGATGACCAGCACGCCTGACTTCTTGTGGGGACTGCCCGAGGTGCAGAAACTGAACCTTTCACGCAACCAGCTGGTGGTGATTCCTCCTTCGCTGGGGAAACTGGACAGGCTGGTAGTGCTGAACTTGGGTGGCAACTGCCTCAAGTGTCTGCCTAAAGAGATTGGGCTGCTGAGGAACCTGAAGGTCTTGTTCGTCAATATGAATTGCCTGACAGAAGTGCCAGCAGAGCTCAGCTTGTGCAGGAAGCTGGAAGTTTTGAGCCTCTCTCACAACTGCATCTCGCAATTGCCTTTGAGCTTCACCGACCTGACAAGTTTGAGGAAACTGAACCTCAGTAACAACCGCTTTGTGCAAATTCCCCTCTGCATTTTCGCACTGAGGAGCTTAGACTTCTTGCACCTAGGGTCCAACAGGCTTGAAAACATCGCAGAGAGTGTCCAGTATCTGGTCAATTTGCAAATCTTTATTGTAGAGAATAACAACATTCGTACCCTGCCACGGTCTCTCTGCTTCATCACCGCTCTGGAGTTACTAAACGTCGATTACAATGCCATACAGACTCTCCCGGATGACCTCTACCTGCTGCGCCGGCTCCCACGCATCGCGTGGAACCCGATGGACAAAGGCCTCCACATCGCCCACAACCCCTTGTCCCGGCCCCTGCCCGAGGTCGTTGAGGGGGGGCTGGATGTCCTTTTCAACTACCTCAGGGAGAAAAAGGAACACAACTGAGTTTCCGCTGAGCTTGGGATAAAGCCTGTCATCGAGACTCAGTCATATCGGAGCGCTTTCCTGCACAGGCATTTCCACTTCATAACGCTCGGATTTCAAAGACTGTGGATGGCTTTAGTAACGGTTGGAGGAAAGCAAGTAAAGTATGATGGTCTTGATTAAATGTGTGAAGAGTAAACTTTCTAAAAATTGCCACCTCTGTAACCTTCAGTGTTGGTGTGCTTGGGTTTTTTTAGGAAAAAAAAAGACCAACAAACTTGTGATAAAATGTTTGTTCTTCATTTGACAGAAACAAATTAAGGCAGACTGCTAGAAGTGCAGAAACGTGTATTTGCCAGCTATTAGGCTGGAGGAATATTAATATAAATTGGATTTACTATATGTGATTGCCGTTGCACTTTAACTCCTGCTCACTTCCTCATACGCAGATAAACCACTACGTAAACAAACACTGCTATCTAAGTGAATCTCAAGGAAAATGTTTAATTTACTTTTGGCAGTGAATATATCCTGAGCTATATTAGCTCACATACAGTATATTACTGGCCAGTTCAATACCGTTTGTTGTTTACGCCACAGCTGTGCACTGGCCTCTATAAATTACAGGTGAAGATTGCTGTCGATGAGGCGATTTCCCAGTTCTTTGGACGAAGACCCCAAACTTCCCACAGCCCCTAGTTCCCCTCTTGAGACACGCAGCCTTTCCCACGGAGCCTCCTAGGATGCCGACAGTGGTGCATCACATCAGCTGGGAGCAGCATCCACATGAAGCAGAGAAACGAACGTGGGTCCTTATTCCCTCAAACGAAGGCTGTCAGATGAAGTTGCTTGTTACTGGATGAACAACTGCACTCCGTTCCCTTTCCTGCATCCCTGCAATCGGAGCCATGGAGTAACTTTACTCAGGAGGCAGTACGTCTCCTAAAGGTGAAATACGTCTTTCAGGAAAAGCAGCATTGAACCAATCATCGGCTGAAATAAGAGCTTCAAAAACATATACTTATTTCTGTGATTTTCAGTATCAGCCAGTAGCATAAAAGTCAGGTCTTATGTGGTTTCTCATATTGATCTTCTGTGAATGTCCTTCATCAAAGTTTTATCTGGTAATAAAGAAGCAGTATGAAAGAGCTGTTAACAATTTATGCAACCCGGGTTTTTTTGTTCCCTCACACCAGTGTAAAACAGAAGCAACTCTGTTGAAATCAGTTGAGATAAATGTTTGTGATGGCAGCGTAAAAGAGGAATGAGCCTGTATTTCTTGCGCTAATTAAGGGTATTCAAAGCCACTTTTAAAGTGCTTCCTATCCTATGCCAAGTCTCAGGAATCAATGATTACTTTCTAAAACATAATTTGCTCAAAATTATGGAAGGCTGTGGAAGGCTGATCCTGCTTCTGGTGAAGTTAATGGACAACCCCTGGCTGAGGGGAAGACTCTTCAGCAGAGGTAGAAGCAGCCTGATAACAGCAGACAATTATGTAGTTCATAGGTACATGCAAGCAAATGCAGCACCTTTGGCCACGCTAAGGTTATCAGTGCGGTACTGAACGTAGCAATGAAGAGTCGGTGCACACAGAATATTCCACTCCGGGGCTGCCTACCCTGATATTCTATTATGTTGGATTGTTTTGTATATCGTTTGTTATCTTGATCGAGTATTTCAGTGTTATGCCCAGGAATCACAGTTTCCAAGCGTGTAGTCAAGGACAAATCTTATGTTTCTAGCAAACGAGAAACCTTTTTGAAGGGCTTATTTGCTCAAGCATTAAGCAAACAAACAAACAAAACGAGTAAACAAACACCAAAGCACAGTTATTTTGTGACATTTTTTTTTTAATATATGTTTCAAATGCAAAGATATTTTATGTGTAGCTTTACATGTATTTATTTCACCAGTGCAAAGTTCCAAGTTTTTTAATGAACAATACATCTAATAAATTAATATGTGATTCAATTAGCGACAAGAAATAAAGCTGCAATTATTTATAGAAATACCAACAGATAATTCTTGGAGGGGATTAGGCACAGATTCTTAACTTTTCTAAATGTCCATTTCATACCCCTAAGTCTGGCGTTCACGTAAACACTGCAGTCCCGCAATAGCGCTTTGCAGGAAAATTAGATGCCTATGGCATTAATCACCTGAAAAGATTTTCCACATATCAGTATCCAGGATTATATGACACCAGATAGCCTCTGATGTGATCTGACTAGAAGAGGTATGCACAGTAATTTACATGGAAGATGTGAGACTGGACTGTGTCTGTTCATTAGGATACCACTACAGAGAGTGAGAAACAGTGCATGATTCAAGAAAATGGTCTCCAGACAGGGGATTAAAAGGCAAATTTGACATAATCATATGCGTCTGGAAAAGCAGTTATAATATGAAGTGCAATACCAATAATTTAAAATTCAATTATTCAATTAAATAATAACCTTTTACTCAAGCTAATAACCTTTGTAAGCATAGGAAACATAAAAGTCTCTGCCTTTTTAAACAGAATAATAAAATTCATTGAATAAAAGGTACTTTATGATTTTAATGTATAATTCAGATTTTACCATTAAGATGATAATTTCTGCTGAACTGCTTTAGTCTTTCTTTCATTCCTCAATCAAGACCCTTATAAATAGCTTTCTCAGAGATACAGAAAATGATCTCACATGGCTAAAGGTAGCATTCTGAACTCTTCCCGTAAAAAGAAAAGACCGTTTATCACTGTTAATGTATAGAAGTATGCATGAGAGGCAAATGAAGATATATGTATTTGCATCTGAGAGGTAGCAAGATAGAGAAAGCAAGCAAGAGGCGCAGGAGGGAGGTAGAAAGCATGATGTCACACGCTGGCCCCAGTTTTGAGCAGGGCATTAGCAAAGAATTGGTGGATCTCAGCATTGTCATCTGATATTAGCTGTACAGACGACAGGGAAAAACGGAGCTGAAACACTGCAGGGACTGCAGTCATATCTCATAATATATGATGACAGTACCACTTCTAAGTGTATATTAAATGATACGATTTTGACTTACAATCTTTCAGAGAACTTTATGCGGGATGCTACACTTGTTTCTAGTACTCACTGAAGTTTTCTCATCCTAAGCCTCACAGCAGCATAACTTTTGATGCACCTATTATTTTTGCTGTTATTGGTGGTGGTGTTCTTCAAAGGAATGGAAAAAGTGGGATCCACTTGTGGAAAAGGATACTCTCTTGGCAGGTTGGCTTTTCTATGGCTATCACTCAGAGAAGCTCTCAAAGAGCTTAGAAAAATTCTTGAAGTGGATGAACCAAAGGGCAAAGCACAAGAACAAAGTAGAAAGAACATAGTCAGAGGTCAAATGGTTGGGATAAATGTAATATACAACAATTTGTTCCCCAGCTATCGTCAAATACGCTGGTGGTACATTTGGTGAGGTGAACAGATTCCATCTATTTTCATTTTAAATCGAAAAGAAAGCTGCATTCTGTGAAAAGTTTAAACAAGCAAACCTTTGAAAACTGGAAGGTTTCAGGGTCTTGGCCTAACCAAAGTTAGTGACTTCAACCTTTGACTGAAAGGAAAACCTTTTAGTCTGAAGTGTTGCTGTAACACCTCACTGGAAGGTAAAGCTGCAATGTGTTTTACCTACTGCTCTGGGGCTACTGGCCAAACCTGCCACGTGGGCAAATTTCCTCATGCCGCTTGTGACTAGTGACTTCCCAAAATCCATTGCAATCTCCCAGCAGCCCCATGGGGCACCCATAGGCATGTAATCTGGCCAGGAACGCCAGCCCATTACATGAGCGATGCAGCAAGAACCTACAAAGACCAATTTCCGAGATGCACTGGGGTGGCATTTCAAAACAGAATTTTTCAGGTTCCAGCTTAAAGCTCTTGAAATTCAGATTAAAGATTTTATGATTATTATTTTGGTTGAAAAATATGTCAACTTTTTTTTTTCCAACTTGCCAATATTTTTTCCATACTTTTCTTCATTTTCATCAAAATTCCTCTGTTTTTGTCAAATTCAAGAACAGTTTCTAGGCATTTTTACTATAAGAATATGCATTCTGCAGTTTAAGCTTTTTAGGATGTAAATGAATTTATTTCCTATTACTACGCTGTAGCTTCAGGAAACCATATCTTTCGGTTAATATTTTTAAGCATTTTACAGTCATCATTTAAGTGAAGGAGGATGCATCTAAAAAGTACTGCGTTGATCCTGGAGAGATTTGAACACATTCTTTACTTTGCTAGGCCAGCACATGACTTGAAAAAACGTATCACAGCATATAATTTCCGCAAGTAGAAAAATCATTGATACTTCAGCTTATTTCCTTAACCAAAGAAAAAAAGAAACCTCAAAGGTCTTCACCACGTGAGAGATAAATAAAGGTAAATAAAGAGAGATAAAGAAAGAAAGCAAAGAAAATGAACTGATCATCTGGTCAGTATGGTTTCACCAAATTCCAAGGGTAAATTTGCTGCACAACCTTCAGACGGCAGTTCTTGAGTGATTCGAGGAGTGTTTCAGACTGCCTTGCACAGTTCTATTAAGCATAATTAATAGGTATGAAAATAATTATATAAAAATAACAATATATAATAATTTCTAAAATATTAAGAAAATATGCATATTATTATGCCACATGTGCTTCTGCAGTCCACACATGTGGGAGCTGAAATCCTGGAACAGTTACAGCCAAAGGAAAACTTCCGCTGACTGTAGAAGGGCCTGCATTTATATAAGAATATATACATTTACCATTTTATATATGGCAAAAACAAGATTTAAAAACTCAGTAGCTGTTTAAATGGATATGAGGCTTTAGATATATTGGGACAGAGGTACACTTTAATAGTCACATGTGGAGTAAGTCTGAAAATCCTTTTATAAAATTGCATAATCCTTCCTCTGTTCAAGTAAGAGGCAGAATAATAATTATAAAAGATGGAAAAAGAGACACTGAAACAGCTCTCCTTAGAAATGTATTAGGTTATCTGAACACCCTGAATATCCCGAGGAAATCAAATTCATATAAAGATTTTTCAAAAGTGGTAATTACATAGAAATGTTTTTTCTCCCTCCCAGCAATCCAGAGAAAAGCAGACTGCTGACATTACTAGTTTTAAATTCTTCTTTCATCCCCCGCCCCCATTGATTCCATGCATTTATCTGTGGTGCAACAAGGGCCAACCAGCCTTCAAAAACCGTCCCTCCGCACTGTCTTCTGCAGCCCAGTGGTACCGACAGCATCCTGCACTGGTACGTCCGCCTATCGCACCGGAACACTTTGCAGGGTTTAGCGACAAAGCCTGAAATTTATACTCCAATGTATGTGGAGTCACGTCATGCGTGGCTAAAAAGGTGGTTTCCAGTGAAGCAGGAAGTGTAGCAACAGCTTCAGAAAAGGTCACTGCAAATTACACTGCCTCATGAAGTGAGCTTACCCAGGCAGACTGAAAAGAAGACCAAAGGGCAGAGCTTTATGTTTTCCGAGGGTTCAGAGGAGTTTCAGATACTGTAAATTCATTGATGGATAGCCTGGTTTTAATTTCCACTTCCCAGGCGTTAAAAAAAAAAAATTATCTTTTCTTTTTTGATACAACTCTTTGAGGGAAATATACATTGCTCCGTTTTCTTCCTGATCTCCAGCCTTTGTGTCACGGGCGTATTCACAGAAGCAACAAATTGCTTTTCCCCTCCTGCAAAGCCAGTGTTGCCAAGTGTGGGTGGGCATGAAAATGTACCAGGGGTGCGATCTCTCACCCACCATGCAAGGAGGGCAGGACGGGGGAGGCTGGCAGGCTCCACAACCACCGGTCATGAGACAGGTAACCTACCCAAAACAGGTGGTGTGCTCACAACACCAACTTTATGCACCTGCCTTAGAGGTTTCGGACAGTGGTTAGTCTCTGGACACTGTTTCCGTGGTTGATAGAGAGAGATGGACGCATTACTCCCGGGAGGCACCAGGAAAGGAGTGTTGCTGAAGTGCCCCATGTTGTCCCGGGGTCTCTCCCCGCTGGCCAGAGAGAGCCCCAAGACATCTGCAGCCTAATTTAGGCATCTGAAGCAAGGTCGGCGAAGCTGTAGTGTACAAATACCTTCCTTTGCCTGGCCTTGCCTCTGCAGCATGTGTGCACAGGACACAAAGCACTATCTCTCAATATAGTATAACATTCACTTGCTGAGAAGGGTTGGGAGATACATCAGAGAAACACCAACACACCTACAATGCCCTGTGCCAAATGCTTTCAATGGCAGAAAATGCTTTCTCCCTATTAAAATGCTCCACCCCAAAACAGGGGTAAGCAGGACACATTTAAAAGAAGCCTCTGTATTTTTTAGAAACGGCATTCCAAAACCAGCTAAAAGAAATTACCAAGTGAGTAACAGCAAACACTTACAGTAAAAAATTGCTTCCATCTAGAAAACAGTTGTTTTCATTATACTTTCCTTGCTTGTTCTTTGTCCTTTTTGGTTTTAAAAACATAATGGAAGTCTCTGTATGTATACATGGGTTTTTCTATTGGTCCATGCATGTATACGTATTTTTCCCTATAGGGGACAACAGAGGCTATTAGTGGTTCCTAAATTGTTTACCTGTGTAAGCAGACAAGTCTCTCTGGCATAGAGTAATATAGTGCCCTGTGAATGGCACTGATGGGAGAGCTGAAGACTCCAGAAGAATAAAACCTTCACTTTGGGAAAGTCATTCAATCAAGTGTGACTCGGTTAAGATAATGCCTTTCCATAGCCATTTCTGTGCACAAGGGTCCTGTGTATCTTTCAGCACACTTACCTTCTCTTTCCAGTTGGAAGATAACACTATAAAGAATAGATTGTAATGTGGTGTTTCTGTGTTCTGTCCACACACAACTGAAGTTACAAAGATACTAACCTTGAATTCAATTCATTAAAAAAGATCCCTCTGAGCATGTGTGTGTGCGCGCATTTGTGTGTGCATATGTTTGGAGGTATTTAGGAGGTTTTTACAATGCTTTGTGATGTAGTATCTGAGGAATACATGTGAGCTGACTGAAAAGTAGCATATTCCACTGCAAATAAAATGTTGGTAATTTAGCATCAAAGCAGGACTTAAAACACATGGTGGTAATTTACGTTGCTTTTGAATTTCTTGTACATTTGTTTTTCTGGGTGTTTTTTAGTGTTAGATATCACAGAGTTCATTGGGACTTTCATTAAGCAACGTGGGCATTTAAAATATGGAAGAATTCGGATTCGGTCAGGTTCTTTTATTGATCAATAATCATACAAGCAGATACGTTCATTTTCTGTTAGTTACTAAAAGTTTAGTAGCTCTTGCAGTGAACTATTTGAAATGCATTCTGTAGCCCATCAAAGAAGAAAGGAAGTTAAATTCTACACAGCCTGATCTGCCTAAGAAAATTTATAGATCTGACACCAAACAGAATACTTTCAGAGTTCAGTTTGGCCCAGATGTTTGTAGAAGGCTCAAATGGAAAAGTTTAGAGAATTTTCACACCCAATTGTCTGGGCTATTCCTAGAGACAGGGCGTGAAACACAGCTGGTTCAAAATTTAGTTTAACTTCAGAAGAACTTTAGTAGTTGGTTGTTTATCAAAAGCTGATGTATATGTTTTAACCCTCCCCTTCGATCTCTGTATTTTATTTGGATAAGTTAATATCCAGTCTTTACCATGAGCCTTTATAGCCTCTTCTTACACTCTGTGAAAACATAAAGCCAGTGTCTCACAGACTTCAGGTCCTACATTTTCTAGTCCTGCTTGGAGGACCAGAGGTTGCTCTGGTCTAAATGATCCACCAGGGCTTGGAGAACAGAAAGCAAATGAATGCTCTTAGTTAGACTTGGTAAGTTTTCAGTTTCGCAAAGCCCATATCAGGGATAGATTTTATTTATTTCTCATTTGGCTCAAAGCTATGAATTTACAGCAGTTAAGATGTTTCATCTTCCTTGGACTGGCATGCAGATATTAGAGTGCATGGGTGAGAAAATTCATCCAGCGTGTCCAAATCCTCCCAAGGACCAGCCTTAGGGGAGGATGTGGAAAGTCAACAGGGACTCAGAATTCTCTCTGGTGTACCAGGTGTCCATTAGAGAGGCTATTTAATGTTCTTTAGCTAGGCTAATACGTTGCAAAGCAATAACATTTCAAGATTTATCCACGAAGCTAATAGCTCTTCTCAGTAAGTCATTTTCACATTTACGTCAATTTAGCATAGTCTAGATTAGGATAAAGATAAGCATCGCTTTTCACTTGCCAGTGGTGCCAGGGTGATGAGTTACCAAACTAGGATTTCTGCAACAGTCTCCCCTCTCTCTTGTACTCCCCAAACCAGCAGTTGCCTATTCTGAGCGGGACCTGGGCTTGGGTGCATATTCAACAACAAATACACAGCAGAAATACTCCACATTTGCCTTGCCACAGTTCATACTAGCAACAGCATATTTTAAAATATCACATAAATAATAAATATAAGGGGGGCAAGGGGGAAGGAATTGCCGCTTTAGAGGCTACTGCTAGACATCTAGTCACTTTAGTAAGAAGCCAGGACAGCTGATGTACAGTTTCTTCTATATTAGCTATCTGCATTTTCCCATTAATTCTGTTGCCTTTTTCTTTTCATTTGTCCTTCCTTCTTGCTTTATTATGTTCTCTCTTTTCTATTGCTACCCACTCTCCTTCCTCTTTTGTTTTGCCTCTTTGTTTCTTATTAAAGAGTTTTGACATTTTTAATTAAAGTTGACTGCTTGACTGATGCCAGTTCAATCCTCCTTTTCTGAATTTGCCCTCCAAAGCAAGTTAATCATTAGCAGAGGCCTGTCTTCATCAACTACGCAGGGGGATTAAAAAAAAAAAAAAGAGAAGAAGAAAAGAAAAACAACAAATAGAATAAGTGAAAAATGGCGAACAAGCCTCAGGAAGCAGTAACTGGCCTGAAGAGCAGAATATACTTTGCACTTAGTGGCATTTTTCTGTACCCCTGTAGCTCATAAATCCTCAGTCTCCAATACAATTCTGGATGGACATTTATGTTAACCAGCTACTGAAGGGCTATTGCAAATGTTAAAGACATAGGAAAAAGTCTATGCACAACTGTGAACAAACAAGAAATCCTGTCCTCGCCTGACTTATTCTCCAGAGGTCCCCTCCTGTTCCTGGTGAAGCTCTACATAAATTCACTGCCTCTGTTACCTGTATTTTGGAAGTGAGGCATTTCGGTCCCCCTGGTTGTCATATTGCTACAGAATGATTTAGAAACATGTAGAAGCAGGAACAGATTCTCTTGTCTAGCCCCAGATTTTGCCATGTGCTGTAGACAGTGAGATTTATGTCTAGTTCTCCCTTTCTGCTGTAAAAATATGCCCACCTCACTCCCTTTCACCTGTGTGTAATACACTCCTACTCTTTGGTGTCAGTCCTTTAAAAGGGAAGCCGCAGTCTGAGGCTGGAGCAACGATGCGTAACCACAATTACAGAGAGCGTTAACAATTACACTGTTCACAGAGAGGTACTCACTTTAACTTCAGGACAGGAGGAAAAAAGGTAGGGTAAAGAAAGGGAAGACAACAGGATCCAGTAAAGAAGCACAAATTTGCTTGCCTGGTTTGGACTGACCTAGCTGATGTGCGTGTGTGGTGTGAAGCCCAGCACTGCCCTGCCATGACTGTCAGGCAATTTTTTTTTTTGGGGGGGGCTCTCCTTACATGGGGTACTCACCCCAGCAAAGCAGGACCAAGGGAACTACTCCTACAAGCCTCATGTCCCATTGAGTACAGTGGGAACTGTAGGCATGCAGAAGTGAAGAGGGTTGGACCCGGTGTACACAGGGCATTATGGTATAAGATACGGTAACAGCATAATAGTATAATTTATCCATTAGTTCTGGAAGGAATCAATCAGGGCTTAAAATAACGATGTTGCTTACTGCTGGGTGCCTGAAGGTGCATCCAGCTCTGTGGAAGGTGGTGCTGCATCAGTTTTGTATTTAAGGGAAGGATACAAAAACTCTTCTGCCTCCGAGGAGAACGTCCTGTTTCAGGATCCATAGAAACTGAGATAGATTGGAACTGACTATGACAATCAGTTTTAAAGTCCCTTCTCAGCCCGACACTACAAAACATAAATCAAACCACTGTATAGTATCACTGAACAAATGCAGTTAGAGTCTTATTACATAAAAGCAGGCAAATAATATGACTAGAAGGGCATTTTAATACATTATACTTGTTACTTGGTAGTTTGATGTCAAATATATGAAATATTAAGCAAAATATAATAATCCCTCTAGTAATGTAAAAATGTTCACATTTTTAATCTAGAGATCTCACTGATGAGGCATGATTGTTCAACATCCTAGAAGGCAGCTTTCTAAATTATGCTATTCCCCATGGCAAGTGAAGGACAGATCACAGACTTAATGGAAGGAGCATTTTCGTTTTCCCTGTTGAACAATGGGATTTACATTTCAGCCCTCCAGCAAGCACAGTTACTCATGATACCTTCTAAATTAGTACCACCTCATAAGTTGCACCCAGGGTACCTCCTAAATTAACAAGTAATACATTTAGGAATCCCTGAAAGGCTTATTATCTCCTGTCTAATATATCATTAGCACTGTATATAATTTCTGACACAGTGTGCCCACCCCTTCTCCTAGTGAAAGGTTCCCATAGGTTAAATAGGGCATTGTAGAGGTCCATTTCTGGCTTCCCATTATACTTCTGTATCTGCAGAGGAGTTAAGGCTAGCTGCAAAAGAATCATTCCCCTGGCCTTTCAGTTTATGTGCTTTCGTAGCCACAGAATAACAGCAGAATTGCTGGTCCATTATGTTATTATTTCTATTTGATGTTATAAAAGTAAATGCTATATTCATAACCCCGTCTCCAGTTGAAAGAGAGCTGTCATTCCAAGGTTAGGATATTTGCTTCTGTATCCCAAGCCCTCCTGGCTGTTTTAGATACCTACGCTGCTGCAGTCATCTTTGAGCTGCTCGTGCACCTCTGTGTCATCACTCAGGATAGCGGCAGGAAAAAACGCAGGGAGAAGAAACACTGATATAACAGTTCCTGTTGGGAAGTAGCTGCTCATTAATATGCTCTCAGGCTGTCACACTTTGTCATACCTGGTCAAAGATGTTTGCAAAGCTGGAAATCAAGAAATGTTCACCTCTTCAGCCTTGTCTGCACTAAGAATTTAACTCATTGCTTACAAAACACCTCAGCAGCTGGAGTAGCTGGAGCAGCTGGAGCAGCGCTCACACAGGTTTAGCCAGAGCATGGAGTTACTGCTAACAGCTTAATACATCCCTCCCAACCCTCGTCTGAGTTCCCCCACTGTCTGCTTCTAACACAGACCATGCCTGTGGCACCAGGATCCAGTTGCTTCGAAAGGCTTCGTTCGCTTAACATCAGTGTCAGATGCCTTCATCCCAAGTAGAGGGCTGCTGGCAGCAGAAAACTGTTTCTAGGCAAACTGGATCCCTGCAAGCATTTGCTGTGACAAAGGCGCCCGAGACCCAGCATGGCCATCACCGGCAGGGGTTACAGCGATTCCTCAGTTCCCATGGCTGCCGTTTCCAGCGGAGGCCTCGCTGAAGTTCAGCTACTTTCCCTCAGCAGGTGTAAGGCAGAGCAAATGCTGAATCTTCTGACTTCAGAAGGAACGTCCATCACTTCATTTATTTAGTTTTTAGTGCACTAGCTAGAATAACTTGCATCTATGAGCTTTTAATAATGTTCTTAACTGTAGCTAATAAGCATGGCACAGAGATGCCCATCGTCTTCTTGGAAATGGGTGGCCAAGAGTTTACACAATAGGATGGGGGGGTGTTCAGACTCAAAAGAAGACATATATTGTATTTCTTCCTGGAGATACCTTCCAGCTGCTCAGTGAGGTGACAAAGAAACAAATCCATCTACAGACTCTCTGTTACTTCTTTTGTGAATAGCCACCGTTTGCGTTATAAACATTTTAACAAAGACACATTGAGCTAAATTTAACCCTATGGCTTTGATGAGTTTAGTCCATTGACTTTGTGGAGGAAAATACAGAGCTGAGTCTTGTTTTTGATTAAGCTCATGAGTACAAAGAACTCTCTCAAAAATTGCCACTGTGGGACCTCAGCCAGCAGAGGCCCATAACCAAATAATGGGAACTTGTTATCACTCTCTGATTATAAGTATCTGTTGGCTAAATATGCACAAAATGAGTATCTCTTATTTTTAACAGATAATCTTGTTGCATCCCTTTTTAAAGAACAAAGACTCCACTCTCCATTTTTGAAGGTCCCACTAACTAACTTAAATATGGTAGATTGAATTCCAGAATGACTAAATTTGATTTGTAATAAGAATCAGATCAACAGATTTTTCTTATCTCAATGCAAATGTCCTTCATCTGTGTGAATTAGGAGTCTCAGTCAACTCTGAGTTGACTCTCACAAACTCCCAGAATTCAATTTCCTGAGCAGGAGACAGTATAGATTAGTTTGATTTATAATAAATTTCAACCCTCCCAAGGTAGCTGCTGCCAGCAGTGTCTCCTCTTTCAGAGCTGTAGATCTTAAAATATAGGAGTCAGATACTGAGGTTAATAATTAATGTGAAGTCTCCAGATCTTATAGCTATTCCAATCTAAAGTAATCATATAAAGTTCCAAGAAGCCAAAAAAGAGACAGAAAGAAAGTCACAAGAAATGCATCCTTGGTGCAGCCTATGCGTGCTAAGGCAGTGATTCAGGTACTTTAGTGATGGAGTGTGCATTCATTCATTACCAGTAGAGACTGGGATTCATATTTTGAACCCATGAAGGAGCTGACTTCAGTTCTTGGAGTTCAGCTCTCTTCATAGCAAACATTTCATCACAAGTTTTATCCCTGTCTGAAATTCAAATTTATACCCTTGATTGCAAAGATCAGGTCTGCAATATGAAGCATCTCTGAGTTACCGCAGAGCATCTGTTGCCCCAGAATCCCACACTGTCTAGTTCCAAAAGCCTCGTCTCCATGCGTCATTAATGAGTCTAGGAACAGCAGCAGAGGACATAGAGGACAGCTTGGAAGTCTGCAAATTAACAGAAAACCAAAGTTTAACACCCACAGCAGACAAATCGCAGGGATTCTGTAGCACATGTGTAAAAAGAATAGATGCCTGAGCAATGGTCTAATGAGGAAAGTAAGTAGATGCTGGAGTATGTCAAGAATAGCCTTTTGCTTATAATCATTTTTAAAGAGGGATGTCCTAGTGTGGGGAATTTTTTTAATGGGACCTATTAAATATAACACCGCCTCGGCTAACAACGTTAGACTATCCATCCTGCAAAATGTCCTTAAGGAGTAAGTTGAGCATCCAGAGGGAGGTCATAGGACAGACTTTTGGGGACAGGCTTTTTAGTAGGGCCTGTAGCAATAGGACAAGGAGTAATGGTTTTAAACTAAAAGAGGGTAGATTTAGACTAGATATAAGGGAGAAATTTTTTACGCTGAGGGTGGTGAAGCACTGGAGCAGGTTGCCCAGAGAGGTGGTGGATGCCTCATCCCTGGAAACATTCAAGGTCAGGTTGGACGGGGCTCTGAGCAACCTGATCTAGTTGAAGATGTCCCTGCCCATGGCAGGGGGTTGGACTAGACGACCTTTAGAGGTCCCTTCCAACCCAAAACATTCTATGATTCTGTGATGGGGAGTCACCTTATCAAAACTCCATTCCTCCTCCATCCTGGACAAGTTTTGGGGGAACTCTTTAAATAAGTAAGGGTGTCAGAGTAAAGGCTGAAAGTATTAGATGCATAAACATGGATGTGTGGGTTACAGACTTAAATCTGCCAGAATTGTGCACGGAGTGGCTACACCTGTATTTTATGAGCTCTGTCAGGTTCAGTCTTTAGAAATGAGTTTTGAGAGCTAATGATGAAAGGCATTATAAAAATTCATAATATTGATTAGACTTTTCTGTTGTAATTGCTGTGAAAAGGACTGTGCATAAAAATATGGATTGAAACTAACACCAGATTTGCACAAGTAACAGAAAGCCCTTTTACAAGGTGACAAAAATACATCACAGAAAAGAGATTGGACAGCAGCTGTTTGGTTGCTTGCACATTCACAATGCATGTCTTGCTGACGGACTGCTTTATAGTGGACTGATCCTTCACCGAGTGTCTGAGCACAGGGTCCTGCTATGCCAAGAGAGAGAAAACCTTTTCTTTTTAATGGGCAATATCTCTAATAAGGACAGTCCAGAAATGTTTTTTCAGGAGGCTTGTATACACATTTGGGTACAAAGGCTGGGCCGGAGGAAAGTCTGGGTTTCATCCTGCCCTCCTCAGCTCAGTGCTACATGGAGGCTCTCAGATTTGCTGCAGCAGAGCAGGAGACAGCTAAAATCAGCTTGCTTCCATAGGGGAGTACGCGGCAGATGGCACTGTTGCTTTAGCACTCCTGCATCAGTCTCTTTTTTCCCTTTGTAGGAAGTCCCAGGTACATTTTTCCTTCCTACCCCTCCTCCTTCTGTGGGATTTTACCCCATTTTCTGTGATCGGGTACATCCACACCCGAGCACGATGCTGCAGCGCCGGGGTCCCTCGGTGTGATCATTGCCTCCTGGGCAGCCCCGCATCCACCCCTCTCCTTGCTTAACACCACACCGACTTCTAGCAGTTGCTTGATGTAGGGAAAACCTTGCATTTGCATAATAATTTATTCCCATTGGTTCCCTTGTATGCCCAATTTAATTAGTTTGTAACATTTCAGTAGTGTTTTTCTCAGATGTTAATAGCATGTTGGGGAAGCTGAGCACGTTTCTGCCATGTCTTTTCACTTGCAG
Organism: Aptenodytes forsteri; assembly: GCF_000699145.1. NCBI lineage: Eukaryota > Metazoa > Chordata > Aves > Sphenisciformes > Spheniscidae > Aptenodytes > Aptenodytes forsteri. The sequence continues at coordinate 4,990,394 of NW_008795863.1, read as the reverse complement.
CGCACACGGACTTTTATCTCTTTCCATAACTTTGTCTCAGCGATTTTTTTCATTTGGTTTTTCATGCTAGATGACTTGATGCTTATCTCCGTTCATTTTATAATTCTTATGCCAAACAATTTTTTAAAAGGCTAATATTTCTGGGTTTCCCTTACCCCTTTATCATCAGTCATTTAGATGTTAAATTAGTTTAGACTTTCCTAGATGTGTTTTAATTAGAGAGATACTTGTTCATTTACCACTAGATGCATATGCATGAGCTAGCTTTTTAATGCAGTCCTATCCTGAAAGCTGCTGAAAGCTTCCACTAAAATCAACCAGCATCAAGGCAACTGGAAACTTATCAGAGAGTTAGTCATTAAAAAAAAAACCTGACGAATTATAACTGCTTTATGTCTATCCTGGCATATGCTTACCCAAACAGGACTCTGCCCGGTTAAAAAGCATAGGCTTGGTGCCAAAATGTGTAACCCTGAGGTGCCTGGCCACCTGCGTGGAAACCGAACCCCACCATTTGGCACCATTTCTGCAAAAAAAGAGTTTGGTGCTTCAGATCAGGGAGGTGAGTGTCCCACAAGAGGAATGGGAGCTGCCTAGTGCAGTTAATAGGAAACCCCGGGCACAGAGGGATGTCCGGATCGCCCCCCCCAGCTCAGGTCCTGGTGCCTGAACCAAAGTTGCAGGCAAGATCTGCTGTGCTCCTGGATCTGACAGGCAGGACTCTTGTCTGAGGGTAGCCCCCACATTTCTTTGCTTGAGCTGGACATGGATCACTGTTTTTCTCTAGAACATGGGAGGAACATGAGGTGTGGGTGCTGGCACGTACTTCATATTTGTCCGAGAAGTAGGAAACCTTCCCCCCAGGCTGAGATTGTTCATACCTATTTTTACCTCTTCCTGTGGAAGTGGTGGAATAGTAGACAAAGAAAAGTGACTTTCATGGAAAGTACAGTATCAAAGCAAGCCTGACTTGAGATCCTGGAATTTAGGGTCTCCTCAGGTGGTTGAGGCACTGCTCTTCTTTGGACCCCAGCTTCCCAGCACTTTGGGTCAAAAAGAAGGTACTTGGTAAAGGTGCCACCAGGATTAAGTGGCTATTGAGTGCCGAGTTCACAGTCACAGTTTTGAAATTAGGCACTAAATCCTGTTTCGGTAACTAAAGTTATGTCTACGCTGTGGAAGTCAGGAGTTCTTCCCACCTTCTGTTGTTGAGGAAAACCATAATCATGTACTGCTGCCATTTTGAGACAAACCCTGATGTCCATCATCCTTTTGCAGAGTCCCTTTGTGCCCCGAGTTTCTTGTCTGGTGATGCAGTGAAATTCAGCATATCCCAGTCTAGATCTGGGGGCACAAGGATTACTGAAAGTACTACCTTCCCCATCACTTTTGCCTTGTAGCTTTGAGCTAGAAGCATATTTGAACCCCAGCAATTTAAGACAGACAGATTTTTGTGTCTGTCTGAAGCCCACATGTTTTCCAGAACTGTAAATCTAAATGAGCCTTAAGGCAAGAATGATAAAAAGTAGTCCTTGGGGATGCACATGGGAGCAATGGACTGGCTGAATCAGGAACACCCATGACTGTGGGTGCAGGGGCTTCCTGGCTGCTAGGGCAATGGAAAGTATAGGAACTACTAATTTGGCGCGAAATTCTAAAAATCTGTGGTGCCCTTTTGTCACCCTGTAAATGTTCAGTCCTTTTGTTTGTTATAGCAGTTAATTGACATTAAGGGATTGAGAGAATGAAAGACCTATCATTAGGTCCCCCCTTCAGTTTTCCTAGAAGTGCAGGATTGTTCCTTACAGCACAGAAATGTTCATTCTCTTTAGGCAAGAAGTGTTGCCCTTTTGGTTTGTTTCTGGCTGCATTTAGCATCAAAATTAATCCTACTATGAAAGCAATCTCAAGGAAAAATTGTGTGTGTGTGTGTTTTCTAGAATGAACATGAAAGAAAAATCAGGCAAAACAAAGCAAAATAAATGCAAAAACTGTAGATTGAGTTATGTTATCCTTACTCACATGAATATTAACTGGAACTATCCACATGAGTAGATGTCGCAAAAGCAAATCAGTATCTCATAGGCTTGCTTTTGTTTGAAGACAGCTAGAAAACAATGTATTCTTTAATGACATATGCATGTTAATACAAATTGTATACTCTCCACTAATCTAATACTCATGCAATGAGCCATCCATCATGGAAATTAAACAATAACTTTTTACTTGAACAAATTTTGCAATGAATATGTTACAAAAATAATTAAGAGATAATGTCAATTGGCTAGAACTTTATTTTGAGAGAATAGTCTCCATTTGTGAGATTAAAAAAGCCCAAGACAAATCACGGACAGTTGTAAAATAAAGTTGCAGGGATGTTTTTTCAAACTATGAGACATATTCTTTGACAATATTTTATTACAATGATATTGTTTCTATTAAATCAATTGATTGAGGGATGCTTTAGACAGCTGACTGACAATTGTTCTCTAACATTTTGGAAAATCTGGGTCTTGATTAGCTTCAAGAACAATTTTTTTTTTTCTCCTAGCCAATAGTCAGCTCTATCATTAAAATAATAATTCCTTATTAATGTGCTATATATTTTTGAAGGAGGCTATTTGATTTCTTTATATAGCCAATTAGACATGACAAGACATGCTTTGAATATATCACCACCCACTCATTTCTTCAGCAATGTCCATAAGAAAGGCATAAAAGAGGTATTTTAAAGCATCAAAAAAACTCTTGCTAATGTTTGGTTTCAAAGACAGGAAAATGGGGGTTTGGTTCTTATTTAATCTCAAGCTTTTCCCTGGGGCAGAAAACATTGATATTTTCATTCCTCTTGGGTATACTGGATTTTGCCACCTTTTCTTCATATTGGCTGAATAGACTGCCTCATCTCCTGCACTGCAAAGACAGGCAACGTTCTGCAAAAATACAAAATGCCTAACAGCCTCTGGGAATCTGCACAAAGCTGGAAGCCAGCGTTTAACTCCCAATCCTGACGAGTCTTGTTTGTGTTTCTAGTAGTTCCCAGCCTTTGTTTTAGACCTACAGCTACCATTCTAGGAAGCTATCAGATTTTAGTCCCTGGTTTTACAAATAATTTAAGAGAGAAGTTGCACAGGTTTACTTCACATACAGATGGAGCCAGAAATCTGTATTCAAATTGTCGAAAGCCCTGATGTGATCAGAAAGTATAACATCATGCAGAAGTCCGAGTACTGGCTACAAGAAACACAAGTTCATTTCTCTACCGTAGCCTGTGAAAATCAAACTCTAATTTTTCATCTCAAAGAGAATCCTGCGACATGCTCAATTTAAGCTGATTGCACAGAACAGCTAAGGAGAAACAAAGCTGGAAAGCCTTAGCGCTTGTTGGTGGAGACGTTTCATCTTGAACAAGAGTTTCACGCACCTGTGAGAGCCATTAGCAAGAAACCTCTTATGTAGGTTCCTTCACCTCACTTCTAGGTGACCGTGTAGGTGCTTCTGCATGTACAGGTGGGCTCTTTTGTGCTCACTTTTCATCTTCTCATTTCTTTTTGTGTGTGACGGTATTGCTTCAACAGCAAGGGGGAAGGGACCTTCTACCCCAGATTAGTTTATGAGCTAGTTTATGAGCTAGGCCAATCACTCCCTTATCAGGATCACAGCAGAGGAGAGAATTGAACCTTGGTTTCTAATTTTCAAGGTGAGAGCCTTAGGTATATGAATGGAAAGGGAGCAGCACAATCTCTTTTTAAGGAGAACTAGCGAGTACTCTAGGTTGTGTAGACAGGCAGCTCTGGCTAATGACAACTGATACTTTCAGAGCCCATCTACCGCATCAAGCTGCTCACACGTGAGGAGCTGGTAGGCACAAGTCCCATCAGCTTGCAGAGTTTTGATGTCTCTGAGATCTGATGAAGGTGAGCCCCTGCTAATTGCTATTTGGACTTAAATCCAAGCTGAAGTTTAGATCCAAGCTGACGCAGTTATTACCTTCTCCAGATGTTGTAAATGTTCTGATTGACAATATAAATGCCATTAGCAATAAGGATTTTTGGTTTGGGTGGGTTTTTTTAGCTAGCAGTGGCAGTTGTACACAATGAATGATTTGACTCATTATTTTTACTTTGACGTTGTCATTAACTGTAGCTATAAAAATGCATTTTACCTCTTTTGGAATACAGACCTAATCTTGCTTTCATTTAAGTTAATGGCTAAATTGCTATTGACTGTGGTGGAAGAGCTCTATGCCCCTATATATTCAACTGCTGTAATGTAATTGCTTCACTGTATGGATCAGTGTTTATAATACAGGATTTAAGTTAATAATCCTTTTTATATTGGCATATGTGGAAGGCAAACTTATAATACAGAAATAATATGGTCAGTGTTGGCAATATGAAAGATTAAATCATACAACTTACATTTTCTATAATAAATGTGCAGATTCTAATTAGTATTAGAACTAAAGTGAGCACTGTCTGTGGATTTATCTTAACTCACAAGGATTATCTTCTGCTTTATAATGTGAATGCAGCTTTTATAAACTGAAAAGAAATAATGAACTTCCACGTTGACTGAAGCTGTCAGAGTAACTGCAGCAAGTTAGAGCTTGAAGCCCATTGGTGAAGTGGGTTTTAAAAATATATCCTAGCTTATCTTAACTCACATTCTGCCTCATTTGATAGGCTCAAGGCTTCACCTCCGCAAAGGAAAAGATGTGGTACATCATGTTTTGAAGAACATAAGCAGATTTGATAGAAGTCTGGAAGTAAGGACATACTTTCATGAAAATGCAAATTTAAGACTGCATAGATTTCACTCCCATCTCTTAAGCAACCATCTTGGACCATCTTCTTTTTGCAAAAACACCCCTTGCAGGTAAGTTCATTGTTATCAGTTTGGATTCTGAGTTTTCTTGAATCAATAAATACTTCTGAATTTCTAACAAGCATGAAAATATTTGGTAATGTTACACAAGGCCATTGCAAAGGGGCAAATCAGCTTACACAGTATTATTTGTGTAGTCAGAGCAAGCATATATTTGGCATCACAAACCTGAAATAATTTATTATTGAGGTCATAGGGCATTAGTAGGTCAAGTGTCTGGTAACAGAGACAGTATTTCTCAGTTCATTTTTCTACATAAGTAAATATGCTGTCTAGTAGATAAAGTGGAATCAGACTATAACTTAGTCAACATAAAAAAACTAAAACACACTGGAGCTAGTTATCTAGAGACTTCCACAGCTAAACCTCCCATTTCATGAGAAGGAAGTAGCTCTGGTTTATGCTGCCACTGCCAAAATAGAGGACAACCACACAACACTGAACTACTCATTAGCACAGGCAGCGGTTTACCAGCAAAAACACTCAAGCACATATTTATTGGGGAATATCAGGAGCTATTAATCCCACCCCTCTTCTGTAGCACAGTCACTACTCACATGTTCAATCAGTGCTGCAGTTTCCCTTGTGCCCTGCACTGGGGAATATACCTGAAGAAGCACCCCTGAAGAAAAAATTTGGCTGTACCCATGAAATGAATGACCTCCTCCTCTTGTCCCTCATGTAAATGTAGAAGGTGAACGTGCCACAGGATCATGCACGGGTGGGGTTGCTGGATCTGCATACTGCCCCCTGTATACTTGAGCTTGGGGGTGCTGGTTTCTATGAACGTGCTTCTTAAAACACATCTCTAATGCTCTCTGGCTTGCATATACGTCTTCGAGTAAGTAATTACCCAGTCAAAAATTGGTTAGGACCACAGAGCCAGCCTTTATTAGAAGTGTGTATGTCTAACTGCAAAACATAAGCCTCTGAGATGTGACCAAACCAAATTTCCTCCCTCCCTCTTCCTTTCAAAAAAAAGAATTGTTTTCTCAGCAGTTGAAGAGCTCTCACAGCAGAGTTGGGAATGCCTCCCTTTCCCTTCCTCCCTCCCTCACAAAGCTGTAGACTGACAATTAAGGCATGTCCTGAGACATGAGACATTCTTCAAGCTTGGGGGTGGGAGGGAGGGTATTGCTTCTGAGAAAACATCTTCTGCTTCCACAAAGAGCCCACTAACCTCTATGCTAATGTATAAAGGGACAATAAGTGTCCTATGCCTTGCCTAGCTCTTTCTGAAAGAAAGACTGTCCATACCCACTTTGAGATGGTGGCAGGCTGTAAACCCTGTGAGAAGAGAGAAATATGAGTGCTCTCCATCCACTTCTGTCTCAAGGACTGCAGACCTAAGGCACAGCTTTGCTCACAAAACTCTGCTCTGCCTCCTGGCATAGGCGGCTCTCTTCTCAGATCCCAGATCCACATGCTTATTCCACTGAGAGCCTACAGCCAGCTCCTCGTTGTGTTTCAAAGAGTAAGATGGAATTAGGGCTCACATTTTCCATGCCCCAAGCCAAAGTGTCAGGATGCAAACCTGCACTCAGACACAGCATGTAATCAATTTCCAGAGACTGACAGGGCAGAAAACATAGATGTCCCCTGCTCCCGGTGCCTGGACTGATCCAGTCCATACTGTTGCATTAAACTTCCTTTCTGGATCTGGATCATTATCTATTAGTCTTTGGAGTGCTTGCATTAGCTAAACTAGCTATATGGATATGAATCAGGAGTTTAGGGCAGTGATATAGAAACAGTTTTCTAATTCTAATTAGTTCTGCTCAGTTTTATAGGATTTTGTAAACTTTTGCTTTTCTTTCATCCTGGACAGTTAAATTTCCCATGTGAATAAACAATTTAAAAGAAGTGTAGTATCATAGAAAGGTTATATCAGAAGGGACTTTTGGAGGTCAACTAGTCCAACCTCCTGCTACAAAGCAGAAGTGATTTCAAAGTCAGATCAGGGTTGCTCAGGGGCTTTACCTGTCAAGCTTTAAAATCCCCAGTGGTGGAGTTTCCACAAACTTTCTTGGCTCCGGGACTTAAACACTTTTGCTGTAAAGAAAAACTTTTTTTATATCCAGTCCAAATTTCCCTGGATGCAACTTGTTACCGTATTCCACTTTATGCCTCTGAGAAGGGTTTGGTTTCCCTTCTCTATAACTCCTCCTTAGCCAGTGGAAGGTAGTTAGCTCTCCGCTTGACTTTCTCTTCTGCAAACAAAGCAACCCCAGCTCCCTTTCCTCATGTGTCATGTCCTCCAGCTGCCAACCACCTTGATGGCCCTCCACTGAACTTGGTCCAGCTTGTCCATGTCTCTTTTGGACTGGATGGCCATGGACTGAGTACGGTATTTCATGTGCAGCCTCTCCAGTACCATGTAGAGGGGAATAATGTTTCCCCCCTCGCTGGCTATGCCTGTCCTAAAGCAGCCCAACAAGAGGTCCACCTCCATTGCTGCAAGGGTGCATTGCTGACTCCTGTGCAATTTGTTGTTCACCAAGGTCTCAAGTCCTTTTCTGCAGAACTGCCTTTCCACCAGTCCCTAGCCCGTGCTACAGCATAGGATTACCCACTCTTGAGGGAAGGACTTTGCATTTGCCTTTGAACTTCAGGAGGCTCCTGTCAGCCCATTTCTCCTGCTTGTGGAGTCTCGTGTGAGCGTCAGCCATGCCCTTCAGCGCACTGATACCTCACCTTAATTTAGCTCTAGGCATGAGCTTGCTGGTGGTGGTCATCAATCAGGATGGTGATGGACATCATTCAGGGCATGTTAAATGGTGTCGACCCCAGTATTGCCAGTTTACTTCAGTTAGACTTCCTCACATGCCAGCACAATGCAGCAAAATCTGAATTTCTTTGGGCTCTTTTTTCTTTGGTTTGGTGGTGGTGGCGGTTGTTGTTTTATGTCTACGGTTCTAGCAAGAAATCCATGGAAGTTTTTCCACCATCTTTATGATTTATAAAAAGCAAACTTACTTCTACATCGCATTTGACCAAAACATCTGTTTAGCAGAAACATTTCAGTGCTTTCCAAGAAAATAAGCAAAAAAGTTCCCTCCTTACTAAAATGGAACATGAGGTATTTGTGGAGGGAAAGGCATTCAGTAGAGGCAGCTAAAATGTTCAGAGGAAACATTTTCCCATAACAACTGACAGCTCCTGTCCAACCGCCTTATCTGTCAAGATCGCAGCAGTAGGGTCAATTTTATATTGCATTTTTTATGTATTCCTAATTCATTCTGCAAGCACACACACCTGCATGCACCCATACATGTGCATGTGTGCTCACACTTCTCTCTTGTTCTCTCTCTCTCCCCCTGTATTTTTTGTTTCTTGCAATTGCCGTCATATATGCTGAATTGTAAAATGATTCATTTTCTCTGTTTAGTGCAAAACTACTTTCCATTTAGTCTTACTAGTCTATTCAAACCTTTTGGTTTTGGATACAGAGGGATTTTAAGTTTAGTTGTTTTTTTCAGGTTTTTCTTGTTTTGGAGGAAAAAAAAGCTTCTCGCAAGCTATTAGTTTCAGCTTTTAACTATATAATAATAATAAGGTTTACTTTTTTAAAATCGAAAGCCTAAAGCTTTTTTCTGATTTTGCGTAAAATAAACTTTCTGCTTTCTTCTCCCTCACAAAGGATGAGAATTGCAGAACTCCAAAAGTATCCTCAGCTGATACTGTTTTTGTTTTCAGCTTCCCTCATTCAAAACCATTTACATCTGCAGACTTCAGCATCTTTATCACCCACATTTCAGAAACTCTTACTGCTGTCTCTAGAGCTTGTCCCCATTCTCACCGTGGGAGAGTTAAAAGGTATGAGAAATCATATACCATTAGCAACAACGCAAACTCTTGTTTGCTGAACGCTTAAGAGGGAGGAGGAGGAGGAGGATGCTCTCAGCCATTTCTGCAGGTACCCAAAAGAACAGCAGAATTGCTCAGTGCAGGCTGAGTGCTTTGTGTTCTAATCATACTGAGCGTGCCAGGACAGTATGCAAGGCTTTATTTCCCCCTTTTTTTCTTTTCAGTCTGTGGACGTAAATGATTTAGAGGTTTTTTGTTTGTTTCCGGGAGCAGGTTTGAGATCCTTGGCAAACTGGTAAAGCCAGCAAGATTTCTAGGCAAGGATTTCCAGCAACAGCTCTTGAGTGCTGGTTGCTGACTGTGACCATCTCGGAGCTCCTCAGCAGCTGCCTCTTCCCAGTGGACTCCTCGTTCCTAGAGCAGGAACATGGCTTTTGCAACATTGGAACAACAAACTTCCCCTCCTCCCCTCCCCTCGTTTATGGGAATTTCACAATGTGGTATTTAAAAGCTAAGTGACACTCACTTAACTGTAGTGAACTGATTTTTGTAATGGTTTTAGTCTTCCAGATCACTTTTGCAATGGAAAAGACCGATGCTATTTTAGACTGAAAGATAAGACTTTCCACTGTACCTTCAAACTGAGTGTGAGTAGTACAGCCAGAGGGTTTAGGGGCATCAGGAATGCTAGCAGTAAAAAGATGGCATGCAGCAAAAAGTTTTTATAGCCTCCAAAATCCTTCCTTATTTTGATTTGCCCTCAGTTGACTAAGAATGGGCAAACATTACTGCTGTTCTACTAAACACACATCAGTCAAACCATAAGGGCAACACATCATCAGGTCAAAATATCCCCTATTAAGAATGAGCTAAATGATGTCACTATCGTGAAGTCATAGCAAAAGTTGCACATGAAAAAAAAAAATACCCCAAGCAACCAGACAAAACCCCCCAACAAACCAGCAATGTCCAAGCAAGTTTACTGTTACAGCTGCTGCAGATACATGTGCAACTGCTCTGTTTGACTTACATGTGGGACTGCAGCAAATTGAAAGGAAAATCACATCAGGTTATGCCAAGTCAACCGGAGAAATGTATTGTGTCTCCTTAAATGCATCCTTTCTCCCTGTTTCAGCTGAATAGTGCCACAGCTGTTCTTATGCTGTTGGCAGTGCTATATGTGTGTTACGCATTGATTTCTGCGAAGTGAGTTACCTTGGAGGAGCTGCCCTTAGAAATGTTGATCTGCTGCTAAACACTGAGCCCCTCCAGGGCACTTCTAAGTGGTTGCCCTGAAGGTGGGAGACCAAAACTGCAATAAATCTTCTGGAAATTCAGGGCAAGTGTAGCACTGTCAAACGAGAGAGATTCAGCCAGTTTAAAAGTATTAACCTGCTTGCCATGTGTTTTGTGAGTATATGAAATAGTATCATTAGCACTAATAAAACTGTCGTGGTTACAATATTTGTGATTATCTCCTATATGTGGTATTCATTTATGTACATTATGGAGAGGTGTGGGAGTGTTTACGAAAGGATTAACGTATTACCAGCAGTGACAGCTACACTGAAAATTGTCTATTATCAGATCCAGGTTTCAAGTTGCTTTTAACTTTTCCATCTTTACATGGTTTTTTATGCCTGAAGCTTGATTTTGGGGGTGGGAGGGAGCAAATATTTCTGTTACCGAGCTCAGCCATTGACAAAGAGATTAAAGGAAAAATATATTTCTTTGCCCTAATGAAAATAATTTTTAAAACAAATTAACCTCTTCAGAAAGTAATAATTCTATGGAGTATTCAAGGTTCAGACCAACCAACACATGGGATTATCCACTGAAGGGCTGGATAAAAAAGTTGCGCTGAATATTTACCCACTGGGTGACCTTCTTTCAAATGCCTTGCCTGAGACAAGGAACCGAAGGAAAATAGTATCTGACACATACTTAGAGAGTGTGTTGGAATGCATATGTGGAAGGACAGGGGAAAGGTAAGACTGGAAAGGCAACTACATAGAGATATTTCTATTTTTTAGGTAGCTCTGGTCAACAGTTTTCCAACAAAATGTTTATGGACTCAGACCACCTTGTAGAGACTTCTTGTGGAAATGTATTGGTTTTGTCAAAACTGTCGTCAAAAAGGCATCTCAGGGCTGAGGCTGAGCAGTTCCATTACTAACCATCTAGAGTTGAAAAGCACCGGGAATGCATTTGCTAACCACCCCTAGCAAGACAGAGAAGAGTTTTGCTAAGCAGTGGTTTGCTCAGAGACAATCAGGTAATGGGGAAGGTGGCCCGTTGCCTCCATATGCCGTGAATATACAGTAACCAACCATCAACATCCCAACAACCAACAAGAGGCAGAAACAGGAGCTGGGTGGTTAATACAAAGTTAAATTCTCCAGTGCTTTCAGACACACGCGGAGAAGAATCCTGAGTCCCTGAAATATCTTGATCGATGATGGACCGAACGATCGCTGCTTCCTTGTACTCTCCAGCTTCACGAGGGGTGAATTGAAAACTGTGTATTCTCTAAAATATGTTGTCCTTTGCTATTGGTCTCTTGCATTCTTCAGTGATTTCTCTCTTCATATTCCTTCCAGTCTGTTGCTTGCCTAATAGCATTTCAGACCTCAGAACTCCGTTGAAATATGACCAGCTTAATGGCAGCATTTTCTGTAGTGACCTAAATGCCATGTGTCCTTTTGTTGCTTTCTGATTGCAAGAGGTTAAGTTGTAACCAAATAACTACGCCTTCACAACATCTCCAGGCGGCTCCTTTTGTTTCCTCCCAGCCTGCACTGCAGTCGGAAGAATCTTCTGAAATCTTTTCTTAGCCCCATTAACTGGTGAGTGATAAAGAGCTATGCTCTGAAATATAATTTGTTACTTTATGAATGCTAAGCTCTTTCAGAAACAGATGGAGGTTAGCTCTCTGGGAAAAAAAAAAACCACCAGCAATTTTGTGATGCTCAATATAACAATTCTTGGAAGAAGCCTCCTTTCATATTTAAAATCATTTGCTATTTAAACAAGCTGGTACATTCAGAACCACCCAGCCAATGACGAACCACTTCTCTGGAGGTACCGACTGCTTCTCAGACAGCCTGCTCCCTAAGCACACGTAGCGGAGCCTTTGGCAAAATTTGTTAATATAATTTTACCTCTTTGCCAGGAAAAATGTTAATCCAGTCCTAGGAGTTCTATTTAACTTCTGCTTCAGCTATAATATTGTCAGTTTAAAAGGTGGTGGATTTTGGATCTCATAAGAAATCACACTGAAAGCATGAAATTTGGAAATCCAAGGACTTAAAAGATATTGGTTACATAAAATTCGCTTTGTTTTTTCTACTAGATGTTAGCCTTCTGAGCGGCTGACATGCACAAAAAAGCAGCCCAATAATGCTGTGAAAGGTAAAACTGAGTTCAAGTGGTAACGCTGCATTTTCTACACTTGGTACCCGTTACTGTCCATAATACCTATAAGTTTGCAATGTTTTCTGAATTCATTTATCCCGATGTAAACTCCAGAGTAAATCCATTATGAACATGATTATTTTGGCTTTGTCCCAGTGTAAGGGAACAAAGGATTTATCGTGCTGTCTATTTTGTCCCTATAACAACAACAAGGATTACTATAACAAAATGATGGAGTGCAATGTTTCTGATTATGCTAATAATAAACCCAAAAGAAATCCTTCAATTTTACATGCACATAAGCAGCAGAACAAATTTTCTTGCATGCATGTCAAACAGCAGTTTATTCCCTTTCTCTTCCAGACAGGTTTAGAAGGTAAGCTGATACAACAAAATGACAGCTGAATCTGTAACGTCTCTGTCTCCGTTATCCATATCTGCCAAGGTGCTTGTCTACTGCAGCGATAGGTACCTAGGATGTATTGTTATGTCCTTAACATTGTTGGTTTTCGCTGCTTATCCAGTATCAAAAAGATGCTTAATACTCTCATAAAAACAAAACAGGATGTTATTCCACCCCAAATGTAAATAATTTGTAACTACACACTACAGCCGAGCAAAATGCCTCTTTTGTGCCCGCTTTCTGCCAGTGTTTGAACAGAGGAGCTGTTCTTGCACAAGCAGCAATGAATATGCTTTAAGCTGGTCAAACGAGAGCAATAGTTTCAAAGCAAACTTTGACTAGCAATAGTTTATTTTATACTGGATTTTAATACAGTTTACCTCTGCTGGGACATCGCATTCCCCATCACATTTCCCAGTCTTTGCATAAGCAATTACAAACATGTCAGACAAGGCTCCGATGATACCTTTTGCAGGAAGGACTGTTCCTGCACAGTCATATACATTTCCTGTGTAAAAATGTGATAAAACAAAATTAAATCCAACCCTGCAGTTAAGTCTTAATGCAGCTTGTTTTTTCTTTTTTTTCCCCCCTAGGAATGATGCCTCAGGCAAGGCAAGTGTGTTTCAGTAAGGAAAAGGATTAGCATTTTCTAAAATTTTCAGTCTTTTTATCTACTACCTTTTCCTAAATTGCTAATGCTTCTTCAACTATTAAAGCTGCAATGGCTTCTGTAAATCCACTTTCTGATTATGTGAGTTAAGCTAAGCATTTGGGGGCAAAAAAAAAAAAAAAAGCTGAGTGAGTTATGTCGCAAATTACGTTTAGTGCTTCAAATCTAGACTATCAAATACACAGGCACATTGTTCAGGATTGTTCCAGCATTAAAAAAAATCGTATTATGAGGCCTTTAGAGAGGTAAATTAATCACAATCTTTTCGCAGTCAAGATAACGTTTGTAGGTGGGAGTAGCATCTTTTATTAGACCAACTAGTATGGTTGGAAAAAGTAGACAGGAAGGGCTTGTATGCCAGGAAGATTATCTCCTTTTTCCCGCTGTATTAGTTTTTTCCAGTAATGACCTGCAAATTTTAGCTTGCCCGTGTCCTTTGACCATCACAGTTATAACCATAGTAACACAAGGCTTTTTAAAAGCAAACTGCAAACTAAAAACTAATAAAATGAAAAAACAAGAGGACATCTTCAGCCTGCAATGTTTTTGAACTTTCTCAACTTCAGCAAGTCCATTAAAGTTACAGCATGACTATTCGGAACGAGTCTTTATAAATTAAGGCCTGTATACAGCATTGCTGACAATAAAAAAGCTGCTTTTTTTCCAGGTCATCGTCTTCTAGTAACACCAGAGGACCGGAGGGGAGACAACCGGCCTCCGCAGAGCACGCTTTTGTGAGGCTGCCTGCATAATCTTGCCCTGGATGGATGGATCTTTTTAGGAAAGGATGTATTGGCAGGCATTTCTGTACCCTTCACGCTTCTGTACAGGATTTAGCAAGTATTCATTGTTCGTACATGTTATGCACGGTATTTGACAATAAAGTTTTTCCCTTACAAGTTAAGAAGCTGCACTGTGTCCTTCATTTCTTCCACATTGCTCTACTCTTCCTTTCACTCCATTTCTTCTCTTTTTCTAGTCTCCGTCCTCTTGTTTTCATTATTTTGTCTGCTTTCCCATGAGCAAAGTTGCTAGTATATTGGTTAATGTGTCTTTAAAAATATCAGGGATTTTTGTCTCCAGGACCATCTTCTCATTTCTCCTGCATATATTTTGCTTCTTGTCCCAGAAGCATTGAAAGTAAAAGAAAATTCAAGTGAGGTGGCATAATTAGGCCACAATTTTATTAATAAAAATCATCTGGGAACAACTGTTAATAACTTGTGCAGGATAGGTCACAGTTTCTTCCCTAATTGTTTTCACCTGCTGGAAGGCTGTTTCCTCCTTCCCTGCCACCACACTCCCCACCATCTCCCCGCCCCATGGAGATCTCCTCCCTTGCTCCTTTCCACGGCTACTCCCCAGCCTAATGTTGGGGCTCTCCGATCATTCAAGGACTAAAGGCCTAGGAAAAGGAGATTGTTTCCTTCCAGTGACGTAGTAGGAACTCTGCTTTCTGCTGCATTCTCATCTGATTTGGCTTTTTCAAGCAAGGTATCAGATTCCTCATCAGATAAGTGTCTGAAGTGGCTTTCTGTCACCTGCTGAAATAGGCCAGTCTGAACTTACCCTTTCTAGTGACCCAGCCAGGTTCCTGGGAAAGGCGGAAAAATTCACCCCGTCTCAATCAATCGAGTGATGGAGGAAAATTACCTGAGCCCTCAAAATGTGGTAATGACTGCAGCAGGCTAAAAACCTATCTGGATACAAATCCCAGCATAATCTAGGCATGAGGGGGCCTTTGCATCTTTGCTGTTTTCCACCTTCCTTGTAATTCTTTTACCAAATTCATGTTTGAATTATGTCTGAGCCAAGTAAGCAGTGTTTTCCTGAAGCCAGGTGAAGGAACTCCCCTCTCGGTCGTGGTGAAGTGGGTCCGGGACAGGGAGGCAGCTCGGAAAGGAGTAGGCACCAGCTGCTGCCAGCAGCCCTTCCCAGCTGCCTACACCGGGGCTACGAGCATCCCTGTCCACACGCATCTCGCTGCGCCCGCGGCTCAGCAGGAAGGAGGGAGTGGACTCAAAACCCAGAAAATTACTTTCTCCCAAAACAAAAATATAAGGTTTCACCAGCTGATGTGCCGAATCCTCATCCCTAAAAAAACCGCAACAAACCCCACGACAACACGAGACTGCCAAAGTTAACGAGAGAGAGAAAGCCTGCCTGGTTTTGTAAATGTGCCCTTTCTTAGATGGAATTGCACTGTGCTACCGTCTGTGCAAACAAACACGGAAAGCTTGCAATTGAAGTGGAGAGAACAGGGGAAGGGAAACGTGAGAAAGAAAGCAGTTTGGCCAAGGTCGTGTAGGCAGCCAGTGGCAGAGCAAGAACTAATACCCTCAGCCTCCTAATTCCCAGTCCTTTTCTCCTGTCATCTGAAAATGCTTTATTTCAGGCACTCGCTATTTGCTGGTCTCAGTGGGTCAAATTGGACCAGAACATTTCAATGAAAAACAATAATTTTTATGTTCCAAGAATCACACTGAACAATCCTGCAGCTGAGGTTTCTTAGGTAATACACAGCTGTTAGATGGAATGAAAGTTTGCTGTAAGTGCTTGCTGCTGAAATGTAAGAGTGAAAGATGACTTTGGAGAGCCTCAGGAGTAGCTCAGGCAATGTGTGTCCTCCCACAGATAGAGCAAGGAAATTACATAGTCAGGGACAAGGCAAAAATCATAGCTGTTTTTTATTAGGCTCTGTCCTCTATTTGTTAGGATTATTGCCTTCACTGTCGTCAAACCGTAAATCTGTTTTTTCTCCTTTACACTGTAATTACAATCTTGTTTGGGGGAATTAATATAACCGGGGCTGAAAAAATACCCCCAAACCCTCCCAGTAACATTTGCTTAAAGGGAAGAGATACCTGCTTTAAATAACCTTAATAATATATTTTGCCCCTAATGACATAGGTTAGGATTATTGCCTTCACTGTCGTCAAACCGTAAATCTGTTTTTTCTCCTTTACACTGTAATTACAATCTTGTTTGGGGGAATTAATATAACCGGGGCTGAAAAAATACCCCCAAACCCTCCCAGTAACATTTGCTTAAAGGGAAGAGATACCTGCTTTAAATAACCTTAATAATATATTTTGCCCCTAATGACATAGTACAGCAGAACAATCTAAAATGTATGGCGGCGGTCTTTCAGGAATGAAAACAAGAGATTTAATTGAACATCTATCCTGGAGCATTCATTCATTCTCTGGTATCACATTACAGGTAAAAATATCAGCATGCTATTTCAATAACAAGATGATGTTTCATTCAGGCTGTGGGGTTTTTCTGTGCTGTATTGTATTCCAAGGTCTGCAAAAGCTGGCACAATCATAAAACTATCATAAAGATGAATGGATTGTGTTAATTGGGATTAAAGAATATTTACGCTGGATTGACCAAGTTAAAAACTTTAATTGGCCAGAGACACTTGGGTGATGATACCCAGGGAGTCCTATTAGCACTGAATTGACGTAGGAGCTTATCCTTGCCATTGAAGGCAATACCACACAGTGAAGAAAGTTGCAATACAGCACACAGAGTAAAATTCCCACCTTAGATTTATGACACTGAGAGGTACAAACCACACTCCATTCTGCATGGTCTGAATTACAGATCTCTATTTAGCTGGACAACATAGACCTGCTGTTACAATTATGTCTACGATTACAACGCTCTAGAGTGTGCATTGCATTGTAATGCAGTTGTTTATGCCGCACCTTTTTGCTTAAGGCAATAATAGATCAGAACATATATGAAAGTCTAAGGAAATTGTTGTGCCTCATTACTTGAGAGAACTTTCCTTAAGATATGTGCAAGTGAAACTCAGAGAAATTTGAGTTTCTCCCTGCAATCATTCAATGGTAACTTGCATACCAATCTTCGGAGAAGTTTTTCTTTCTGCAGAACGTGTTATTCCTTCAGTAGATAGTTCTGTGCTGCTTCTGTTCAGTATCTCTGGAATCTTCATCCACATCTAGGAGCACATAACTCCGAACTGCACCGAGAAGCAGAGCAAATTGCATCTCTCTCTTACAGAGACTGAGCAGTGCAGCTACCTGGAACACTGCTGCCTTTGCTGGCACTCCTCTAATCTGGGTTTCTGCAGATGTGGTTTATAAATACAACCTCACGTATCCTGAAACACTACACAATCCATTAAGAGCCCTTTGCCCCTGTCCTTCCCTCAGAACTGCCCAGCAGCGATGAGCGCTGGGGCCATGGAGGGGCTGTGGAGCGATAGAATTTCCAGCTCATTTCTGGAGCCTTTCCAGGTGAGATTTTTCAAAAGCAGAGCACGTGCCCCACACTTTCTGAAAAGAAATAGATAAAAGGCATCTGAGCCTTCTGGTTACCTTAGAAAAATTCTCATAAAAGTCCACTTACCCTTCCACAGCACTGAGTAACTTCCTTTAAAGATGACCTCTACCGCTACGAGCCAGGTGACACTGAAAGCTACAGGGCTCTCAGGACGGACACTCAGTCACCATTTCCTATGCTGTTTCTCATAACACCTCAGCAGTTGAAAGCCACTAGCTCGATGTGGCCCTTGGCAAGAATTATTTGTTCAGCCTCGGTTGCACTGACTTGACTTTTGCTGAATACTGGTCCAGACTTCCTGGGAACGCTAGACCAATATCCACCGGTGACAGCGATGTCAAAGTGTGGAAATATCATTAGGTTGCACCAAGGGAGGCTGGATGGAAATTTGCTTGGCATGAGGTAGCCCTACTAGTGACACCTTAAATGGGGAAGCAACCCATACGTTATACAGGCTTGCCAAATTCCTCTGCAAGGTCATTCCATCTCTGTCACTACAGAAAAAGTGTTTAGCAATATTTTGCTAAAATATAATAAGGAAGTTTTGGGTTAAAGTCACTTTATCCACTGCTAATGTCTCATTAACTCTGATCAAAAGCAATCTTACACTTGTTTCCTTAATATTACTTATATGTGACAGAAAGCAGCTGCAGGATACCTCCTCAAGTCCACTCATGTTTATCATCACTGTTAGGACTATTAATTCACTGCAGTATACTTTAATGTACTATAACATTTAGAAATGGCATTTGGATGTGCAGTAATATTATTTTGCACAATTAACCTCTGGTTCCCTTCCATGTAAGCCTGTTCTAAAGAAATATCAGTTATGCTGTGTTATTTTCAAATTACATTGGGTTTTGTGCCTTTTTCCTAATAGGTTGCCCTTTCCTTAGAGAGTAGTAACACACATGGAATTGTAATAACACTTTATTGTCCTTGCAACAAAACAGTATAAATCACAGAGATAAAAGGAGATAAACCCATTCCCCAGCCCTAGATGAGACAGCTCCTGACCCCAGTTTTTAAAATCCAGTTCTAGACCCACATGCTAGTTTTGCAAACAACAAAATGAGACAAAATAAAGAAGGAAATTTTCTCCTTGAAAATGAAAATTAAAAAAATCTAAATAATTCCACCTTAAAATCTGTGCCAAAGACCCAGTTGTTCAGTTCAGGGCCATCCTAGAACAGAACTACTTAGTTCATTTTATTGCTCAAGAAAACGGGAACTAGAAGGCTCTGTTACAGTGCAGTGCAGAGGAAAAGTATGCGAGATGTCTTGTTTGATAAATTTAATCTTGAGCTCTTTTACTCTTTCTCTGGAACTAGTACTTTTCCAGAGACTTAGAGAATTACAAAAGTATGTGACGGTTCTGAAACTATAGAGAAATGTGGTTTTTTGGTTTGTTTTTTTTTATTTTATTTAATGAGAATACAGATGTGTTGCTAGAACAGGAAGTTCCATTACAGAGTGACGGGGGTCAGTGCTGAAACGTAAGAAGTTTTCAGGTGAGGAATGTAATTTTAGTTAATTCAGGATATGATGGGTGAAAATTCTAATCTCATTTATTAATCTTACTAGTGAGGTGTAACACCACTGAGTCACACAGCAATGTAGTTGATCTCAAAGATTCATCCTTCTGGCGAACAGGAAAAAATAGTTTATGAGATCTATTTGATGACTTACTGTTTTGCAGTTCTATTATGTCAAAATGCACAAAACTCTTCATAAAGGTAGGAATTTCATTTTTTTAACATAGGCTTTGATGTTTTCTTTGAAGACCCAGCATCTCATCAAGAAGAATCTTTCTATAAGACTCTACAACAAACAGCTATAATTCTGTTCTTTTTTTGCTAGCGTATTTTTAAATGACAGTAACTTAGCTGACTGTGTTATTATCTCAATTATAATAATGCATCTGAGATCAGAATTTAGTCCAACTTATTCTTCCAGTGTTTTATGCTACTAAAAGGGATGGATTTGGCTCAGTCAAATTACGCTTTCTGTTGTTTCATGCATAACTTCAGCTGAGGACTGTCGGAGTTGTATGTGTGCATCTCATGGCAGAATTTGGCCCAAGGGTTATTTACAAAACAGATTATGTACAATTTGCTGACACAAATATATAGCTTTAATACTGGGAGGCTTTAAAAATTTATATTCAGGCCTAGATGCAGGATAACAATGGAAGTGAAATGAGTAAAATCTTCCTTTTCACACTGCTTATTTTGTGGTAGAGTGATACGATTCAGCAAACTAGTCTCATCTGAGTACCTCATTGCATTGACTTTCATCCAAAGTTATGAAGGTTTTCACAAGAGCATGCTCTTCATCCACCTTCTTCTTGCTAGATTTTCTTATCTTGGACTATTTTGTTCAATCACATGTGAACACATTTCTCTGGCATTTGAGCTGCACAAAATCTTTTGTGTGTGGTTTCAAACAAGCTTTAATGTGCCGCCAAGTTGTTCAGTTTATTCAGTATTTCCAAATGGGGAAAAGTAAGTTCACAAAGCAGGGAAGAATTTTTCCAAGGCCAGTGTTTATATCAAAGGAAGAGGTTCAAAAACATCATCAACAAAGTTTGCCCCTCAGTTATACCTGGGAGAACATCTGGATTTGCCTCGAGTAACCAAGAGAAGCATCGGGGCTGATGAATTAAACCATGGTTAAGAAAGCTATCTAAGTATTTGATTTTACACAGCACAGTTGTGAAATGCTGCACAAAGGTAAGGTTAAAAGAGATGCGTAGGATGGTCAATGTGGGAGGATGCAGTCTAACAGGAGAGGATGGATGCTGGATGGCTGCCAAGACTCTTGCGCCTGGCAGGAAAACTACGGGCAGCTCAAATGCCCATTAATATACTGACCAGCAGGCTGGAGCTCACACGGTATCATAAATGCCTGTTGCTTGCCCATTTGTATGTTTTCAACCCTCAGCACTCGTGAATAAAAGCACCTGTGGATGGGAAGACTTACTTTGACTCCCCATGCGGGTCTTTGCACAGCAGCTCACTCTGGTCCTGCAGACCATCTGCTCGCGTGGGGACATGGCAACTTGGCGCACCACATGGCTCTGGGAGAGGAGGGTTGCTCCTGAGGTTCAGACACATAAGTGGGGCTTGAGAGATTGGGTGAAAGCTGCACCATGGGCCTGCTGGATGGCCTTGGGCAGGATACTGAGGCATTGACTTCTGCTTCTTTGTGCAGGTATCTACTCCAGCACAAAGCAGATGTTGCCTGCTGCTGAATCCCACAGGCAGTGTTTCACACCGATGCAGATGATGAGATGCAGTGCAAGATGGCCGTGAGGGGAAACCCCAGCTCCTTTTGGGCTTCAGTATCTGCTCTAAAATGGCATCATAAATCACACAGACATAGGGGTGCAATGAGGAAACAATGTCTTAACAGCTGGATAATGTAAATTCCAGAACAATGCCACCAATTCAATATAGATACATTTTTTTTCTCTGGGCTCATCCACAGAAAAGAGAATAAATAAAAAGTCTGACATCTTTACATTCCCTAAAAATCTTTTTGTGTGAATTTTTTTTTTCAAGGTTCATTAGAGCTACTCCTCTCTCCTATTTCCCTCCCCACCACTATCCCTTTTATCACCCACTTCACCCACCTATCTCGCTTTTCACATTCCTCTTCCATTTTCATGCATCCTCTCTTCCCATGGCTTTGGCTATCACTTCTGAAGAGCCTGGAGTGTGTCCCTGGGGCCGGCTTCTGAGCAGTGAGCTCCAGCGCTTCAGGAAGGTGACCTGCCAGTAGTTTTAGGCTTGACTGAAAAATCAGCAAATAACATGAACATGATAAGATTTGTGCTTTGCACCCCTACACACGCAGTTTGGGACTCAAATCCTTGGTGGTAATGCAGCACAGAGGTTTGTGCATGTGCAGGGGGAAAGAGAGAATTTATCTTCAGATACATTAACCCACACAGAAGGAATAAATACACAACTTTCGCACTGTTTACTGAAAAAAAACCCACAAAAGCGATGAGTTAGGCACAGAGAATAATCTGTGGACTCTGTTGCAACCATGGAGCTGAGCTCTGTTGGCTTACTGGAAAGAGAGGAGGAAAAAATAGAACTTGTTTTGGTATAGAAGAGTCTCTCATGCTGCTAATCAATTCGGTGGCCAAATTTGTTATTGTGATCTGATGGTTTAGCTCTGCCAACTCCTGTAATTATCTCTATTCCCATTCTCCATTAGTGGCCTTTTCAAAGGATATGAGTTTTCACAGTGTCAGATTATGCCATGCAGTGAATACCACACCATCAGTGCGTTACAAACATAATACAGCATAAATGCTTTACAAATATAGCCTCTTGCAACAGTAGGTGGAACACAACGGTTATGTGTTTCTAGGCCTTGGGGTTATGGTTTCCTAATGGGTGACCTTTCCTCCCTTCACATCCTTTCCCTCGCAGATTGCGGTGGGGCAGTCCCATGCTATCTCATTAGCTGTGGGAAAATTAGAGCACATGAAAAGGTGAGGAGGCATTCAGATATCTGCAGCTGACAGGTAGCACAAAAGTGCTGGAACAGCCAGGGGACTCTGGCCAACCATTGACTCTGCTTATCGTTCCCCCAAACATCATTTCACAAGGCGCTGTTGCAGAGAAGGGCATCACACCAGCCCACAAGCACACCCCAGTCTTTGGTACAGTTCTCAGAAGTGCTGCCGCACAGGAACAATATTTTCAGATATAAACAAAACTTACAGAAGCCGCATGACGGAGCCATTAAAAGACCTGCTGTGGCTGAGAGTGAGCAGGTGGTATAATGATTGAAGGCAAAATGAAATGTCTGCTTTGACTGGAGGGATATGTGCTGTTTTCCCAGGAACTAAAATGTGGCTCGGGGACCTTTTCAGTGCATGCACACATGCCAAGCACAGTATTTAAGAAATGCAACATCACATACAATATTTAAGAAATGAAACATAACGTTTGAGAAAATGAGAAACACCACACTAAAAATTCAAAGCGACTTCTTTAAAAAAAAAAGAAAGAAAAAACTGAACGACCAGATGATTCCCAAGAGAATCTGATGATTAACTGGCTAAATCAGGACATCTGCAGGATGTAAGAATAATAGAAGGAAGCGGGAGTTTTGGCTACCACTTTTATAATTAGCAATTGTAATGATCTTAGCGGTGTCCTCCTGAAAGAACTTGAATATTCATGTTGAGGCACAGCACTATGTTTCAGCGCTTTTGGTAACTGTAGCCACTTGCACAGAGTCAAGCACACACTCAGATCAGGAAGTCAAAATGAGTGCTTCAAATACTTTCTGTCGGAAATTGTAAGGAAAGCTGTTATTTGCATGCAGTAAGATGGGGAAGAGAAGCATAGCGTCCAAGAGCTCCCTTGGCATTTTCAGTTTCCTAAATAATCGTCCTACTTCTGCTTCTTTTTTTTCCTCACTGCAGATTGAATTCAGACTTGACCCAAGCAAATGCAAAATACATCCGAATCTGTAAAGCTAGATTTCATAACGCCAGGCCAGACTATAGCCAAAGGCACCCAGAGTAGCAGTTACTATCTATAGAAAGCCAGGCATCCATCCACTCTTCCTGACTGGATGCTAAAATTTCATAACAACCTAGGCTGAGCCTGTAGGTCATACAGGGTTATTTGCAGTCATATTTAATTAGCAGTTTACTGGATACTCTGACTGTTTCTTAATTTTGTCACCTTCACAAATAAGCCAGACACATGCCTGCTCAATCTCCTTTACCCTTTCTGTGTGTTCGTGCCACAAAGGAACAAAGATGGATGAAATGCATCATCTTTGCAGACAAACATTTAGACCAGAGTCACTGCTCTGAGAAGCATTAGAAAGAGGGACCCCCCACCTGCCCACTGATAGATCTGGCACCCTCAAAAGGTTGCATACGGCCAGGCAAATTGGTGTGATCTGAGGAGAAAGCACTCCCTTTGCTCTCTTTAGTCACTGGAAGAAGAAAGCTCAAACAGACTCGCGTCGATTTGAGTGTGTGCACGTGTGTGCTTTGACTGTGGATACTAGGCAAAATGTGCAAACCCCAGCTAATGACTGATACACACTACCAAACGTCATTACACCTGTGAATTGCTCTTGGGCAACTAAACTGTTTACTTCTGTCCAGGGCGAGAAGGAATTCATTAGCAGAGCGCCAAAAGGCAATGATCCAGGTGTACCCCGCGTCCAGAGGAGCGGGCTGGCAGCTGCAGTGTGGTATTTAGGGCAGAACCAGCTTGGTAGCTTGACACCTAGAGAGTGTTACAGGCATCTAACAGGCTGGTCAGGTCAGATCCAGGCTTCCTATCAATCAGGGATCAGACTGATTTCGTTTCCTGTGCTCAAGCAATGCAGTGGCGACCCACAGAAAGACTCTTATTATCATCAAAATCCTACATAGACAATCAATATTTATTCTTTCTTTTCCCCTGCTTAATATGAAACTATGTGGGCGTACAGCTCCTCCTGGGACTCCATTTACCAGTTTATCTATGCTTTTGTTGGTTCCTTGCACACAAACTTCTGCATGCTTCCGATAGCACCGTGCCCTGTGAAGTGCATTTTGGGGAGACAGGTCAGCTTTCAAACACAGAGAATATTTCCATGGATGCCTGTTTCCATGGATGCATGTTTCTTCCCCAAGCATCTATCTGCCAGAATGGAAGCGGCCCTGCTGGTGGTTTCCCCTTCAGAGGCTGGCATTCCCTTCACAAGCAATCTGAGTTGTGACGCAGTTGGCTCCAGCGACGCTCTGTACTTTGGATAGCCGTTGCATTAATTTAACTGCTCCTCTCCACTTCAGCTTTCAGTCTAGGGTTCATTTCCATCACTGTCAAGATGCTTCTCGAGTTCCATCAGTGAGAAGTTCAAGTGCTTAGAGGTCCCACTCTTACCCTGGGCTGGCCTCCAAATCTTCCAGGTGTTGAGATATTTTTAATGCTATTACACAACATGTCTTTTCAAAATTCCTCTATCCAGATCAAGGGAGTGCTTTAGTAGCACAAACAAATACCACTGATGGCCTTCCTCTGTCATTTGTGCACCAGTATGTTACACTGGATTCAATTAGAAGAGCATTTAAAATCAACCTACATAGCCAAATACACCCAAAGTGAAGGAAGCTTACCATGTGTAAAAAAAGGTAATATAAATCTGACAGAGGTATGCTCAGCAAGTCTGAAAAATTAATGCTTTATTGAAGGCCTTCATGTCACAAGCCATTGCAGACCATTCTTCACAACAGGATCATAAGTACCCTTTTGGGCACTGGTGTGTCTACCCATATATATGAAGTCTAGCACGTGCTAAGGTGCCTTGCCAGGCAGGGGGAAGAGTCTTCGCTTTAGTTGCTTAATCTTCTGCATCAACACTGTTGAATTTTGGCCACAACTTTTCTAGATAATGACTCAAGTGATCAACTGTTCATGCTGCAACTTAAGACCTAGCCTCCAAAATCTACTTTTTAAAGTCTAGACACATCTGTGGAGAGGAAATGTATGTAAAAGTGGGGAATGTCAGAGATAGAAACTGTATGAAAATCCTTTTTCCCAGCATATTAAAATCAGAAGTTTATATTTGTTCATATTTGCAGATCTACATTTTTCATTTTTTGTTTGTTGAAGACTTACCTTTAATTCTACAGTAAATAGAGCTTAATGTTTAGGTCCAACTCGCACGTTTTGGACTGCATTCATCTACACATTTGCAAACAGCAGCAGTTGGACTCCTGAATACTGATGTGCTGATACTGGAAGAGCTAGCTCAGGGACCGCATTGCCAGTTCCTGTATTACATGAAAGTCAATGAGTAAACAAATTAGCAAGAAGGGGTTTTGTTTTTCTGGGTGGTTTTGTTTTTTTTTAACTGCAATAATATTTGTGCAGAGGAGGAAATAATCCAGAATTTGCATGGATGGCAAAAGCCTATGAAATACCCTACTTGCCCTTAGATGGACTAATCATGGCCTATAAAGCCCAGCTGAACAGCAGTCACAATACTCAGCGAGGCCGCTTGTCCTCAGACAGCTGCTGGCTCGGAGGTCACTGGGAAGGAAAAGGAGGAGCATCCTGTCTGCACACATTTCCCCAGAAGAAAAGCTTTGCTGGAAAAGCCAGGAAAGATGCTTGTCAGTGATAGCTCCAGTGTTTATTGTTTCATACAATATGGCCAGGGTTTTGGAAGGCAATATCTAGGTATAAAGGTATTGTCTTATAGAAAGGGATAATGAATGGATCTGAGCTGATAAAGGCTTTGCCTTTGTGTAGGAAGATGAAATAATTCCCAGAATACGCTGCCCAATAACATCTTTCCACATTGAATACTTGCAAGTGGATTGTGTTAAAAAGCTGCAGCAAACTGCCACCGGTCTCTTGGATTACCTCGTTTGGGAATAACAGGGGTGTTCACAATTCTACACATGTAAAGAGGCAGCAAGCAAAGACTATTGTTTGAAAGGTCTCTCTGCAAATAATAGGGTACTACATGTTTTCAGTGTAGGATTTTCTTGCTGGCTTGGTTGGTATTGCTATTTGTCTGCTCTTCTCTTAGCTCAAATATTAGGAGACAGAAAAAGCAAGAGAAGTGACATCAAAGACAGATTTTTGTAACTGTTACGACACTGATTCATGAACAATTCTGATATCATACAGCTCACGGGTAGACACAAAGGCAAGGGAGACATGAGCACTGGATCTGAATTTCAACAGAAGGCTACTATTACACATAAGGTGTGAATAACATAACAGAAGCCAGTGAGTATAACAGGATTCCTACACTTATGCATGGCACACGGCTCCTAAAAGGATATGGGGTGAGCCAAAGGATACCAATATTCCTTAATCCACTTAGGGCTTATGTTGGGAAAAAACATAGGAAAGCTGATCCAACAGTCCCAGGTTTCACCCTCCTTTCTCGGAGCTCAAGGCCTATCAGCCAGCCTGTCTCCTACTGCAGGATGGCTCTTGGCTTGCGCTGCATCCAGCCATGCCAGCTGGTGTACCACAATCCTCCAAAGTATTATTCCTGTCCTCCAACACAGGATTTTTGCTTGGTTGGCTTTTTTTTAAAAAACACAATCCAAATATGTCTTTAAACCCCTTGCTGTCAGATGGATGCATTTCCCCTTACTCTGAACGGTTCCTTGCACATGTAGTATCTTTCCCTGTGAGTCATCTCACCTCTTCCCATGCCTGCTGGCATTTTGACCCCTTTCAGATGCAGCTTTCCTGCTGCCCTCACTATGCTTCCCATCCGCTACACCCGCTTTGGCAGCACTGCCGACCAGGGGAAGCACATGGCTCGCCTGATTGCCCGGAGCTGCCTGGCATCCCTCCCCTGGTCTCACCTAACAGGTCTGCAGTGCTGCTCCCATTGCCTCCTTTTCTCCAGGAGGACTTTTCCAGATTGTGCACGCCCTGAGGTGACCAAGCACAAGCTGGCTCCGCTCCAGCCCTCCCATTGCAGCTGGCAGATGGACAGGTGCTCCCCAGGACCTCCAGCAGTGCACCCCCCTTTCGATTATTGCATCCTCTCGTGAGCCTACCTCATTAAACAGTGTCTGCAAGGGCATATTAATGGCCCAACCTGCATGAGCAAGCTGCCTAAAGACCTGCAAGGCTTCCTCTGCTTTCTCTTCTGTTCCTCCGACTAAAGAAACCAGCCAGACAAACCCCAGGAGTGCCATGTTGTATGGGACCTTTTCTCTGCCCCCCTTTTATACTGGACTTTCCCCTTCTCTCCCGGTAGAGGAACGAAGCAGTGCTGGCTCATCTGGGGATCGTCCTTTTGTCCCACTGACTGGGAATATTTTATAAAATCACCTTCCATAGAAAAAGACTGTTTTTCCTTGCTGGCGACCACTCTAGTACATACTGCTGCTTCCCTGTAGTGTTTTGATAAAGGGTATTTTAGCCCTGGGAAGGCTCATTTACTGGAGCAGAAATACCAATAAGGCCTCACCTTGGGTAATGGTCATAGCAATATAGGTCAGCGGGTGAAGCAAGAATACTTGTGGATAATTTAACTCCCTATATGGGCACGCTTTGGCTAGGGAGTGAAAGAGTACTTTAAATAAGGAGAGCCCATTGACTCCGCGGTAGTCTTCTGCACAGATAAGCAGAAGATTGACATGCCAGGGTCAAAGCACAATCTTTTGCTCCTTGAATTGGCATCATTTAAGAGAAAGAGAATGCAAAGGGAAAGCACCATTCTGGATTGCCTGACAGTAACTTACCTAAGCATTCAGCTGGGAGAATATTTCAGGGTAAATACTTTTTTTAATGCATTTGCCTCTCTTTCCATTTCAAAATTGTCTATAAAGATGTTTTTGCAAGTCTGTTTGTCATTGAGAATGATTTACAGTGAGTGAAACTCAAGTTTAGGTCCATTTGCAGGCAGCTTATTGCAGGTTTTCAAAAAAGAAATTCAGTCTGATCCAATTAAACACAGAGATCACATGGCATGTCTTCTTGCCGCAATTGGATAATTCTTTGATTCAGCTTTTTGAGGTGAATATCAATTATTCATTTGAATTTTAACATTCTAGTACTACTTGATGCTATTATAATAGTATATGCTGTTTCGGCAAATATTTCTGTACAGATATTACTTGTCAGAAAACTTATGGTGTGAAAATGCAGAGTTCCTTTCAAAATACAGATGAATATTCATAAAAGCATTACAGTGTTTGCCTCTCTCTGGTGCTCAGTGTTGTTCATTCATCCGAAGTTGGAAGGATATAAGCTGAGACATGATACTTCAAGAGAGCAGTTAAATGAGGAACAGGGGAGATTAAGTTATAAGATGACTGTAAAACTCCTGGACATTTTGGGGCCACAAAGCCTTTATCAAACATGAGAGAAAATTCTACTGGGTGTAATGTAGGCACGATGTAGAAGACTAGCTCAGAAAACAGGACGTTCAAATCCAAATTACTGCAAGAGCCCTGGTCCACCAGTGCCTTGCAAACAGGAGTATATGGAGCATCCTGAGCTAACAGACATTTTAGTGAGCTTAATTTTTCATCAACTTTGAGGGCCCACTTCTAAGGTGACAACATGGAAAAGTCTACATTGGAGTCTGATACAACAATGGATGGGCCAAATGTTTTACAGGAAAAAATTTCGGGGAGGAAATGATATGTCCAAATCTCTCAGTAGGCTGCTTTCACAAGAGGTGGCTAAGTTGACCGACCAGGAGCACACCTCTAATGGCAAAGCTACTCGAGAACGTATTGACTTTAAAGTCTTGAAGTATTTGGGTTTTTTCTTGTCGCTGCTTTTTGGTTTGTTCTGCTTTGTTTTCTTCTGCCTAGGATAAAGTGTTTGGGGCAGTATCCCAGATGCAAAGGGGTTAAGTGCATCCCACAGAAAGAGGTTTGACAAAGTCAAATGCAATAAGGCTTTGCCAGTGGTTGCACACTGGAATTGTCGGCATTTTGAGCCCCAAGTGGTAAAGGTGAAATAGCTGTGTAATTATACACTTGGTTAAACCTCTTTGAAACTAGCAGCTGGGGGAATGTCTAATCACAGTTCCCCACTTCAATATAGTTGCAAGAAAACAAGTGAGTGGCTCTGATTTCTCTTACATATGGGGGAGTTGATACCATAGCAGCTTCACCTCCACACCCCAAAGATGGAGCACGGGCACCCAGGAGCAGAGCTGCCTCACTCCTTCTTGTTCTGCTGGAAATTTTCTGTATCTGCAGGAGAAACTGCTGCAAGGACAGAGATGCTGAAAAAAGGGAGGAAGCAGACAACAGAAGAAACCATCAGGTATAGAAGTACGGGTAGAATGGCTTCAGAGAAAAAGCCTGGAGAGCTTTGGGGTTGGGTGCTAGTTCAAAGAGATTCTTTGCTCACTGCTCTGTGCCTTTTTTTGTAGTTGTCGTTTGATTTCTGCTGTAATTGGGGAAAGTAAATTAGAATGCATAACAGATACCTAGTTTCGGCATGAATTTTGCTTCCTACCAGACAGCACTTCAGTTAACTGTGTGGATCAGCATGCAAGTTAACCTCTTTAGAAACTGAAGGAAATGCAGCTACTGTCCTCCACAGAAGAGAGTCGTAAGAAGCCATTAATCTCCCTTACGTAGCCAGGCAGGTGATATGAAAATTTCCAGATGGTGTGTTTGGACCTCATTCTGCCCTGAATTTGGGATGAAGCTGCCCCAGGCCTCTGTTTCACTCAGTGTTTCATCAGCTGACGTTTTGAAAGCTGCTTTTTCACCACACTGAGTTAAATTTGCAATAAACCAGTTGTTCTTCATTAAAAATAAAAATAAGAGTCTTCTGAGATCCAAAGATGTAGGCATTAATTTGAACCTATGGATTTGGACCCCTATCTCTTCTCTATCCTTTCCCAAAAAGATTAAAGGGTGTGCATCTTAGGTTCTAGTCTCTATTTAAGTCTGAGGGGTGCAGGGAAGTCTACCCCTTCATCTTGTCTCTTTACACAATAAACACTGGATGAAGTTCATACTGCAAGCGTTGGCAGTAGAATCTCTCGCCCACCAGCTAAAAGAGATTAAAAGTGTCTCTTGGCACATCCCATCAGGGGACTTCTTTTATCCCTTGAATCAACAGAAGCTTTGGATCAACAAAAAGAACTGAAGCAGGTGTCTCTTTTACCTCATGCCAATCTATCCTTCTCTCCATCTTCAGAAAATTGTTCTTTAACTCTATCAAGGATACTCAGCACTTGGGTGACCATTTGTTTCTGCTTTATCTTGACAGTACAAACCAGAATAACAATAACCCTAGGATGCAGAAGGACTCAAAATCACCTATGCTTTTATTATTATTATTATCATCATCATATACATGATATATTGTATTAAAAAATCCACACGCTATGTCATGTTATCA
Source organism: Aptenodytes forsteri (assembly GCF_000699145.1). Taxonomy (NCBI): domain Eukaryota; kingdom Metazoa; phylum Chordata; class Aves; order Sphenisciformes; family Spheniscidae; genus Aptenodytes; species Aptenodytes forsteri. The sequence continues at coordinate 4,960,009 of NW_008795863.1, read as the reverse complement.
GATATGAAGCAGTACTCCTCTTCAAGGTTATGATTAGCATCTCTTAAATGCAGCTTTTAATCAGAAATTTCTGGCTGTCCAGAAAGAAGTACCTCTTAGGTGGATAGTCTCTTATCTTTACAAAAGGTCTTTCTTGAGCCATAGTTTCACACACGCTCTAAGACTTCGAAAGAGTGGTTTAACCTTCTGTCCCTTCCCCCAGTCATTCATTTACACTTGTTACACTTTCAAGCCTATGTTGGCAGGGTTATTTAGGGGTTTTGCACTGAACTAGATAGGGGAACTAGGGAGCACACGACAGGGAACTGCTTTTTTCATTGACAGTGCTAACCGCTTAAATTGTACATGGGATTATGGCTATGGGACATGTTTCTTGGGCTGACATAAAGACAAAAATTGTAGCTTGCTGCTGCCATGCTCTAGTCTTATCTGATAAGAATAAACACTGCTCCAAAGCCAGACTGTGCTTCCACATTAACGTTACCCTGTTGAAAGACAGGATATGGGATCTGTCCTGCTACAGAGTGGGAGTAGTTCTGTTTGTTTTTTCTTTTTAATTTTGTGGAGCAGAGCAGCAATTTCCTGCCCTGCTTTCCCAACGGAGATGCTTTTGAAGCAGCAAAGAGCCGGCTGTTCTCCCAGATTTGTGTTCTCCCCTTTTTTTGTGTTTGCCTTTCACTTACATATTTTTCTTCCTCTTCCCTAACCTGCCATAACCTACTTCCACACTTCTGCAATCACTTAAGAAAGAGCGATCTCCCTCCCACTCCTTCCCCCTGCCTACCTCATCAACCTGTGGCTGGAATCTCAAATGCTCAAGCACTAAAAGAGGAGCAGCTTCTTTTCTCAGCTAAATTAACACCAATCTGCTCTTGTTAGCTTGCCGTTCTCCTGAGAGCAGCCATACAACCTCTTCATTTCATTTCCCCTTCTCTTGCTGCTTAAGAAGTAGCACATCCTCACACCAGAGACACTTGCGTGAATCAATTTGCAGTGACCAGCTTAAATCTCTCCTGGGCCACTCTAGCTTCTTTCATTTGGAGCTGTACAGTGAAGAAATAGCTGCCCTGCGATGGCTGTAAAGGAAACCTGACAAGGGACGGAGGTGAAGTGCTCGTGTCGGCGTACCGTGCTTGCTCCTCAAGTCAGCTCCCATAGCCTCGGTGGGACCATCATCAGGCCTGCTAAGCACGTCTAAAAGATTAGTCTTTTTTATGATCCTTCCAGTTTTCTTCATACGCATTGGACATTTGGGCATTTGCGTAGAAAAGCGGTCTGATTTCTTCCCTCAGGACCTGTTTCATGCCAGTAATCCTTGCCAAACTTGACACAAGCGACAGGTGAAATCCTGGCCCAGCTAAAGTCAATAGCAAAGCTCCCATGAGAGCCAGAGTCCAGAGCATACTGCCAGCTTTTTCCACAAGAACCAGCCTTCCCATGCCTGCTTGTCTGGGGGGCTTTCTGTTGAAAGAGATATTCCTTCCTTGTGGAGGAGAAAGGGCTGGAAGGCAAGCAAAACAAGCCCAGTGATCTTAAATGTGATGCTAGGGCTTTTAAAGATGGTCTTTCTTTCTCTTTGAAAGGTGTGTTATAAACGCAGCTGCCAGGTGCAAAGCTCCCCCAGGTATCCTCATGACCCCTAGAATGACAAAGCATGCTGTAAGAAGCAATGCATACATTTTCTCCCTCTGCCTTTTCTCCAGTGAGTATTTCTTGGAGAGGAAATAACCTTAAACAAACTCAGAAACTCAATCTGTTCTGAAAGTCACGCCTGGAGGGGAGGAGCTATCTAACCTCCTGGGTGATTATTCTTTTTTTTAAAAAAAAAAGCATGCTTTTTTTTTTTTACTGTAGCCTTCATGGATAAACCAGCTCCTGACTGACCTCACTGTCGAGCTGCTGCACCAACAGCTATCCAATTACTCACTAAAAGTCTGCAAATCATTTGGTGTGTTACAGATGATTTGCAGTAGGTTGCAGACTCCAAGTTGCTGGAGAAATTAAAGTCTTCGTTGCCATAGTTTTGCTGATTCTTTTTCATCATTGTGTTTTGTCATTTCACTACACCCCAAAGAGGCAAGTAAAATACAAAATAACGTCTTCTAAGATTTTAGTATCTTCCTGGCTCTGAAATATCCCGAGGGCAGGGGGAGGCGAACCTCAATACAGTCACGACAGCATTTTCAGGAGAGAAAGAGAAACTATGGAGGTTTTAAAACCAAAAAAAAAGGTCGATGCTGCTAGTAACATTGATCTCCTTTAGTTGCAGTTTTGGGTGAGCTGAAGACACTGTCTGTCCTATGGCTGGGCAAGCCTCTAAATTCCCAGAGAAGTTAATTGGGAGCATGAGATTTTCATGCCCAATCCTCACTCTCTGGTAGGAATAAATAAGAGTAGCTATTTCCTTGTTCTTTGTCTAGGCTGTGCAATCATATACAAAAAGCTTACACAGTCCGCACTTGCAGTAATTTAAACTTTTGGGGCTGCTGGTTTTGTTTGAAGCCACATATTCCCACTAACTGTAATCAGAAATATACCTGCTATCAAAGGCAGAATGTTCCCCTCCCTGTCCAGCAGATTGGTTTACTGCAAGAAAACTACATACACAAGCAAATCTCCCAGACATGTCAGACTTCTAACAGAGCTATGAATTCTCTTAACAGTCAGAGGTAGAACATTAATAACCACTACCATAAAACAAATCTAAAAACTGCAGAAAAATAATAAAAAAAAGATATTTACAGAGGCAACGCAGGAGATGCAATAGTAAAAGAGCCTCCCTTCGGATCAGCAATTCATGAGTTCTGTGATCCTGAATAACGGGCATGTTTCCGAATGATAAAATAAAACACATCATCTATTCAAAATCACTAACTTTCCTCTTGCGTTCCTTAAAGGTGAATTGCAGCAAATGTATAAATTTTAGTGTGTTGTAACTTGTGTGTCTTTTACTACCATAGGAAGTGAATTTCACAGTATTTATTGGAAATCATTATCCTCCTGCGCTTTTTAAAATTTAATTTAAAATTTGTCACAGCAGCAAAGCTGCTGCAGTCTAATACTGGTGATAGAGTGATACTCTCTGAAAGAACTCCATAGGAAGATCTGCCATGATTTGCCAATAACAGCATCTGTAATATCAACTGCTTATCAAAAATCACTAGAGCTTCCAAAATAAAATAATGAAATGTTTGTGTCTGAAAAGGACTCACGGACAGCGATCACGACCAATAACAGAAGAGCATTAACTGATCTAAGCAGCAGCATCAAAAAGAAAAACAAACCAGGCTTCCATGGAAGCAAAATACTCTGCCCTATTTCCAGTCCTCATTGGTTAATTCATTCTTTTGTTCTTTTTAATAATTTCATTTGGGACTCTGAGAGCAGATGTAACCACTTGTTCAATTACAGAGTGTTTCACACCTGCTCTACCCAGACTTAAGAGGCAAGCAGGTGAAAATCAAGCTTCTGCCTATTCTAATCAAGGCTTTTTTTTTGACAGAATGAGCATTTCTTATTGTTCAAAATCACTCCTGCAGGCAAAACTCTGCCACCACATTAAGTAACACATATGTAACTTAACATGGGGAAATGAAGCCCTTACTGTAAGAACAGTGTCAAACACCTAAGGGTCATAACTGTATTTATAAGCTCAGGATATGACTGATAAATGAAAACTAGCAATCAAAGAGGGATGTAGAAAAATGCACATGAAACATGCATGTCTGCATTTGTGGGTATGCACACGTGTTTATCTGTTTCATTGTAGGTGGATAGGCAAATATCAAGTGTTCCTATCTGACCATCGTTAACCAACTGATTTTCGATAGGTGTTGTGGTAGAAATTATTATTGTTAAGTTAAATATTGTTTTCATTCCAGCCTGAGGAGTGGTGAGGTTTTTCTCTTCTGATTTCTTTCACAAGATCCCATGTTGATTCAAGTAAATGAAATAATTCCATGAGTTTCCTGAAGTCCCTAATATCTTTTCAGGGACTTTCTGACAAGTGGTATTCTATGATTTGCTTCTTTTGATGTTATCAGATCTGCCTCCTGCAATCCACGTCTGTTTATGGGTTAAGTCCACCCAGTAATTAATTATTACTCATACAGGCTTACTGAAAAGTGCTGGATTCAGACATTATTGTATTTGCAGTGCCTTCAGATCAGGGTTTAGGATCGTGGACCTCTGACCTAACTGCAAATAATGTTAAGGAAAAGCCAAAAAAGTAATACTATCAAACACAGGGAAACTTCAAAAACAGCAACATATGGTACATATGTAACTACTAAGTACCTACCAAGAAATCTTTGGTTTATCTCCATAAAATCTTAATCCAGGGATACCCCCATAAGAGAGCCCCTAAATAACCTTTTAATAACAACCACACACTAAGGAACGGGCTCCACAGTCTGTAGTCCATTTGAAACCTTCAGTGTTTGCTTCTAAACCAGCAGGAGCAGTAAGACGCAGTGCCAAAATAACCTTTTAATAACAACCACACACTAAGGAACGGGCTCCACAGTCTGTAGTCCATTTGAAACCTTCTTCAGTGTTTGCTTCTAAACCAGCAGGAGCAGTAAGACGCAGTGCCAAAATGTATGCACAACTATTTAACCTCTTAAAATCTTTAAGCACTAATAGCACCACAATTAACAAATTCTGTCATTCAGTCTCAGTTCCAGGCAGGCAAGACTTAATGTGATCAAATACAGACAGCTAAATTGCATGTTCGTATCAAATGTGTAAGGATCCCCATCTATGATCATCTGCAAGAATGTGTAAAAGGCAAGCTAGGTCTGCCAAGATTTTGTAGTTCTCATTTTGAGGAGGTAGACAAGGATTAGGCAGCTAACAGAGGAAATGAAAGATTATTTATCATTTGATGTTTTATAAACTATTCCATAACAACCTGTAAAAATGTCAAACACAGAAAACCCTTCCTTTGGCATTTCCTTGCTGCGCTCTTGTGAGGAATCCAGCTCAGCAGGGACTTAAGCCTGACACCTTTAGATCCCCCAAGTATCAGTTCCCCCTGCTACCACAAAAAAGGAGCACAGCCAGCTAATGGTGGTAGAAAGCATTGTCATTTTTCAAACATCAGGCCACAAGGAGGAACAGATCATAACAATCTCCCCCAGTTCCTAACTAGAACAGCAAAAGTGTGAACGCCTGTGTGCACTTCGTGCAGTTTATTTCTTCAGGGCTCCAGCAGCTGTTTCCTTCCTTTGGTTTATTTTATGTTAACACTACAATTTTGTGAGCAAGTGCTCAGGTGTAAAGACAAAAAGGGTAGCACAGGCCCTTGTGTTTGACACTGAAAGCAGTGAGAATCAGCAATAGGAGCTGCAGACTCAAACAAGTATCAAATGTATTTCACTACAGAAAGATACTGGCTTTCTGTTAATTGTGGATGATGGTGGAGCCTACATGTAAGCGTCCCAAGAATTTCACTAAAAACTTAAAGTGCCTAAAGCTCTACATAGAGGTGTGTTTGGGTAGGGGTTTTGTTTATTGTGGGAAGGTTACAGAGGTAGTACACAAAGGTATTTTGCAGATGGGTTCAAAGTAGCAAAGTGATTTCACTGTTTGAATGTTTCATTCTGTGTATGTGTCTTAGCTGTACCTCAACTTCCCTTTAAAGAAACCCGAACCGCTTTTTTCAGGCAAAACCTGGAACTTCTTCAAGAAGGATAAAAAATAAAACAATTAATTTCTTAAAATTACACTTTCACTTCTAGAAATGACGTGGTCTGAAAGCAGCTGTCTGCTGCCTTGTTTTATGTAAGTGCCTGTCCCATCCTTTAAGTGATGTAAACTGGCTTCTAGTCAGACTTCCACAGAGAGGCATACAGAGAGAGCATGGAGACATTTTCGGAAGCAAAGATGTTGCAGGATTTCCAGCCTGCCAAATTAGGTGGGAAATGATGTTTCTGCTATGGCTGCCAGCTTTGTCTCATTCCGTTCCTGACAGCGAACCCAAAAAGTGACTGATCCCCACGGCTTGTGAGAATGCAGGTACTTTCGGTATGAGTCACCTGAATTGATGGCTCAAGCACTCCCGGCCGCTCGGCTGCTTAGTATGCCATTAGGCAGCTTATTACCCCAGCAGGCCCACCTGGAGAGCCTGCCCGCAGGCATTTCTGCAGGCTGCTCCTGAGGTCTCCTGTCAAATGGGATGGCATAGGGACGCATCGGTCTTCTGGCCCCTCTGGAGCCCCCTGCCTTAAAAGCGGGGTGGGCTCAGCCAATAATTTACATTCAGGGAAGTGGAGGGAATGTGGCAAAAATGCTTGTTGTCTTGCTCTAATGAGAGAACCCTGAAAATTTGCCAGTTCGAGCCTAACAGTGCTGCTGTCTAGTCTTCTGCATCTGTTGGCTAACTAAACACCATGCTTCAAATGGGAAATGAGAGATGGCAAACCGGTTCCCTACCTAGGGTTACTCCGTAAATTTCCCAGAGGATGGCTGTGGGTCTTAGAGTCTATTTGCATCATGTTTATTTTGGGCTGTGGAAAGAATGGAGCTTAGAATTTGTTGTTTGGGTCTGGGGACCTGCCAAATGCTGAAGAAGAGAATCAGACCCCCGAAACAGTGCTGGAAAAACCATAAATATCAGGTACTAACTAGAACCTCAGCCTGAGCAGCAAAAGAATAGAGTAAAAAAGTTACCAAATCCTATTATATTTTTGTCCCTTCCCCCCAAAATGTGAAGAATCCATTTCAAAGGTCACCTGCCATGGAAATCAGATGGCAGACCTCTGAGGGTTGGCTTGGGAGGCTACTGGGGCTATGGTGATCATTAATTATCTACATTTGAAGCTTACTAGAGTAAGACTGCACTGACATAAGCATGATGACGTGCAGCAGCTAACCTTTTTCAGTGCTTGGCTCTTGAATCATTTTCTCCATGCTTTCTAACATTTTGATTCAATTTTGGCTTTGGTCTTAATCACTTCGATGTATGCATAAATATTGCTGTTGAGCTTTGACTCTAAGGAGTTTTACTGAATTACGCAATATTTTTAACCAAGTTATCAAATTCCTTCCCAAAAGTTTGTATGGTGTTATCTTCTCCTTTGGGTGGTTATTCTGGGGAGAGTTTGCTCAGAGCTTTAAAATAAATTTCTAACACAACATAGTCTACAGTGTTCAATTTATAGTTTTTGTAGCTATGTATGGATCTCTCTTTAACATGAAAAACCTTCTAACAGAGAACTACAGTTTTAGTCTAGGTTAGCATTACTAGGAGAAGTATGATAAAATGGGATAACATAGCAGTTGTTTACTTAAAGCAATTTCACAAGTAAGCTAAAAATAATTGCATTCAACTATCTTAAAGCTGTGCCATGAACTAGCTTTTATGACAGTCAGTTGTAAATACCATAATAGATTTTTTTGTGAGCTTAGCAGTCTAAATATCCTAGAAATAAAAGCAGAAGGTATTGTAGTTTAGTTTCACATAATTGTGTTTCACTCATTTGCAGTCTTGTACCTAATTAAATAACCCAAAGCAGGTATCCCAATAAATAACATTGTTTCCCTCTTCTGCTGGAAAAGGACCAACACAGATATACAGATATATATATAGGTACAGATGCAGGACTGATTTCTGTAGAAACTCTTCTTGTATAGACTGTCGCAGAACCTGACCGAGTAGCCCTGTATAAAATGAGGAATTTTATGTTACTTACTTGTCCTTCAGAGCATTGGATAAACGTATTAAACTGGACTTCAGCATCCCCCTTAATAGTATTCCTGTTGCTAGGAAACAGTTATCAGGACCCCATAAGCCTTGTCTTTGGGACTGCTTTCATGCTTTACCCAGAGCCCCTGCTCTGACATCCTTGAAATTGTGTTTCCATTTTTCATTGTCTTTCCTGCTATTTTTCTCCATTTGTTTTTGCTTACAAAATCCAATTTTGCAAATGACCAGATACATATCATGTAACTAACCAGATGTGTAAAATGGAGCTCTCCTTCAAAATGTATCCTCTTGGTATACACCAAAGGTATTCCTGGAATAGCTTTTTGCCCTCACCATTTGTCCTGGGATAAGTGCTAGTGTGGATGGGACCACTCATGGAAGATTGCCACGTTCTAAGTATTTACTGAAACGTCTGTATTTCTGTGTAAAATACGCTTTCTTTCCCTTCACTAGTGAGGTATTTATTGTATCCACCACTGCAAGACTATGCTTAATTGGAAGCCTCGTTGTTTTATTTGATGCTCTTTTAGATGATTTCACTCTGCGTATGAGACTTACCATGGATTTACTAGTAGGAAAGGGCACTAGGTCCTTCTGCTTATCAAGCTTATAAATAGATTGCACAGTTTATCTTTCAAAAATCCTAGCAAAGCCAAAATGATAATTATAGCTATATAATTATTAAAATGTGTTCCTAGCTGAGCTTGTTATCGCCTCTCAAGAATCAATGAAGGAATAGAGGCCGTGGATTTGATGACAGGGTTGGTTTAGTGGTTCTTGTTTTACAAAGAACAAGTAAGGAGGTGGTGAAAAGGTCACAGAAGGTGGCAAAAAGGGTGATTCAGCGTTCTGCTATAGAAAGCGCTCTTTAGTATCCTCCAAGGAAGTTTCTAAAAAGCTAGTCTGAGATACGAAAAAGCCCAAAGCTTCTAGACTTACCCTATTTAACCTTTTACATATCCCTGATTCAACACAATCTCCAGATATACATTGCCAGGACACTTTTCCCTCAGTGTATCAAACTTCTGACCTTGCAGTTGCTGTAAGTCAATCACAACGACACGTCCTGCTGTACCATGTTATAAATAAAGGTAACTTGCTCATCAAATGCCAAAGAGCTACCAGGACTATACAGCCTGATCCTGCAGTTCTCACACAGGCAAGGTTGCCACTGAGCTAAGACTTTATTTATACTACTGATGGCCTCAGCTCCCTTTTATTCATAGTGGTATAAATCAGGATTCACCCAAATTAAATCATGGGTTTAGACAGAAAATCGAGTGTGAGTGGAGAGCCAAAGGACAAATTCCTGCGTGCAGTAATCCTTTGGACTTCAGTGCAATTCCTGAAATCTTGCTCAGCAGAGAGCTTGTCCCCCCCAGCTACCTGAAACCACTGGGAACCTTGCCACTATGGGAACTGTAACTTCAATGCTAGTGAAAATACTTTCTGAATAATTTTCAGTGCTCATTTCTTACACTGCCCTCTTATGGAGTTGCGTTGCTTTAGCCAGGCTGTAAGCTCTTCCTTCTGCTTCTTGCATACTGCAGTGTATCGCAAAGGCTCTCACTTTGCCCTGTCACTTTGCTTTTCCAAATGGAAATTCAGCTGCAAAAAAGGGAAGAAAAAAGTTGGAGTTGGAAACAGCTTGCTAAGAGCGGTTGCTGCAGGAATTATCCCATTGTCCTAAAAGGAGGATCCTTATTCTCCCTTCCCTGGTTATGGGCCCCAGATTAACATTATTCAGGAGCCAAAAATGCTTGATTTATATCACTAACAAGTGATATAAAATTTGTGTTGCTGCCAATGCAGGCCACTCAGAATGCAGGATGCGAACCAATGTACATGCACTGTAGATCACAGTGAGCCCAGAAAAGAGACAACATTGTAAAACAAATCCATCCTACATAGCACAGTCTCGCTATGCAAATCCCAGTATTGGTGATAACTACCCCTCAGTGAATTCAGAAATTGCCCAGTGAATCTCTAGCATCAAAAAACCATAGGCATTGTCCTTGGATTTTACATCCAAATCAAAGCACTCACTGAAAGCCCTGATTTCAGAAAAACAAATTGTCCCAGTTTTAAGGCTGCCTTTGGGTGAGGTCATTAATAGGACAATATATTTATAGGCCAAATCAAATACAGGTTTACCCAAATTCTTGTTTTACTGTGGAAGAGCTGATCACAACTTCATCACTTGAATTTGCTTGGCTGTCATTCATTAAAATATGAGTACCAGCTATTTCACTTTGGGCCCAGTGATAAGGCTAAATAGTGCTACAGTAAAGAAGTATAAGAGATACGCTCCAGCTGTCCCTTACAGCTCCTCCATCCTAAATATATCTCTTCAGTGGTTTGGCTGGCTTAGTTTCCAGGAAGACTAGCAAAGGTTTAGCTTTACATATGGCTACCAAACTGAATAGGCAATAAATAAAACAGGGTTTCTGGGGAAAGGTTTGTTCTCACCACAGAACACAGAGTACAGGACTTAAGAAGTGGCTTTGCTGTCCCTGTGTGTTGTGTTAAAAAGAATTTTTGAAAAAGCATAATCCAGAATATGGTTCTTTTCTTGTTTGCATTATCCTCTTTTAAAACCTCAGTAAAACTCTCCTTTTTCAACATACTTACAAAAACTTGGCAAGAGTTAGGTTTTGCTGTGCTAAGAACAGTGTCAGGCTGGTGGGGAAGGTCTTACTGCCTCCTCACACTCCTCGTCTCCATCTGCTGCCTAATACACAGCATTTAAAGGTCTTGCGGTAGGGAGATGTCTCACTGTTGTGGGTTTGTGCAGGAGGTGCTGGTCCAAGGATAAAACTCTTAGTTCTGAGTTCTAGAAATAATAATAATAATAATTTTCAAGGTTTCTCAACTGTGTCAACAAAGTGGTATTTATGGCAGTGACAGACACCTTTATACAAAGGGTCAAGGCACAACTCCCCCGGCCTGCTCTTGCCTTTCTCTTTGCTTGTGATTGCTTTGTGCATGGGCCTGACCACACTGACAGCAAGGAGAGGAGGGAAAAGAAAGGGAAGGGACGCACAGGCAACCTCAAACTCCACTTCTTCCCCTCCACTGCCCAGGGTTGCTGGGTGCCTCCCAAGCATTGGGAGGACAGGGGATAAGGCAGGGCCAGCCCTACCACTATGCTCTGGCACATCTGCATCTGAGGAGCTACTGTGGGGAAGCACCCTGAGCAAGGGCCAGAGATGTGGAGAAATCATCTCCAACTCCATCCATTTTGCTGCCTTTCAATGTATTTCACCTGTGCCTTTAATAATATTTATATCCCAATACCAAATTCATAGTTCCAGTGGAAGCTGTGGTTAAAACTGTACCTTTTTCTGCTCTAGAAGAATGGGACTAAGTTACTGAGAAAGAAAGCAAGCTGAATAAAGGATGTTGGTCAGACACATGAGGGATCTGGAATTGATTTGATGCTCTGGGGTGTGGCAGGAATTACGAGACAGCTTTGGGATCTCATCGCATTCATGGTGATGGGAGTCTTTGGGCTGAAGGCCCTGAGACCTCAGGCTTTAAGGAGCCCTCTAGACAGGAAAATTCAGAGAAGATCTGTTGGAGGAGACATAAGCCTAGGCCATTTTCATTGTCATTGTGGACTAAAACTGGGGAGCTTGGCATGACTTGCTTGTACTGCACCCCACCTTTCACTAAGATTTGGTACTGTGAAGTTCCCCCACCCTGCATTTCCTTCTCACTTTGCAGAGTGCCTGGAGCAGGGCTGACTCTGCTCCTCGGCCAAGCCCAAAGGCGTTTGTGTGCCGCTATCAGAATGGCAAGACCAAGGGAGTCCTGCCTGTGGATTCGCACCTCCCATCACTTTTGCATGCTGGTTTTTTGGACCTGCTGTCCCGAGTAGTACAGCGTCTGCCGGGCACTCTGCCACAAATCCTCTCTCAAGAAAATACAGGTGGAAAGCAGCAATTAGTTCTGCTCAGCGGAGCACTCATTTAGGCAGCGTGGCTGCTGGTATGATCACCGGAGAGGAGGGTGCTTTTTTACGCTGTTCCTCGAGGCCAGAAAAGACCCAAGTGATCTGTGGTAGTGCCAAAGAAGGTATGTTGGAATAGTTGACTGAAAAAGATGTTTTTCTTTCTGATGCCTTTCCCCTAAAGAGCATTCAGGTTAACAAGGAGAAGCTCATTCAATTGTGGAAGCAGAGGTGGCCTCTGGACTCCTGTGAACTTCTTCTGCCCAAATGAACTTGTTCAGTGAGGCAGCTTCCCAAGCCTGAAACTCATTCCTTTGAACTTTCACACTTTGTGGGCCAGTAATTAAAGATATTAAAGTGAGAGGTTGAGGGAGGGCACAATTGCTTCGTTTTGCTCACTTGTTTGTTCATTTTGAGTTCAGCCATTGGAAGCGTGATTCCTCTGATGTTTAAAAGAAACCAGGCTATAAAATATCCTATTGCTTTTTTCTCTTGGTTTTCTCAGTTGCAGAGCATATTACTCAGCAGGAGAAAAGGAAGCCACGGCTTTCATCTTGGCATCTAGCTACTGGCACTTATGCTTATGTAATCAGCCTTTCGGAGGGACTATTGCATTTTAACCGTTTTCCCGATTGCTCAATTATCAATCTGTCATTTCATCCAAATTTCAAGGGGGATTGACCACTCCTGTTTTCACCACAGATTCAAAGCTGATTACCTCTTTGGGATACTCATAAACTCCATCTCTGAACCTAGTGTTTTTCTGCAGGATGGTCTTGTTTTTTTTTCTTGGAGGCCCTTTATCTGGGGTTATTACTTTGGCTGTCTTAATAAGTAAGAGCCATCTGGAGGCATGGTTGACCGAGTTTGCACCTGCGTCTACATCTGCACTGTCTGGCCACGTCAGGTAGATGTTCACTTAAAAGATCCATCTCAGTGTGAGAAAAAGGAAAAGAAAAGGGAGGGAGGGTGTAAAATTGTTATTCCTGCCTCACTGCAACAGCAGGTGCACCAGATGGCTCACAAAGTAATTAGGGTGAAGAAACAGTGTCAAGACTTCGTGTGGTGTGGTCTGTAAATGACCATCAAATCAAAATCTTTATCAAAGATGGAGTTTTCTCTCTCTCCCCACTGGCAAATCGATACACATTTGAAACAGCACATGTGATCTGTTTCCTTACGTGCAGGCACCTGGAATGCAGACAGAGAAACCTGGTCAAGAGACCATTCTTGTTAAGCAGCCATCTGTCCTAACAGACTGTCCCAAAGCATTCCCAGCCTGTTGAGTAGTTAGGCTTCACTTTATTTGAAGACCATCTTTCCTAAAAAATATTTTTTCAGCTCCTTAAGTGGTCACCCAGAAGAAATTTTGCCGTGCGGTATGTAAGGTAAACAGTGCAAAGCTTCCTGGCAGAGTTATGCTTTGGCAGCATAACAGGACCTTGCGCTGGTTTCATCTACAGACCTAATTATTTTTAAAGCTTCTTGTAGTTTTCCCCCTTTTCTTAGCTTTTCACTGCGTTAGCTCCCTTAGACGCAGGGAGATACTGGCTCCTGCTTGAGTCTGCTGGACAGGTCTACTAGGTTATGATTAGCACATTGGATATCTATTAGCATATGATAACGTACTATCCCTGTGTCTCAGCCTAGGGTGCCTCAGTAGAGGACCACTGCATCCCTGCGCAGTCTACCATTTCAAAAAGGACTGCTGCAGCACAGCTGTCTGCTGCCTCAGACAGCTACCCCCTACCCCCTTTCTAACTCATCTGAAATAATCACTCTAACTACCAGTGTGTTTTCTCCTATTTTTTGTGGCTTTGTCCCCCATTTCAAGTCCCGCATCGTGCCCAGGGAGCTCTGTGCCGTTCTGGCATCCATGGGAGCAACATCGACGGAGACAACGACCATTGGTGAGCAGTTTAATAACAGGCCTAAGGCTTTAAATACTTTCACAAGGGTATTTCTGTTTATGTGTTTATGTTCTGAAACACGTCTCTTTGTCACACACAACATTTCATCAAATAACTACAGTAAAGCAATACTGCATGAAAAAGGAGAAGCCTAAAACCAAGCTTTCAGCTGGCTTCTCAGGTAATCAGAGTAGTGGGGGAGCAGCTGTACAAGGCTTAGATACTCCAGGATAAATTCTGTAGAAAAACTTACACGTAGAAAGAAGTTTTAACAATGTACATAACACTAGCCTAGGATTTGAATCTAAGAAAGGCAGTCTGTTGTCCTGCTGGTGTTTACTACAAACTGAATCATTTTTGATTCGACTGTCAGCATGTTTGGGTTTTTTTTCCAAATGATATTCTGCTACAGTGAGCTTACAGCTTAAAATTGATAGAAAATTTACCTTTCCAAGTCTGTGATTTTTTTTTGTTGGAAAGCCAGTCTGTAGCTGAATGTTCTCTGCTAAAGGAAGTTATGACCGAGTTAAAGTGATACAGAGTCCCCATGGCACACACGTGCCGCACACAGGAGAAGAAACCTCACGTGGGTTGCAGCACAGGGGACTGTAGTGGACTGCTGTAGTGTGGGGGCTTGTAGTCTGGAAGTACAGTGCAAAGCATGTGGTGCTGAACCCAAGAAAGTTCTCCAGAACCTACAGTTGCATTTGCAGCGTTTAGGTATATAAATCTGAAACTATGATGTTTTATTTTTTATTTTTTTTAAACCCACTCGGATGCTAGCCAGCAGTATCTAAACTTGCTGGGCTTTTTTGGCCAGAAAGTTTGGCCCAGGTCTTACTCATTTTCCACTGAGATCCAAAAGCTAATCAGGGCACAGTCTAATTCCTCTGAGAGACCAGTACATCTCTGGGACCGGACTGGGCCCCACAGAAATCAGAAGTGCTCTTGCTTTCTTTTGAAATGCTGCTCTCCATCTCCTCTCCTCTCCCTCTCCACTCCCTCTCCTCTTCCCTCAGGCTTGGCAGGCCTCTGAGTCTGATTCTTGAGCACATGCTGTTGCAGAAAAGGTGCATGGTGGGAACATCTCCTTGTGTCTTCTCAGGAAGAAAACTCAGTTCCTCACCTGAGGTACCAGGCTCTGGGTCCCCACTACATGGAGAGGCCTTCGTTCCCTTGTATGGTTTGGCACACAGCCTGAAGTTTAGGCTTTCTTGCTAACTAGCTGAAAGCAGGTACCTGCTCAGGGTTTTCTGGACCAGCTGGATTTTAGTTTCTGCTCAGTGAACTGGGTGTTTTCTGTTTTGGGCAGAGCAGTGCCTGATTCGTGGACTTGTAAGTCCTTTATTGCTTCTAGCCCTCAGTTTAATATAGAGTCAGCAGTTCAACTCTTTTAATTTCTGCACTCTGTTCAAACCTAGATAATTATCTATCCCTGTAATTACAGTGGTGAGCGGTGTGTCAGTACCTTACAAGTGCATTCCTGGTTACTCATAGCAATACTTTTCTCCCCCACTCTAGTAAAAAGGAGCCAAATTTCCCCATTGGTATTGCTAAAATCACCTTCGCAAATCAAACCTAAACAAATAAAGCAGCTCTTGTATATCTGCTCCAACCTTAACTGTTTCCAGAGCAGGTAAGGTATTCTGGATCCTTTTGCCATACATCTGGAGCCATACATCTGGAGTTTACGCCATCAAATATGTCTTCACTGAAATGTGAAAAAAGAAGTCTGTAAAATACCTAAATCTTCATTTTCCTGTAAGAGGCAGTCTAGGAGCTTTCCTCTCAGCTTTAGTTTGCATTTTTGCCTTTGTTTTTGTAATATCTTCATAGGTACCTGAAAATACAGTTTATTTCCCTACTGCTTTTGATTACTCCTGGTTGGTAAACAATGAAGATTAATTGTTTTCTGATGTAGCAGAAGCAAACGTGATTCTTATTCACAAGTAACCTTGGCAGTGTCAGGAAGGGCACACACAGCCCTGGGAACAGTGTTCTTAGCCAGCTGCACTTACAGAGCCACAAAGAAAGCTCATGTTGTTGCTGTTTCTTAGGTAGATAAAACTATGGCAGAGAACTAAGATACGGTCCAAGTCTCATATTCAAATTAATAGGTAATTAAGTTGAAATGCATCTTTGAACTTATTTCCCTGCTTTTATAAAGCTCTTAAATTTTCATGGAACATTTGAGGATCTGCTTGTCTTGTGTTGTATAACCTTATCTTCCATCTCTTGCTGAAAGACCTGTGGCAGGAACATAAAAGCGGTGATGGGACTGCTGTTGGAGTAGGTCTGCATGGAAAAGAAGAACAGGAAGCAGCCCAGCCCCGTCACAGCCTGGATCCCAGTCCAGTCGCTGAAAGGCGAGGCTTTACCAGCGCAGGTACCATGCTGTGTTTTAGGACTTCTATTGCTTCCACTTCAGGTTAGCAGCAGGAGTCTGTATAGCAATGTGCAGACATACAAGCTGGGATGAAACCTACCTCAGGCATCATGCTGTATCCCTTTGCAAAACACAAACGTGCCCTTAGTGATGAGTGAAAGAGGGGGCATGTAAATCTTAAGGTAGACATCTTTTTTCACAGAAGTATATAAGGAGTCAGAGTAATTTAACTGCTTATAAAATGAAGCAAATGGATATATATTCACTGGTAGATGATGGAATAAAAAAAAAATGTTATCATTCTGCAAATGTCATCTGTTATACATTTGCAAACAGAGAAAGAAAAGAAATAGCGAAATTATACCATTAATCTATTCATTTTGCTCTGTGGTAATGTTTCTTCAAATCAAATTATTCTATAATGACCTATTCAGTGTTTTGCATTATCTTTGAAAAAAATCGTCTATTATTTTGGTACTTCTCCGGCCCCTACAAATGTGTCTCAGCTCTTCAAACATTGATGTAGGAAAGTAACATTTATTTCTGTTTCACAAATAGTAAACTGAGGTACCGTGATCCTAAAAATCTTAGTTACTGATGGGAGCGGTCCCAGTGAATTTCTGTGCATAAGTTTTGCAATGGCAGAGCCTAACACAGGGCCAAGATCAAACAAGAATGAGGACAGGACTGTGACTGAAGCTAGATCACCTCACACTGAGCTTGGACTATCCTTCCTTAGTTGCAGCAGGAGTTTTGCCCAAGTAAGAACTATACAATTAAGTCTCTATGTGTGTTAACATTTTTAATAAAATCCGGTACTCATAAGTCGTAAGTGTAAAAGTCAAATTTGCAGTATTTAATAGTGGAGTATTTACCTGTGGTCAGCTTGAGTTCAAACACTCTTTCAGTAACCTAATTCTGCATTGTGAGGATGCCAAGCCAAAATATTGAGCTTGTTTTGAGCAAAAAGCCAACTGTGCTCAGTGTAACTCTGTGCCGAAACCATTGTAGGACTAAGCCCTATGTGGCAGTTACACCATTTGAATTAAGAGACTCAGTAGAATATTCTTGCAGCTTTTCTAATTAAAATAATAA
The DNA here is from genome assembly GCF_000699145.1 of Aptenodytes forsteri. Lineage (NCBI taxonomy): Eukaryota > Metazoa > Chordata > Aves > Sphenisciformes > Spheniscidae > Aptenodytes > Aptenodytes forsteri. Next base: position 4,942,958 of record NW_008795863.1, on the reverse strand, counting down.
TTATGTAGTTTCTATTAGCATGGAATTCCAAATGTAAGCCTCAGGGTCAAATGGCTTAGAAAACGGAAATTCTCTGCTCCCTTTGTAGGAAAAAAGGAGATGAGACAGTTCTGGGCAGCTTCATTTACATAAATTACAAATATTGCTTACCAATAATTCCATCTACTGAGTTTTGCTCTTCAGCTGGAATCTTTCTGCATAAATGACAAAAAATTGTTGCTCATGCACCCCAGCAGCATGCACCCCAGAACTGGTCAGTCACTTTCATCAACAGACAGTGATTTTATGTTTGATAATACAGTAGAAAGAGGTCAGTTAGAGGGTGCATGGTCTTTTTATGAGCATGGATAGTGTTCATAGGTCTGGTGCTCTTGAGTAGTGCAGGTAAAGCTCATACAACCTGGTTAGCTTTGGGACTGAAGAGAACACATGGTCGAGATAGTTAGAAGGCCTCTTTGGGAAGACAATACCGAACTAGGAGAAGTAGATTTGAAATCACAGAGCTGAGCCCAATTAGCTGCACATCAGAGTAGATGTTGGTGAAGTGATTTTCCTTGAACTGAAGCTGTATGGTGGAGGATCAATCAATCAATTTATAAGCACCTCGAGGGTAATAATAGTCTAGTGAATGCGAATTTGTCAAGGACAAATTGTATCAAACCAATCTAATTTCTTTCTTTGACAGGATAAGTGAATAAAGGGGAAGGAGTAGATGTGATATATCTTGACTTCAGTAAAGCTCTTGAGTCTCCTACATAGCATTCTCGTAAGCAAATTAAGGCATATGATTAAATCACTGCAGAGAAGGCTCACAGCTTGTTGAGAAAACAAAATCAAAGAGAAACTATCAACGGTTTGTTGTCAAACTGGGAGGACATTTAAAATGGGGTGTTTCTGAGCCCAGTTCTATTCAATCCTTTGCTGATCAATGATCTGGATGATGAAATGATGAGGATGCTTTTAAATTTGAAAGGAGTTCCAGAAACTGGAAAGATGTTCCAAAATCAACTGGTGAAAATTTGACAAAGGCACATGCAATTGCTATAGAAGTGCTTTGCATACATGAAATGGGGAAAAAACAGTTAGGAAGAAGTATAAGGCAGAAAAGCAGTTAGAAGTTAGGGGGACACAGACAGTGGCAACAGCATGACACTGTTGAAAAAGATTCTTCTTATTCTCAGATATATTTATTTTCATTTGTAAAGGGCAAGAGGCTCTAGGTGGCTCTAGGTGACCCTGCTTGAGCGGGGGAGTTGGACAAGATGATCTCCAGAGGTCCTTTCCAACCTCAACCCTTCTGTGTTTCTGTATAACCCTAGCTATTCTTGAGACCAGTGATACCTCAGTTAGAGTGCAGTTTCAGGCTTCAGACTATGGGAAAGATGTAAACAAATATTAAAAGGGCAAAAGGAAGATAAGGTAAATGCTAGAGGCTTGAAAAACTTGACATCTGAAATAGGCTGAAAGTTAAGTAGGCCACCTCTGTATCATTTGTTGCACTGGACATCAAATGTCCTACAACTTCTTAGTGTCATTAAAGCAGGTAACTAACATTTGAAAACTTGGGGTTCAACAGACTTCTGATGCGTGTTTGATTTTGTGTCATTTTGTTGCGTATTTAGAAGTGTAGTTGTTCTTTATTTCTTTTTCTCCAGTTGAAGATCCTGATGTTTATCAAGTTTTCTTGTTTGTCTTTTTGGTGGTTTGTTTTTTTGTGTTTAGAAATATCCCTAGACAGATGAAACTCTGCTCTTGATGTTGGCAACTAAGATTTACAGAAAAAAATAATTTCAGCTCTGTCTATTTAGGGCTTTGTAAATTTTATACTATTATACCACTTTCTTCTGCATCTCTGTTTTACTGATTGGAGCAACACAGGTGAACTAAATGAGTAATGTTAGTCAAGGAAACACTGTGGCTTTATAGAGTAACTATTCATGAAGAAAAAGCCTTGAAACATTTCCAGAACTGGAGGCAGAGAATTTATTGTTCCTGCTGGAACCCAGAATAACTACTGTTTTGTGTCATCATTTTATAATCCTTGTCTGTCAATAAACATAACTGTAGCTAGCAATAAAAATAATACAGGCTCAGTCAGGCAACGCTACCCTGGTAAAAAAAATTTATGAGCCAGTTAATATTTTTAATCCTGTTACAGAGATGACCTCAAACCCCAGACCATTTATCTAAGCTCCCATCCCCTAAAGGAGCACATGTGGATGTCAGATAAGTGAAATCTGCTTTTGAATCATGTTGATCTTGGGCTGAGGTTGGGCAACAAGAGGGAGAAAGGGTGGAACCGTAGACATCTGTCTGCAAAAACAAACCAGCCCCATTAGTGTCTGTCTCCTACCTAGTACGGAGCTGGTCAAACACTCTTGCAGACTCAAATGAAGCCATTCATCTGATAACATAAAATTCTGTATGTTGTATTTTTCCCTTCTCCACATCAGTTACATGCCAGCAATTATTCCAGTTCCACCATTGATCCAAGATGACATCACAACAGGGAGTCGTTCTGTTTACGCTGCTTCAGAAATCTCTGAGATGTTATTAGATCTACAGCATCCATTAGACACATAGAATATATTTCCTTCTCTATTGTTTCATCTTATTAGCAAGATATGGCAATGACACTGTCTGCTAATTGCTATCCAACTACTGCTTTCTGCCTTGTTAATTTTGACTAAGACACTTTTCCTGCGTAGCACAGTGTAGATATTACTAATAGGGGAAAGACAGGTAGTTAATTGGTGTCTTGAGTGTTACACAGACAAATAAAAAATTGACTGATAATCAGTTTTTCTCTGATGGAAGGGTCAGATCTTGTCACTAGCTTCTACACTGTCCTTTCTCTCTATGCTGTGATGTATAATGTCTTATCCTTGTAAAAGGTGCTGAGATCCATAATGGCTATCAGAAGAATACATGCTGCTGCCCACAATTTACAACGAATTAATACAAAGGAACGCTCGCTTTTTAAACCTCGGTCAGGTATCCTCCTGAAGGTGAAAGCCAGGGGGGTCCTTGGTCAGAGTGTATTTTTGCACTGATTGTCTGAGTCTCCTGGAAAGTCTGAAAGATATTGAGGCAAGATACGTAGTCTTAACAACCCAGTTACAGGATCCACCAAATATAAAGCGAGAGGGGCTATAAAGATACGTATTGTTCTTGTTTGGGGAAGCCAGACGAGTCAGTCTGGCAACAGAGGTTCTGCTTCTAGTTCTAGTCTGTCATAACGGAGGAATTTTTGATGGCTCCAGACAGTGATCCTTTGAGTCCTGAAAGAAAATAACTGAAAGTGCAAGGAAAAGAGTTTTCTTTCACCCAAACTACTTATAAATTCTATTTGTTCTTGGACTTAGACCCAAATCCAAACCTTCTGCACTGCCTCATCAAAAACACAGGTTGATGTTTCAGTTCTTATGTCTTATGTATACCAGTGTCCTCTACTGCACACACAGAGATACATCTCAGACAAACCAAATTATGGCTCTTACAGAGTGTCAGCTAATTCTTGAGATAGGTGCACAGGGACAGCATTCAAATAACCTAAAACGGGAAATAATGGAAGCTTTCTGGTCATGAGGAAATATATTTAAATACCTGGTCTTGTAGAAGAGATGGATTGAATGTAAGTTATCTTTCTGCAAGTTGGAGGTTTGTGGAGAAGTGGTGTCCTGCAGCCCCCACTGAAGGCAGAGCTGTGAGTATGCAGCATCTCTGAAGTAAGGACAAGACTCTTAGATATACATGCCTGCATTAAAGACAAATTTGGTAACCGTGTGGAATGCTACACGTTGTATTCAATGTCTGTCTGTTTGCTACAAATGTTTACTTGCAAGAAAATGTTCTGGTTTCGCTGTTCATTTTATTCAAATTTCTGTATCTGAAGAACCGCCTTCAGACAAATAATCAGTTAAGTGTAGCAGCTGAAAACAAACCCTAGCAAGGCTATAGCATCGATTAATTTCTTAGACATTGGAATGGCTCTCTGGATAACAATCAGAAGCAGCCAGACAAGAAAAATCAAGAGGTAAGATGGATGCAACAAAAAGGCCCATTAAATTCAGTACAGTCTAGTGAGAGTCAAACTCGAGATATATTTTCCTACAGAACTGCAAGAAGGCTACGTGGGATCTTAATCATGTGCGATGATATGGGTGAGCACAGCTCAGTGCAGCATCCTTGCACTCTTCATTCTGCCTGACATGCCAGTGCTCTAGCACACAGAAGCTGATGAGTTCCAACTTCTCAACCACTGTCTGAACTTACAGACATTATCAATTTAAAAATCACACCTCCATCGGAAAATATTGTACCTATATTGTTATAATAACACCTACGATTAAAGAGGGGGAAAAGAAACCTATCGATTTTTATCTCTTTCCTCACAGTTTGGTTTTTTTGTGCATTTGAAAGCAATCTGTACATTGTCTGTTTCAATGTTTGCCCAGTCTAGTCACTCTGTTATCCTGGGGGGAGGGAGCTAAGGGAGGGGTTGGAGAAGGAGAGAGATAAAAGCATCACATAGGAACAAAAGAAGGAATTAAAAAAGAAATAGGATAATATGATTTTTAAATCTGAAAAAAATTAGCACAGGTGTTGGTGGATGCATCTAGAGAAGGATAAGGAAAGTGTTTTAGTTGACTAGATTTTGAGCTAACAGCTCCCCTTGGAGAAAGGAAGGGCTATGTCAAATTTTCTCCCTGCAGGGAAGGCAAAGTGAGCAGGGGAGGAAAAACAGGTGAGAACCTTCCTGCCTCCTGCGGCTGCCATGCTGCGCCTGTGTTGAGCTGTGCATGTGTTATACACAGCCTGGACAAAATGACTGATGTACTTTTCTCGCAAGTCTGTTTGTGAAAGAGCAAACACTCTCCCAATCAGTTCATTTCCCCTCTGTGTCAGTGCAATTGTCAAGTTTGAAAATTACAGATATTGCATATGCTTAAGGAATTGCTAACTCACCCTCCTGATTTCCTCCTTCCCTTCTTTTCACTGGGTGGGCAGTTCTCATTTTTCACATTCAGTATCACTCCTTGTTTTCTCCTTTCAAATCTAACAGTGACGCAGGAAGAAAAAAATGAAGACGTCAATAGTATAAAGAATACCTCATTAGTTTTGATTTATTATATTTTCCCTTCCCTTGCAGAGAAAACTGTAGATTTAATTTGAGGAGGACCCAATTGGTAAACTGCTACCGAGCAGGAATTCAGCTGGAGAAAAATGCAACTCAACAAGAGCAGTTTTGATAAGCTTACTTAAATCCCTTATACATGAGCTCTTTCTTTCCTTCTCCTACACAATGTGTGTCACATTTGCTCTTGTAATACTGACTACCCTAAAAGGCCACCTTGAAATTAATTTCACAAAATACCATTTCCAAAACATGTTTTCAAAACTTTATTTATGATTAGAGAGGGGAGCTGAAAATTTAACCTTTGATCTAGACTAAATAACTTTTTGCCAGTTCTCCCTGAACTGTCATTTCCACTGAATTGACTAAAAGAGACAGAACATGTGAGAAGCAAAAACCTGTTTTCTGAAAATGCTATGATTTTGCCAGTGTCTCACAGACAAGCTGGAACTAGTCTATATCAAGCTGCTTTAAAAAATAATATTTGTATTATTGCAATATTTCTTCTTTGAAAAAAGACAATTTAATGATGGATTTATAAGCAATGGAGGCCACCATTTCCCCACTCCCTTTGCCACAACATGCAGGAGCCTTTACCCAAAGAGACCGTTGCCAGATCTAGGCAGAACTGATTCCAGATACCTGTTTAGTCCTTGATACGGCGAAAGGGGATTTCTACTCACCATGCAACCAGAGGTGACTGAGCCCACAGTCTGCTATTAAACCCCATTCCTTTTGCAAAAATACCTGGGTTTGGGTAAGTGTTTTCAAAACTCAGATGCTGAGGCACATTTTAGTTTCCTAAAGCTAAATGCATGTTCTGATTTTCCAAGTGACCAGAGAGGCAACGCAGCCCAGGGAAACAGGCTCAGGAGGGAAGGAGGGAGAGGGAGGAGTGGCAGGTTTGGTTGCTGTGTACAAAATTGACACTAACATATCAGTTTTGTGGGATTGCCCTACGTCTCTGTGAAGTGCTTAGCACGTTTTGGACCCTGCAAGCTGTTGCATTAATAATGACCTTGACTTGCAAATAACAAACAGCCTTAAGCTCAGTCCAGTCGATATTTAACCTGAGTTGGGAGGGAAAAGAAGGTGGCACTCCAAGCCCTGTCCATCTGAGTTCCCAAGCTGTGAGGTAAAGCTCTCAGCCGTCGGGCAGCTGTTTGCATTATGTTCATACCTGCTGCTTTCTTCATTAGCACCGAAATGGTTAACAGTGAGAATTATTTAAAATACTGTCTTTGGCTCCCAATCTTTTCTTCAGTGCTTTCTGAGGACCCAGACCAATGTCCAATTCTTGTTTACAGTCCCAAGGTTTTTCTTTGCTTCTTGTTTACAGTCCCAAGGTTTTTCTTTCCTCCAGCCAAGACAACTAGCAGAGATGGCTTAGGAAAAGATTCTTGAACTCTAGTGTGGCAAAAAGGTGCTGCACCTCTTTGTACCAGGGCAACCCAAGATGGGTTGGGCCATATCTGTAAAGATTACATGCTATTTAATAAGAAGTTGTTCATCTGACATACATTTTATGTATTGGAAATAATTATTCTGGAAAAATAATACAAAAAAGGAGAAAATTCAGTCCAAAATAGTAATCCATATTCTGGGCTTTTAATGTGTTAATGTAAAGTCATAAGAAAAGGATATGATGATATACAGAGTTTATGAGCCACTGGGAACAACATGAGATGGTGCAATAATGCTAGCAATAACAATTTGTGTCTTCGCAGTGTTCAGTTCAGGAAGATGATAGAAAAAGAATGTAATACAGTTTAACAATCAATGATCTTTAGAATGTAATATTCCTGAAAGGGTTTTTCTGGAGAGGACTGTACTCATGATGGTGGAGGAGGAGGGAGAGAGAAATTCTCTGTATTAGTTTTAGGTTTGTAAAGCAGTTTCCGTTTTCCAAGGAAAATGCTACTGAAAGAAAAAATGAGTAACATTTATTCACCATTTTGTAACTATTGAATACAGATGCAGTACAATAATACAGATTCCTTTGTTTCTAATTGTAAAATGTACAAGTGTTATAAATGTGTTAAGCTCCTTTGTTGTTACAGGTCAGCATGGACTAAAAAATTGATTGCTAAACAAGCTGTAGTCATTATTTATTTTTGCACTTCCAAAAATTTTAGCCAATGGTTACATATTTGTCAATATGCATTTTGTAATTTATTTCTGTTAGCAAACCCTCTTTCTACAAATAAAGATCATTTAGTTCCTCTTTAGGGAGAAAGTCCAGATAAACAGAGCCATGTAATAAGGTAGGGGGAGCATTTGTCGTGAGGGCGGGTGTGTGAGGCGGGTAGGGGTGCAAGGCAGTTGTGAGTACCAATTAAAAGCAAAATGTCTCTAGAGAGACTTCATTTATATTTTTTCTCCTTGTAGGGAAACTTTATAATGAAGGAAATGTCCTTTAAATTCAATGCTAAGTGCTGCTAGACTGAAGCGTGCATTATAACTCCAATCTTCAAGACTAACAGATGTTTTAACTTCTGTTAAAAGACAAACTGCAATTTTTTGAGACTATCAGTGTTAGTGGGTGCTTGTTTACAGTTGGTATCCTTAAGGAAAACAAACTTTATCCTTGACACAATGATGGAAACTGAAAAAAGAAGTGACTGGCTGAACCACTCCGTTTCCTTTCAAGGGCCCGGTGCAGCGACACAAGACGTCTTCCTGTGTGACAGGCAGAGGCTTTAACAATAGCACATGTGGAAAACTGTTTAAATGGGTTTTTTTTAAATAGTCAGTGATGAATTTCTGAAACAATGAATGTTCAGTTCTAACTTCCTTCAGCCTTGTCCCCCTCCTGCTCCTTGTCCCCCCAGTAAATTTATAGAAGATCTTTATATCATAGCTGGAGATTCAGCGTTTCTGAAATAAATTAGGTGTATGATGCATTGAATGTCAATAGCAGCATGAAGGATTTGGGGGGAGGTTAGACATTTTGTTTAATTTTAAATCATTTTGTTTAATGGTACAAAGTAGTTGATGAAGATAAATGGCTAGTGTGTGTCTCTTCTTGGTACCTAAGTTCTGCAGAATAAGGAGAACTGAAGCACCTGAAGAACTGAGTCTTCATGTATAGTCAGTGGAGGGAGGTGTTTCTGAGGGTAACTCAGCCTGTCCTGAGATATGTGTAGGATGGACACCTTTTTCTCTCTCTCACCACCTCCTCGGTGACTATGAGAAGCTCAGCTGGCTTGTTTGCAACACTCCAAACTTAATTTTGCATGTGGTTATAGTTAGGTGACAGAAAGTCCACCTACATTCTTTGTTGTTGTTCCCCCCGCCCCCCCCAGTAGCTTAAAGTGATTCTGCAGCACTGCAGTAAAAGCTGAAGTTAAGGATCATTTTCTTGGGTCATATCCATTGCATGGTACTTTTGAGGAGCACAGAAGTGATGTAGGGGCTCAGTTCTGCTTTTCATGGTTATACAAACTGCCACTGAAAACAATACTGACCGAGGAAAGCAAAACTGTGCCCCAGAGCACGAAGAGGATATCCTACTTCCACTGACCATATGTGGATGACAAAGGAAACAGGATTTGACTGAAATGGCACAGCTAGAAACAATAGCAATAGAAATACCTGTAATAGCAATACAGTTAACATATAAAGCAATGTTTTGGTATCATTATGAGTGAAGGATTTTTCAAGCAGGAATATCAGCCGATCCACCTGGGAACCATCTGACTGCAATGTTCAGTGTGTTGCATGATTGCTTTAGTTTCTAGTTTTAAAAGAAAAGAAGTAAAATGTTTCTTGTGAGCTATCTTTTTCACTTAAACCATTCTAATAAAAATGCTTGGAACAGTTTTTCTTCACAATTTGAGAACAGAAAAGCTGTTAGCTGGGGTTTTGTTTGTTTCCAGATACACCTCCAGCATTTCCTTGCAAGTGTTTCCTGCATTGGCTGCACCTCTTTAAGATTGTGCAGTGAAGCTAAAAGGTTCCTTTGCAATCTGTGACCTCCACGACTTTTCTAAACAAGGGCATGGGAAGCTTCAGAGGCAGCAAGTTTGGCGTTGCTGTATGTTAATAGACTCATTAGCTTTCACAAAAACAATGACCTCTACTAACACCTTCTCTAACATGGCCCTCCTCAAACTGAGTTCTTCCTCTGCCCTGATGGGTTACCTCATCCAGTGTACGTCAGTCTGCTTCCTTCCTGATTACTTCTCTGATTCCCATTTGGTGCTGAGCACGGACTAGATTTCTATACAACTCTTTAGTTTGCTCTTTTCTGGTTTTCCAGGTCTTTTTGTTCATTCTGGGCCATCCTTTGCTTTCTGTGCCTCTGCAGCTTCTGTTCTTTTTAGAAATATCATTGGAGTGACGGCGGTTAATGCGAACACTTCACAGAATTTCTTGATGCCAGAATTATGAAAATCTCCTCTTGATGGTATTTTTCCATTATTCACTGTACAAAGTGCTGAAGCAATACCTCAAGGAATGTTGGGGGTTTTATTTTTCCTTGCATCATCCCCAATTTCATCTGATCATTGATTTCTTCTGAGCCAGGATTCAAATATGTTGGACTCTGTTCCTTCTGGCTCCTGCAGATATTTTGACTGCCATCTGACCAGGGCCCCCATAGCTTTCATCTGTTTTCACTCCAAATCCTTCTTCTAAAACGTAAAATGATGGCCTCTAGCCAGCATGTTGCCTTTTACTTTTCCTGGGGCCCAGACCTCAGTTAAAGATTTAACAAAAGCAAAAAAGCTCTGTTTCAAGCCAAATAAAGGAATAAAATCTAAAAGTCTTTCCAGATGAGAATGTTGGACCTTCCACAGGCAGCTCGTATACTCTTTGGCAATTGAAATCTAGCACAAGCGTTGCTCACATAATAGGAAATAGCTTTTTTTGTATAAACTATTTCTGGAGATTCCAATTGTTGCCTTTTTCTTTTAATACCTCTTATTTTATAAAATCTACATGAAAGGTGAAAGCAAATGAAACTCTGCAACTGTGGAGGCAGACTTCCTGGGTTATCATCTCTAGTTCTGTGCTGGGAGTACAGGATAGTGGCAGCTGTTTGTACTTCAGTGAACACCACTCCGCACAGCTTCCACTTGCAAGTGTGTAATCAGTCCCCACTGATGGGGTATACAGGACTGTCCCGAGTTTTCCCATAACTGTGCAGGATCCCACTCTTTCCAAGGACTGACATGCCCAGTGGAACGTCTGAATCTTGTGGATGATGTATATACCTGTAGAGCAGTGTTTGCTTTTGAACATCAGCAGAGCCCCCATTCTAACAAAGCACTCTGATAAACTGTGTTATGCTCAGGGAAATCCGCTATTTAAAATCCAGTGGGAGTGGGGGCATTGAAAGCTGGTTATCTTCATGCTTGTTGCACTGTGAGCTTTTGTTTGTTATTGACATGACTTTAGGAGAAACTCAAATGAGGGATGGGGTGGAGGAGAGGATAAACTCTTTCCCTCCCACTTTCCAAATGACAGGCCTGCTGCAATGTAGTTATATACCATATTCATGCTAAGCTTTTTCACAGTACAAAGTACTACTCAAACACAATGGGCAATTACTACAATTTCCTCTCTTTGGCTCACAGATATTATATCTGTAAGCATCTCTTAATTTGCCATTTGTGATGCTAAGTGCTGGACAGGATTTTCCTCTGCCATTTATGTTCCAGGCAGAATTTCTCCTCCCTGTACAGTTCTCATCAGTGCAGCGTCAGTGCGTGTGTCTACTGGGGCAACCCAAACACAGGCTGGGCTGCTCTCAGCCTGCTGGGAAAGACAGTCCTGGATGTACTACTGGAAGAGATGATTCAGAAGGGCTCATGACATTAAAGCACTTCTGTCCAAATATATGACACGTTTGGAATGTGTGACGCTTAAAACCGATCCAGATGGAGAGTGATTCTAAACTGAAGGTGGTGAATCTTTTATTTCTCAGATGCCTTTGAGAGAGAATGGATTTGCTCCTCCTCCCAAACCACAGACTTCTTTCCTTCCTCCTTAATTCTCAGAACATCTTACTTGGCATAGGCATTTGTGAGCCACTGGTGCAAAACTAAGTTTAGCTCATGAAAACAGAATCACAGCAATTACTGGTTATTCTTTAAGACTTAGTTTCACATAGCGAAACATATGCGTTGGGTTACGTTTTTTTTCTGTTCCACACATTTTACCTTGAACTTGTTATATTTAATGAAAAAAATATTCTTTCTGTTTTTTCTGGGGGGTTGTTTTGTATGGGTTCTGGCATACACTTTGGAAGTCTTAGCACCAGCAGTATTAACGCACTGAATCGTATCAAAAATTTCTCTCACTGTTCAAAGCGTAGCTAGAGTCCTGAGGTCCCAAATACAGATATTTCCTGTGAAGTTCAAGGGTGGCCTTTAATTAAGCTGAGGAACAGGCTGCCAGCTGCTGCTTGAAGCCTAATATTGCGATGGCAGGTAAGGAAGAAAGTGAATGTGCAGATAGCTTTTGAAAGCGGTGGTGATACAGAAGAGTGAAGGGGTGGGGGATGTAGAGATGAGCTGAAGGGGGGAGACAGGCAGGAATATAGAGGTATCAATGTGAAATAAAAGAGAGAAGAGGATTAAGAGGAACAAGGAACCCAGAAAAATTTGAAAATGCACTGTGAAAGGAGATCTCTTCTTATGAAGATAGTACAGAAGGTGTGGCATGCACAGCTTAGCCAAATGAAGACTATGTGGATCTTGTTGCTGTCTATAATTTCATTATAAAGATACATACCAGGGAGAGAAAAGAATTTCTTAAACTAAAGGACTGAACTTGCCTAAGAGGAAGAAACTTAACCATGGATAAAATCAGAGTGGAAACTGGATTTCTAATTCGAAGAAAAGGAGGTTTCCTAACAACTAGGCTCTGTGGGAACTCTGAGGTAAAGCCTCCACCTCTGTTTAAGGTGGTACTTGATCGCTACGCGAAAGCAATTATATTGCATGAATCTTCCCAGGCCTCTATTTCTACAATATATCAAATTTACACACACGTACATATAGAACTAGATGAAACATGAAATGGGTAATATGAAAATTTACATGACCTTCATTGGTGTTATTGTGGAAACCGTGATAATACCACTATAGCAGTAAATGCTCATTTCATTTGTGTTTGGGGAAATTGTTTCTTGAAAACATTTATTGTCATGGAGTATTTCACCTGAGACATTTTCAATAAGAAACAAAATGTTCTATAAGCGGAATGGCTTTAATATAGCATTGCTCTCTGAAACTGAAATACCTTAGGAAAGATTGTTTCTATAGTAATGAGTCGCACAAGAAAAAATGGCCTGAGAATGTTGGGGGAGGAGGAAGCAGGAGTTGCTGTTGGGTTTCCTAGTCAAATTCAATGAACTACTGAGTGATGTTGACAAGGAAATTAATGGAGCGAATTTTGTTTTTTAGAAGATATATTCATAAATATGAGAAACTCACTGCAAGTGGAAGTCTCCGGTCTCTACATGTGCCAGTGACTGGCTCTTTTATGTTTCAGTGCACAAATTAGAGATGCTTCCTGGGGTCTTGGAGACAATTCCAGATTTTTGGCAAATTCATCATTAGAACAGTGCAGCATGTTGGGACAAACAAAAATTAATTCCTATCATTAAGATTTTATTTGTACTGTGGTCACCTCACCTTCCTGCTCTTTGTTTTTGTTCTCTTGATCCTCTGATTCATTCTTCCGATATTAATTCTTTCCTTTATAAGTCATTAATTTTCATTGTCTTGTAGACTAGCATATGCTGGCTCACTTTGCACTCCAGCTCTGCCTTCTTATTCTTGTATGGCTTACATAAAACTGGCTGCACTAAATAAGAGTCCTTAACTTACTGAGTACAGCAGGGGAAGAAGCAAACGCTGTATAAAAAGGCGTAAACAACAACTGTGATAAAAGTCTTGCACTGATTTCACAAGCATTACTAACCTTTCCCTAACTTGGACAGCATATGAAAGGCATATAAAAAGTGTGTCACAAGTAAAATAAATTTTAAAAAAAGCAGCTTTTAAAAAAAGAGGACTGCTTAGGATAGTTATGGTAAAATAAATGGAGTTTTAAAAACAGGTCCATTTTGTACTCATCAAGGGAGATGGTTACTCTTCAAAACATTTAGAATAGTTTATTACAGCTAGTCTTCCCAGTGCTTTAAAGCTTCTCTCTCCCCTCCATAGACAAGTAGAAAAGTATCTCTAATGCCTTGCCTTTGTGAACAAAAAATAATACATCTTAGATAGCTAGACCTTTAAAATATCATGAATAAGCACTTACAAATGTCTCACCAGATGAAAAGAAAGAAAAGTAACCTAGATCAGAAATGGATCATTTTCAGAAGTTGTAGTGATTAACACCATGTTAAATCTTAAGAAAAACATCCAAAAGAGAGATTCTGCCACCTTTATGCAGGCTTAATAATAACTTACTCTGAAAAAGAAATCCCAACTGGAAATTAGTGAAGGAAGATACTTTGCAGCCTGTTTAAGTGTGTCAAACCCTGAGCCAACAGCACTTTTGAGATGCTATTTTTGGCTATCTTAAATATTCGTTCAGTTTGAGAGAGAACAATTTAATAAGCATGAGTCATCATGGATTTGTGAAAGGTAAATCGTCTCAGGCAAATCATAGTACTTAATGAAATAACTGTTGGTATAGACAGAGGCAGCATATTTAACATATTTGGATTTTCACAAACCTGGAGTCAACTTTAGACATGATGGATTATTGTGTCATGATCTTTTCAAATATAGGACAGGTAATAAAGTAAAATAAAATAAA
>NW_008795863.1:4908726-4927679 GCF_000699145.1 Aptenodytes forsteri | reverse complement strand
GACGAAGGCACTTAAAAATATAATCATCTTATTAAACTACTTACTTATACAAACATGCAGTTGATGGTTAGCAGTTATTGTACTCCTCTAAAGTAAATAAAAAATCATGAAGAAAAAGGAATATTTTGGTTATGTTTATCTAACATTGGCACAAAAAATTCAGTTGCAAGAAAAAACAATTTAAAGATGTACTGAAAAAAAATGTTGCATTTTACATCTCATGCAATGCAAACATTTAGATTAATTTACCTACCATTGGCATTACATTAGCAAACATTTTATGGATTTTTTTTTTTTTAGATTAAATACTGTTCTGCACAGTTCCACGCAGACTTGTTCCACACAATGCCCGTGGACTTCAGACAGAACATGATATGGCTCACTAAAAGTTTTGCTTTAACAATAAGTGAACAGAGAACAACTCAGTTAATTAGCTCTCAGTTAGCACATTGCGTGTATGGTTGCATACCAGTTAATATGGCAGGATTCTGGATAGCACATTGGGCCCACAACCCAAAATCTGAATGTGCATATTTAATATATATAACTCTGCTTATTAGGATAGGATAACAAGGATAATACTGCATTTTTAAGTAAGTGTGGAATTTGTTTTAATTCAAGATCTATAAAAGTGTGTCTATCAAACACTGTTTGTGTGAAATTTCACAGCAAACGTCAATAAACACCAACTCAAAGGAATTCTCCTCAAAATCTTGCCTCCAGGAATCCCACAGTCACTGCAGGGTAAAAGTCAGAGTAAGTGGACAAGATCTGTGTACGCCTGAAGGTCAGCAAACTTGCACTTGGATCAATTAATAGCTAGGGTCATTGACTATGAATACTCTCTCCTCTGCAGCAGATTCCGAATACGGACTCCACCATCAGAAGCAGGTGTCTGAACTGCAGTCCTGGCACACTGGGGGAGGCCATAGTTTTCCTACAGCTTTACTGCGGGCACTGAAGTTCAACGGAGCAATATGCACTTCAAGCTGCTTAATAAATAGTCGAGGTTGCCAGACGCTGACTCCCTCTGCGATCAATGGACAATAGTTGTGATGCCTATGTTAGCCACCTGTATGGTATAAATATATTTGTTTTTGCAGGCAGGACACAGTCAAGCTCTGTCCACACTCCAAGCTCCAGGTCGTACTTCAAATAACACTTCATGCGATTGTGCCTAATACAATGCTGAGACTGCCCACAATGCCTGCTGGATTTTCAGAGTCTCTAAAGAATGAATAATGGGAATGGGAAAATCTAAATCAATAAATGCTAGAAGGGTGTAAATTCCTCTACTTCAGGAAGTAGAGGAAGTAGCTATAAAAATAAGCAATAAACAGCAGAGGTAGGAAATACTGAATATGAATTCTCTACTAATTTCTGTCAGTGTTTTAAAACTGGACAATAAGTCATCCAAGAAACCTTCTACTACCACGCTACTTCCTTTTGCTTTCTGCATTTATTTTTTCAAACTTACATTTGGAAACAGCTAATCATAATTTTTCACTGGTGTTTTCTCTCTAAGGAAAACTTTCACTGTTCACAGCAGTTAGCATTGAATTCTTCTAGTCCTCTAGAGGTTTGCTTTCATTTTCCCAGTAAAACCTTATGCTGTCAATATTGCCCCTTGGTTCTTTAGAAAAATGTGTGCAGAATGTTCCTATTTGTTTATAGCAAAGATTTGATTATCTTGTAATTTCCTAACATAGTCTTCTGTCAGGAATAAATCTAGGTTATATTGGCTCTATTTCTTATGATTTTGTGGATAATGTCTTCCCTACAGTATAAGAAAACAAAACAAAACACAATTCATATTTTTCTTGCAATTCTGTGGAATATTTTAGCCACTTTAATCCAATTTCTTACACATTTTTAATCTTTTATTTGGGAACATATTTTAATTATTTCTTTTCTGAAATGAGTATCTGCAGTATGTAAATTGTGATAAAGAAAAGACAGATACTGGACTCATTTCAATTCTTTGTGAGCACAGCCAGGGAACTTATTTAATCATTATAGCTGCAGAAACCTATATTTGCTATAGAATTTGTGGTGAGAATAGATGAGGAGATAGGGAATAACCGCTTCAAATATATCCTCAAGCTACTTAAGGAAAGGTATAGTAAAAGATACAAACAAATGAAAAGAAAATTATTTCATATATCCTTAGGTACTAAAACATGCTACTGCTTCAATTCTAATATATTCCTTCGCACATCTACTGCCTTTTTCTCATATTTATATGAAAAAATATATTGCCAAGACCATTTTCCTTATAAAAGTAAAAAAACTACTGCTTTATTTTTTGAAATATCTACATCTGGAGAAACAATCCATTAACCAAACTTCAGTGCTCATTGAAATGCAGCCCTGCTCTTTCTGGTTTGAACATAAAGCATGCTCATTATGGTGTAACCAGTTTTCAAATAGCTTTATCTTATAATATACTTTGAATGAAATACACTAGTTTTGATTCACAAAAACATTTCATCATCTAATTATAGATCTTGCTGCTTCGGGGGGAAAATTGAGAGGTGCACTTCTCCTCTACAGTCCCACCATAGAGACCGGGCAACATTTCAAGTCTTGCTCTTCCCTGTGCAAGCCAGTCAGAATGAGGGCGACATGGCCACCTCTATATTAAAGAGAAGTTTTCTGTCTAGTCCTTTTAAAAGACAAAAATACTGGGATCTTGACAGTTTAGTCCTTGCACTTGTGAAAATTTGTACTCACATATAGACTGCTAAATAGGTGCAAAACACCTGCACGGGTATACTCCCCAGGCAGCCAGGGAGCCCAGGTCTGCATGTAATGACTCATTGGTAGTCAACAACCCTTTTGCAACCCAAAACAGAACACACATTTAATTTTGCAAGCTAGATTGCACATTTAGATCACTGAACAAGGGCCCAGTCATAGCAGAACAGGAGTAGCCCCAAGAGGCCTCGAGCCTTACAGGTACCCCTATGTTGCGGTTCTTCTTGTTCTGTAGCCATGTACTGGTGGGCAGTAGCTGAGGTCAATCACTGTCTCCCTGAATACTGGTGCTGTCTTGGTTACATCAAGTCAAGATCCAAGTAGCCTAGGCAGAAGCAGAGGAGATGTTGTTCTTTCTTCTCACGTCTCACCTGGATGAGCTGAGAGTCAGAGTCTTCCCTAGGTGCTACAGATCCTATCTAGATCTGTCCTGAGAACTGTGTCCAACTTAAGCCATGTGTAGTGCTCTGATCACTGTAGAGTCCAGCTCTCAGCATCATATGTTGGTTTTAAAGAGCTGTTAACACTAGTGTCGCGGTTTAACCTCAGCCGGCAACTGAGTACCACACAGCCACTTGCTCACTCTCCACCCCAACGGTGGGATGGGGGAGAGAATCAGAAGAGTAAAAGTGAGAAAACTCGTGGGTTGAGATAAGAACAGTTTAATAATTGAAATAAAATAAAATCATCATAATAATAGTAATAATAAGAAGAAGAATATACAAAGCAAGTGATGCACAATGCAATTGCTCACCACCTGCCGACCAATGCCCAGCCAGTCCCCGAGCAGCGGCCCCCTCAGCCAGCTTTCCCCAGTTTATGTACTGAGCATGACGTCACATGGTATGGAATGTCCCTTTGGCCAGTTTGGGTCAGCTGTCCTGGCTGTGCCCCCTCCCAGCTTCTTGTGCACCTCCAGCCTCCTCACTGGCAGAGCAGTATAAGAAGCTGAAAAGTCCTTAGTGTAAGTGCTTAGTGTAAGCACTGCTCAGCAGCAACTCAAACATCGGTGTGTTATCAACTTTGTTCTCATCCTAAATCCAAAACACAGCCCTGTACCAGCTACTAGGAAGGAAATTAACTCTATCCCAGCTGAAACCAGGACAACTAGCTAAACCCATTAGTGCAATGAAAATAGTCAGGATCATGCCTGTTCATTTTCTATTCCATGACTCCAGAGGAAGATTTGACTTTAAGAGAATAAACTGCAAGTAAAGGAGCAGATCTCATAGTTCTGTGTAATCAAAGCTGATTTGTAATACTGTTTAAATTATCAGTTCTATTTAAAACTTCCTTCCTCATAAACACAAAAAGCTGGAAGACATTTTCTTACACAAGTCCACTGTGTCAGAGGAATTGTATGTGTTTGATGAGAGCAGAATATCATCTTTTGGTTATTCACTATTCTTAGTGAGATAAACTAGATTGCCATTAACATAGTGAAAATGTATGGGTTTTTTCCTCCCTCTTTTTTAGAGTCAAACCATTTCAAAAGTGGAATAAATTATTGGTAACTTGGTTCTTACAGGCAGTCATGCACTGTTACATAACAATGTAAATTGTTATGACCTTGAAAAAAGTTCAATGAAACCACAAGGAGTCAGACTATTCATTCTGTTTCAGTTCCCGGAAAAACAGCATCCAAACATTGCTGCATTAAAGAAATTAAAGAAATAAATAGGATAGTGCAATAAATATTGAACAGCAGGCAAATCCTGAACTATCCAGAAGTTAAGCATAGAGCTTACCCTATGCAAATAAGTACCAACTATTGTTTATTGAACCTGAATCAAATAAGGACTTCTTTTATATGTCTCATGCCAAGAATTAAATAGGATTCTCTCTGCCACAGGGTCCCATAGGCAAAGTCCCACAGAAATGCTTTTCTTCACAAAAAAAGGGACAGTCTGGTTCAAACTCTGAATACATGATGAAAAGAAGCTCTTAAAAAAAAGAATATACAGAGAGTAGGCATTAGGCTTAACTTCTGTTAAACGAGCAGTAGAATGAAATGCTAGTAATTAAAGATGGAGACCAGTGGTTACATGTGATAAATTATTTGGCAGTGGTTATTTGCTTTAAAGCATATCCCCTTCAGGGGGTATTTATTATTCTTGAAAGCTTATCTGGGAACAAGGAGAGACTTGGTTAGGAGGCTGGATGCAGTAAATGAAACAACTTGCTAAATGATTTACTATATAAAAGTTGTGTACAATTTTAAATGTGTACAGTTACATCAATTTTGCAAAGCAATTGCTCTGTGCAATTATTTTGTTTATTGTAACTTTTCAGTTATGACTAAATAACTTCTAGCTAACTTCATCGTTTCAATTTTTTAAGCAGATTGCCACTACATAGAGAGGAGGATCTTTTCCTAATTAAGAAAAGAATGGAAAAATCAGATTAATTATTTGGCTACCTGTTACTGAAATTTGGCCTATTTCAGAACTGAGTCAGCAAAGACACATGAAGCAGTCCAGTTAATTCACACCCAGCTGCCAAAATGATCCACCTATTGAGCAGATATCTGGTATTCATATCTCACCAGAAGCATTTCTTTTTATCTAACTACAAATAGTATTCTATTGAAAAAGTATATCAAAGGTTGCCTTTTTTATTGATATTGCAAAGAGAATTTGCAGAACTTGGGAATGCAAAATATCTTCTAACGTTCAGAGGAACTTCTGAATAGACATAGCTCTACATTTTTTCTCCTTCCCTGCACCAATCCCATCATTTTTGAGAAAATTGGGTCACAGTGAGTGCAGAATCAGTCTTAATAATTTGAAGGGAAACAATTTCCTTGCTATTACTTAATACACAGAGGCCCAGACTAACCTTTGCACGTGCCTTCTTGACTGATAGCAGCCTTGCTTGCACTCCTTCCACGGTGGCTGGGGCAGAAGCCAGCTAAGCTAGTATCTGCCTGAAGCAGCTACAGTAACCCTAAGATGTTAGGAGGAGAACAAAGAAAGATGTAAGTCCATCTTCTATACTAAAAATAGCTTAGATGATATAAAAAAATATTTCTCCAATGTTTTATTCCATTCAAGACACAGCATGGTTTTAAAAGCAGCAGAATAAAACCCAAACAGCTTTTTAATTATTTTACCATATCTGGGAATGCAGATGTTGCCTTAATTCTCCTCTGAAACACATTAGTGAGATCAACTTCCAGGCAAGCTCTCACAGGCTCTGAATAGCCCATGATTTCCTCCTTCATGTTTGCTTACCACAGAATGGTGGCAACACAGATCACTGAAGGTGCTTGCCTCTGTATATGTCTTTGGAATTAGAGTAAGTGCCAGCTGTAGATTTTAGGGGACAAGACACCCTACATTGTCTTTCAACAATAGGGATTTATTTCTTTACCATATAACATTTTTACCACTTTCTCTCACCATAAAATATGATTCAGTGACAGGTCTGAACTCTTTTGTCACATTCTGTAGGTCTATTAAAGCTTGTTTTCCACTTCCTACAAAACAAATATAAACCCCCAGAAATCTGAATTTGAAATGTGTGAGGCATTTTGAACATTATTTTAATGACTGAAGTAGAAAGAATAATTTTCTACTCTGCTTCTTGAAGAAGAACAATGCATGCTTATGATCTTAAAAATACAACAATGTAGCCATGCTGATTTTACAAGTAAGGAAAGAATCAAACACCAAAACAGTTTTTACTTAAAATAGTCTGTTTATGGAACAGACATTGGTTTTTTGGGAAAATTAATAAATTGTTGAAATGTCTACTTTCAACATTTTCTAGAATAAAAGCAAACTCCCTAAATCCCTCTGGTAAAATTGTTTCATTTTGCCTGGAATACTGAAATATTCATTAGAAAAAAAAAACCCAACCCAAAAAAACAGAAAAAAACCCAAACAAACAAACAAACAAAAAAACAGAAAGAAAAAAGAAAAGGATCATTTGATAGGCTACTTGTTAGGATATCCTTTTACTCTAAAGTGAATTTGGGTTCCAATCCTTGCTCCACAAAATGTCTAAGGATGAAATACTGATAAATACAGGAATTCCAGATGTGAGGATTCCCTTGCTGTGGCTCAATTTAGTTGTTTCTCTAGATGACTGTGTAAAGCTTTCTTTGAAGTCCCTTGAGAGGTTGTGTTTAAATCCAAAGATTAGACTTGGCTCTGAGAGCAAGTTAACATTCTGTGTCCTCTTTGTTTATCTTCTCTTCATGTTATTTTAAAATTAAGTGAAACAGAGAACCAATTAGCGTAACAGCCATAATGTCCATAAAGTGCTGTAGATGCAGACTTTCTTAAATGCAGACATCTAACTGGCATATTGTATATCCTATGATCATTCTTTTATTAGTTTTCCTCTTGGTAGCAGGAAAAGAAGAAGAACAAATACAGCTGCTAATTATTTTTCCAGTAGCTGAAAGTACTCAACGTGGCTCTTCAGTGGTCAAACTGGATTTTCCCCCACCTGCGGTGATATATTTATTTTTCCAAAATATACATCAAAAGACGTGGATGCCAAGTCAAATGCTATAATTATATATACCTATGTAAGAGAATACTATGTATATAGACTTAGGTAAATGATGATACCTCCACGAAAGTGTAGAAAAAAACAGTATTATAGATCTCTCAGTGTTCAGGACAATAGGTGGCTTCCGTCTTTTTGCTCTCTCTTAGTTCCAAACCATGACCAACTTGCTGCGTAATGGGTAGTAACGTACACACCGTGTACTAACAGAATGTGAATATCCCATTAGCATTGGGCCTTAGGTGACCTTTTAAACTCCCACCTTGCAAGTGTGTTCAGAAGAGGTTCAGAGGAGATGACTCTGAAATAGTGTTAAAAATGTCAGCAGTAGCCTGCTGGCACTTGGGTTCTAAGCCAAACGGAGTTGAGGTGATTTAGGAGATAGCGGGATGTTATTAGAAACTTTGTCGTAGAGGAGACAGAATCAGAGATACAAGAAGTGAAGAAAGGAGAGAGAAAAATTAGATGTCAGGGCAAGGGGGAAAGAAAGCTAATGAAAAAGCAAAGTTAATATAGCCTTAAAGCCATACCCTTATAGCCTTAAAGAAAATTAATACAGCTTTACACAAAGTGCCTTTTGGAGAAAAAGATGGAAATTGGTCTTTCTGGTTATGTCTAAATTGCTGGTCTCGTGAGCATGTGCATCATCCTGTACTGTCGTGTGAGTCCCGGCCATAATCATCCACTAGCTTCTGTGCACTTTTCCTTTCAAAATAAGGAAAGCCTGTGTAGGCAGAAATGGTGTTACATCCCACCCTGGTTTGCTGCTGAGGGACCAAGAGGCCAGGGCATGCCATGACCTCACTGTTTAGCAGGCTTGGTCCTATTATAAATTATACGCACGTGGAGAGATGAAATGTAGTGCACATTCCTACACGTTATTTACATGGTAGCACCAGAAAGCAAGATCCCCCCCCATACTATAAAAAAAAATAATGTATTGTAACAGTACCAGAGATATTAAAAGGAAAAATAGGTCCAAAGACTGTTGATGTTGATTGAACTGGAAAACAGGCCTCAAAATGTAAAATCTTATTATCCCTATCACAAAGAGTGGCTCAATGCTGTGAGTCACCGTGACTCTAGAGCAATCCTTTTAACATTTCTGACAATGGTGTTTTGTCTCTGAGAGAGCAGAACAGGAGAAAATAAACTATTTTTAGTCTCTGACCTGAGAATATTTGGGACAAAAAGAAGGTGCATCTCATAGAGGCTCTTTTGAGGTTTGTTCCCAGAAAAGACCTCAGTTGGAGAGGTCAGTCCTCTCTTAGCATGGCGGCGGTTCCCTCCCTGACCAGCTATTCCTACAGGAATGTATGAAGCTCCTTTTAAGCGCCAGCATACCACACCAAGAGGATGGATGAAGACAGATCTCTTCATCTAAGGATGGAGCTGAAGGTTTCATCTGTGATCTTTAGGACCTCCTAAATTTGGAATGTAAGTTTTTATAAACATAGCCATTAGAAAACCCTTTGTATGTTGACAGGTTAAATATAACACCAAGACCCCAATCCTAAAAACGTCAAATAGCAAAAGGCTTAATCCTAACTCTTGCCCTGCTCCTTTGCTTATGTAAATATGCTGCACAACAATAACGAAGTCTTATGAAAACCAGCCTCGTTCTGACTGAAAAATGACTCCTTGGTTCCCCTCTTAATGCATAATTTGAAGGGAGGGGAAGGAACGATGACTCCAAAAGCACAGCAGAGAGAAAAGGGTGCAGTTGGAGGCAGAGACATGGGAGGAAGGGCTGCAGCAGTCAAGACAGTTTGGCAGAGTGCTTATAATCAAACAGGTACACAGAGCTTTAGCAAATATTCAAATGGTCCAACTACCTTGGCCCCATGGGCCCTGATAAGCAAAATAGTCAAACACACGTCTCCACTCTCTGGAAAGAGTAAAGGAACCCTCGGTTTCATAAGTGCCACTTTCACACTGGCAGAGGAGTGTATGTGAAATCCTGCCAGCCCGGTCCCGGGGATGAGTCGTGCTACTGGAGTTCCTGCTCCTTTAGCAGCCCAATCCCCAACATCATATCCTACCTAGCCCCTCTCTGAAAACTGTGCACTCTTTTCAGTATACCACTGTTGCTAAATATTTTAGCTGTGATACACAACATGCTTGTTCCAGCAATCGAACTGAAACAGATGCTTGGCCCACGGGGCTGGAGGCTAGATGGCCATTTAAAGAAAAGTATGCATAATTAAATTCTGTCTCATTTTACGCCTTATTCTCCCTCTTCCCTTTTATCTCCAGCTACCATTAACAGGCTCCTTTTCATTCTCCCCTTTCTTATCCTTTTTCCCTCTTTCCTTTTCATCCTTGTTTGTGTCTTTTTCATTTTCTCTTACTTTAATTTTTTTTCCAAATCCTTTTGATCATCTGTCTCCTCAGCCTCCCAGTTCTTTACCCAGTTGTGTTTGTGGGCTTTTCCATTTTATACCAGCTTCTCCCTCTCTTCTTTCTTACTATGTTCCTACTTCCTCAGATGAATTAAACCTTATTCCAACAATCCCACGACCTGATCTTCAGCATTGTCTGTAACAAATGTTAGTCACTGTTCCTTAATGAGTAGATTTGGATAGAAACAAAGAATATGGCTAGAAGGAACAGTGTGGAAAATGGGGTGATAAAATCAGTGGTATGAAAATTAATTTAATTACATTATTCTTATCATTGCATCATCCAAATGCTCATTTGCTTTGACAATGATTTTCTCTCAGCTTGTACGATATCTTAGCCATATATTTAATGTATAGCGTTGTCTCACATACAGATAATCTTTCATTTGTTATTAAAAAGCAGTGAAAGGTTTGTCTAAATGAAATCAGATCTGCATTCTACCAGCAGGAATATAATCTTTGGAGCAAATGATCTTGCCAAGAATGTCTGTGCAGGTCATGTATACATGTATCTGTTTTAATTATTCCCATATAAATATGCTTGTTTTCTGTAGCTGTACGTAAGCACATACACAGCAGCAAGGTACACAGGAATATGGGGTAAGTTATCCAGTTACAGATTAACCTCATTATCCATTAAACTGGTGCAAATAGAATAATTTGCTCACTTTCACATGCTTCCAAGAAAAGTGCCTCTGCTTTGAGTCCTCCCATAGAGTCTTGAGTTTCTAGTTTGAAACTAACACTCTTGAACTTAGATTTTTAGTCTAGCATTCTTTTTTTAAAAAAAAAATAAAGTGTTAGTCCCCCAGCCTTCCTTACTGCAGCATCTGCACATTCCCAAGCCCTCCGGTCATGCACTGTGACAGAGTGGTTTGCAGATCAAGTTTATACCCTTCAGACTCCACGCGCCAGAAAAACACGGAATTCAAGTTCAGAAAAGAAATGCCTTTGAGTCTAACTTGCAAGACTCTCGACATCTACAGGTGCTTTGGCACACTTTCTCCTAATCTAAAGTGATCTCTTCTCTAAATCTGCTTTTTTTTTTTGTCAGCAACTGAGGCTGATCAGTCTCTTCTTTCCTCCCTGAGCTCTCCTTATGCAACGATGTCCTACTCTCTCCTCCACAGCTGAATCCCACTCTGACCTCTCTCTGTTCAATGATGATGAAAATATCACCACTCACACTAATCCATCATTCTCCCACTTAAATCTGTCCAGAACTGGTCCTTGAGGATGAACCAGGAGTCCTGTGTCAACTGAAGTTATTAGTCAGAACTGGTGGTGCTTGGTACTTTTTTTTTTTTCCCAGAGAAGCATTAAATGTCTTTTTCAAGCAAGCCAGCTACTGAGGATGATATATTTTGTAGACATAACGTAAACTCAGAGAATCCCCTCAGTGTATAGTACAAAGCAGACCTCTTAATTTGATAAAGTTACAATTCACTTCATTGCAACATCTGAAAAACACTCTTTTCTCACAATTTGCAGCATTCTAAAACTATTTATGGATGAAAACTTCTCTTTTAATATTGGATCAGTCTTCTGCAAACACTTTTATTGGTGTATGAGTAATATCCATAACATTAATTTCTTAAAGTCTTTAACATAGTTTGCATTTTATAGACTGTAATTAATCATAAAACAAATACTACACATACATTACACATGAAAGCTCATCTTTACGATGACGCTGACATTTCATTTCACTCTAAGCAGAGCCAAGAGAATGCCACTGATATGTTTTCTGATTGGTCCCACCTAAAGAACTCAGTGAATTCACAAAGATAAATGTCATCAACTGAGATTAGCAATCACATAACATATACATACATAATCAGGACTTTCTGTGTCTTTCATTTGTGTCTGGCAGAGTGCTCTCCTCCCGTGATTTTTTTCAAATGGGCTGGACAGAAAGGACCATGAAACATAAGTGGACCATTCTTATTCCAAATATCCTTTTCATGTCAGCTACTGGTAAGGTCCACTTTTCTGTGTCAGTCACAATTGTTTCATCATTTTCTGGGTCCCTTTATTCTGGGTCTCTGATTCCCGTCCCCCTTCATGCCTTCCCACTTCATTAGTGCTTCTGTTACATGCTGTTTTGTTTCTTAACTGCACCTTTCCTTTCTTTGTTTCTTTGCTATCCTTCCCCTCCTTTCTTTCCCCCGCCTTTTGTGTTTTTGCTAGAGTGTCTTCACAGAAACTGAATCACAGAGAAGAATTAAGAAAAATGAGGAAAATTGTTCTCAAGGGCATCAGGAGCAGTCCAGAAATGTTTGCTTCTCAGTAAAACCTAAAATGTTCAGTGAATGTGAGGGACATTTTCACTTACATTTATCTAAGACAGATATAGCTAATACAGCTGGTGTTCTGCTATTAGTGAAGGAAGTCTTGCGGCCACGTGAGCTGCAACAGATTAAAGCTGCAGCACATTTATGTCAAAGTGGTATTTATAAAGCTCAAAATATAACTTAGGGTGACTGAAGATTTAAGCATTAGTTTTGGAGAAAGTAACCTTAAGTGGACAAAAATACTGTTAAGTTATGACAAGAAGAATTATATGTAATTCTTTGTTCTTTCTTTTTTGCAATGTGCAGAGTGATAGCTTTCTAACTTGATCATGTGCCAGGCATTATGAGCATTACAAAACTGTAACATTGTTTACATTATCTTCTTGTGCAATCACTATTTTTTATATTAACAAAAATTTTGACATGCCTATGGAATTTAGATTAATTTAAGAAGTCATTCATCTTTATGATTTCAATCCCTCCCAATTCCTGTCACATTTAATTTTAAACCAAAATTATTATTTTACCAGTGCACTTATTGACTGTTAACAGAACCAAACACACAAAGCTCAAAACTGGACGTAGAAAAAGACAAGAATAGAACCAGCTATTTCCTTTTTGTATCTTTAACAGCTACCACTGTGTTATCTTGTAAGAGCCTCTTCAGAGACAGCCTTAAGGCCAAATGCACTGTACAGACCATTCATGCTGAATAACTTCACAACCATTTTCAGACTATTATTCCCCAAACTGGTGAGAGAATAATGCAAAAAGCTTCCAGATCATTCCAGCTAACAGAGCGCATAATCCATGGTACCACAAATCCACTCTGTTACAGCTGCAGGAATACTTCCCACTCTGCATTGATCCGAGTCTCCACAGACATCCTCCTTAGCTCAAGGTTTACGCAACGTGTCCTTGTATCATTATGCAGAGCCAGCAGCAGCCTCAGTCCTGCCAGGCAGAGGACCTCTTCTTTGTCAGACTAGTTAGGGGCATGCCTTTAGCCATACCTTGCTTTCCATCAGATACAAATGAATAAGAGAAGAACTCTTTGGTGAACCTCTTCTTCAAACCTCATGGATGTTGTTGAAGGGTGGAAAACAAGACCCAGTGAATTTCTTTCTGGGACTCCAAGTCCAAAACAGCCAGAATAGACCATCGCATGGTATCTTCTGAGGTTCAGCTGCACAGCTCTGAAGCTGAAGCAAGACAAGAGAAAGCAGAGATAAGAAGGTACAGGAGCTGCTGACAGGGAAGCCCAACAGTCCTGACTTGAACCGTCACACTAGCTAGCATCCACACTCCTTCACTTTGACCCTGGCCATTGCTGGAAATCACTTTTACAAATATGTTTTCTGCTCAAAGTAGCAATAGAATAACGGAATCTGGGGTCACCAGACATTTGCCTGGTGAGTCTGCCTTGTGACCTCTTGCATTTAAGCCCAGGATGCTTCCAGCCAGTCTTATCTGTGGATCAGTGGTCCAAGGCGGTCTCCATTGCTGTCCTTTTGTCTATCCCTTCTCCTCAATCCTCTTTCTACCAAGGGGGAGGCCAGTGCAAAGCCTCAGTGCTCTTTCCTTGTGTTTTCAAGCTAGTGTGCAAAAATAAAAGGCTATGCCTATATAAGAAAGCCTAGTGGTTTCTTTTTTTGGATATGATGCATTTCTGTCAGTCAGGATGGAACATTTATGGCTTTTTTTTCTCAAGCACCCTCTTGCCATACAGTGTCACCTCATACAGGTCTTCCAGGCATGCTGCAGCATCTGCCATGACACAGGCATTTCCAGATTTGTGCCCAGTGTTTGCTTTGTTTTTTTGCAGGGCTTTCCTTCACATCTGCAGCAAGTTCAGAGTGAGCACCGCTGAGAACCAATTGGATGAGACGGAGTTGTAAAGTGCCCAGAGGGTGAGGACTGGAGCCATTCATGCTAGGAGATACTGTCCTAGCGACATTTATCCTGGGAGACACTCAAGAGGGATCAAAGGAGAAACATCTCTCCTAAAAGAAGCCCTACTGTAGGTAAAAGGCACACATAAAAAGCCACACACTGACTTTCTCCAAGTGACAGGTTAGAAAATGCTTTTTCTCTAGATGGGAGACAACAGATACTAGTCAGTAGGGAGGGTTTCTTCCTCTGTTCAAACTTGATGGGAATAAAAATCCAGGACTAATGAATGTTTATCAAAATGGGAGATAGGAGAATAATTTTTCAGGAGAGCAGTCAGGGACGTACAGCATTAACTAGCATATTTCCTGGAATTGTGGCAACAGACAGCTTGGTCTACTGCTTTCATAGGATAGGAGAGACAATCTAAAGAGGGAATGCAGAAAGATATGACAGAGATAGAGAGACTAAAATAAAGGTGCTCTAAGGAAGACATCAACAAAAAGCATGGCCTTCTGACAGTGAACTATGACACAAAGATGTTTTGAATGAATATTGCCACCATCATCCATTGGTGGATGTCCACGGTTTGGGGAATGGGCTTAGGACAGAGCCATGCCTTTTTGTGTGCATAACTGGGCAGCCTATTGCTCCTTATTCTCATCTTGACATTGTTCGGCCAGAGCATGCTGGTCATCTGCTTCAAGTAGCTTCTTAGTCACCAAAATGCAGTAGCTCCCATAAGTCACGATGGTGAACTCACGGGGTTCAGGAGCCCTGTGTGTTTTCCTCTGTATGAAGAGACCAAATAGGCCTCAGCCCGGCCTTTCATGTCCATCTTTGCCTCATCTCTGCTCAGCTGCATAGCAAAATCAGTATGGACAATGAGGAGCTGTCACAAGGTTAGGATGGTGGTTAGTATCCTGAAATGCAGCGTAAGTGCTGAGAGAGCTGTGCTGTTACTACTGATTTCACTGGAAGCAGAACTTTATCAAATAGGAACAGTACTACTGGTGAAAGTGTTAAGGCAGACACATCAGGCACAGGCTTCTTGTTCTACTAGTGTGATCATGAAAAAGCAAAAATATTTTGATTTCTCCTTTTGAGTTTTTCCCCAGTTACTCTGCTCCAGAAGCTGTATATTGCTGGTTTTGAGGCATTTCAGAGATTCTGTAGACAAGAGGTAGACAGAAGCAGATACTTCCAGTTATGATAAGGATTATTCCAGTGTTTGGTGCTCAGAAGGGAGAAATTCTAATCTAGGAAACTTTTAACTCATATCTGCAATGCTTGTGACCACAAAGGTTATTGTGCATAATTCATCCAATTATATTCTGAAGAGCTCTGTCAATTCATTGTTTGCACCTGAACCTTTGAATTTGGCAGAGGTATAGCCCTGAAGTTATAGAAGTGTTTTAATCTAGGTGTTTTATAACTTGCTGGTGCTTCATTTTTAGTAGTATTCTTTTAGTATATTTTCTTTGTTCGTATGGTAATAAAAATGAGGATTTGTGATGAAAACTTATTGCCTCTGATTTAGCATCTGTCTCTAGAAACAACATACCCTTAGTATATAGCTTCAGGCAATGACTGGTCAGTTCTTCGACATAAGAAAATTTTCCTCAGCAATGCTCGCATCTGATCACTGCATAGGAGAAGGGAGAAAACAACATTGTCTCATTTGCCACAGAGATTCATCTTTTTAAGAGCTATAACTAATACTACTATGTAGCCCTTCGAACGTGGCTAGACTTTTTTTTTTTATATGGGTAGTGGTTTTGCCCCAAAACACACCTGTAATTCCCATTAATACTGGTGCGAGGGTAAAAAAAAACAAATCTACCACACTGCAGCTTTCCTGTGCATAGAATTCCCATTAACTTTAATCGAAGTTCTACACAATAAGCAACAGCAGGATCAGCACTCATTTTGAAAAGCAAAGTAGTATGTAATGATTCACCACATCTGAAAAGCCTTCCTGACTTTTATTTATCATGCTTTTATTTTGGTAACCATTCTTGCCTTGTCAGAATGGTTATTTAAACTTGTGAGAGGAATCCATTTCAGCATTATGTTTTAGCACATACATCCATCATAATTCTTAATTTAGACTTAATAAAATAATTCAACAGTTAGTATAAAATCAATTATTAAATAATTGATTTTTTAGCACAATAGTGCACGGAGCAGGAGAATCAATAGCATCCATGGCCACAGCAAATTTCAAGTTATCATTCCCGATGCCTTTAACAAATCAATGGGTAGTTGAATTCCTACTAATTTTATTATGTGTAACTTGTTAAAACATTTCACTGCATGCAAGTAAAGTCATTCTTTGATTGAGTACACTTCTGCTCTTATTCTCTCCTGTGCTTGCTCCCCCCTTTGTCTCCTCAGGGCCACACTATTTAAATAAGCTCCCGTTACTTTCAGTGGAATGACTTGCTAAAGGGAAATATTTGTGTCCCTTCACTGGACATCTGCTGTTGGTATGAAAGCAATCAAGAGGAAAAAATGATGGTATGAAGCACATTTAACTTTCACGCCTCTTCATCATTCTGCACAAGCGAACACCAACAAGAATTCAATCATAAGTATATCGAAATATATTCCTCCCCTCTCTAAAAAAGCAGAAATATTGAAAAAGGAAAATAAAGAAACAGAAAAAATACTAAATAAGAGGAGTAGATTTTACATGTGAACCTTTCAATTTTGTAGTGCTTCCCCTGACCCATTATTACCATTTTTCCAAAAGATCTTAAAATACTTTCAAATACACAAATTTGAAATAAATTCTACAAATGACTAACACAAACTGCATAATTTAGGGTTGTCATCATTATAACATATAATTTACTTATCAACAACTTTTTAACATATTAAGGTAAAAACCTGCAGTCAGCACAGGTGGTGGTGTGAGAGGTTGTACTTACATCTATGCTCATATGCTGCCTCTTTGATGGATTCTGCATCACTGACTACTGTGTCTGCCTGCTCAGTATTGCCTCTGATGAGATGGTATCGCAGTGTTTTGCAACAGTATAAATTGTTGTTAAAGTAGACTTCTTGGGAAAAAAAAAATCTTTTTTTTTGTTGAAAGACAAGTGCAAGATACAAAGCGCTCTTCCTTCCATTCAACTACAACTGTAGGAAAAAAATGTTAACTTCATGTTCCAATAGGATCCAATCTAATAACATCTCATGCATCTCATACAACAACTGCATCAAAGGAATAGTATGAAGTTGTCTAGAGGTGCTGTTGACAACCGAATGCTACATTGGTAAATAAGAGTTAGTAATGAAGAGGCAGAAGGAATTCTAATTCCATCCATCAGTGACTGTTTTTAAGACCCATGAACAGAAACGAAGAGGCTGCATACTTCACTTCTGTTTCACAAACTCCTAATTAGCTGTAAATGAACTTTTGGAAAAAACTTAATCTTATGCCAAGGCACAGCTACTATTATCTGATGCTAATTCAGACCTATTGAAGAAAAATATATGTGAGTGAACAAACTCAAGAGAAGTCTACAGGCAGAAAGAAAACTAACCTTATATTGGATATGGTTTTTCAGTTGGCTTTTGCTTCTGTGCATTTTTGGTGGAATGAACCCAAGATGTCAGAAATATGTTCTCCTAACTGGAGACACTATCTGAAGGGCTCTCGCAGATACGATCAGTCAATGTCAGCACTGATGGCATCAGACATTACTATTCCGGTTGTCTGCTTCAGTCCTCTGCCTAATATGAAGACATCTGAAAAACAAACTTTTGTCAAGTATTTCGAGGGATTACTACTAAAGGGAATATTCCATCTGATGGGAGCCTGTAGAGAAACCCATTCTGGAAAAGGGTTTATCTATGGAGAGGGATGGACTAGAATATTTTTAGCAGAAAAAATATAATGCTATAGCTCTGCTGGTATAACTCAGTGTGTGTTCCTTCTATTATGTAATAAATATTAATTTATTTTGGAACAATTACTCTGTCTTGGACGACTGAGAAGTTAGCTTACTTCACAGTGCTTATCTGCTAAATTTTGATTCTTCTGGTCTCATTCCTTGACACGGTTGATTATAGAAGCACTGAAAAGAAAGAATAGCAACTTGAAGTTCAAATGAGTAGGGAGAGGTAGAACAGTACAAAACTTTGAAGACAATGAAATTAAGCCTAAATTTGTAATAGAAAAGGATGTTAACCCAGATGAATGACAAGATCAAAGCAACGAGTGACAAAGATGATATTACAGTCTGTATTTGTACAGACTTTGAAGACTGAATATATGAATATTTGCAAGTATTTGCATTTGATCAATCCTGTGTTTCTGTTTCTTTCTGCTCCTGACCAATCCTACCCAGCCATACACAAATCTGAAGGTTATACACTCTCAGTTGGCATAAGTAGGTGTTTGTTTAACAGTATTAGGTATTAGAACTATTTTGCTCTCGTCTCCTATATGTACCTCCTGATATTGATGACAGAGACACAGCTAAGGACACATGCATTTTGGGAGAAGCTAAGAACAAGTAGTAAAAGAACAGTGAAGATACTTTTCTTTACAAGGTATGGGAAGCTAAAAAAAATATTAAAAGCCATGT
The DNA here is from genome assembly GCF_000699145.1 of Aptenodytes forsteri. Taxonomy (NCBI): domain Eukaryota; kingdom Metazoa; phylum Chordata; class Aves; order Sphenisciformes; family Spheniscidae; genus Aptenodytes; species Aptenodytes forsteri. The sequence goes on along the minus strand of NW_008795863.1, from coordinate 4,909,220 downwards.
AATATATTTGAAGATGCATAGGTGGAAAGCAAGATGGTCTGAGTGTACTAATAAGCCTTAATGGCCCTGATCAGCCTCACCTGGGGCATCCACCCACACCCTCTGCCCAGTCATCCCTGGAGTCTCATTTCAGCTCACCCTGGGGCCTTCAGTCTCTGCTGGACCTATGCTGTAGGAACACTGGTCTCCATGTGTCTGCTCACAGACTGTGTTGACCCAGGCCCCAACCTGTGGGTTGACTTCTGAGATTGATCTTGGACCTGTCTTATCACTGTGGACCTGTTTGGTGATCAACAAACATGATCCTAATCCTGACCTGTAGATTGTCTTCCTGGCTTCATCTCAGACCTGCCTCATCACTGTGAACTTGCCCGATGATCTGGAGCCTTGGTTGAATCTAGCCATGCTCTCCTGGCCTGCCCTGCTGTGGTGGGTTGACCTGGCTGGATGCCAGGTGCCCACCAAAGCCGCTCTATCACTCCCCCTCCTCAACT
>NW_008795863.1:4902387-4908172 GCF_000699145.1 Aptenodytes forsteri | reverse complement strand
TGGGGTCCTCCATGGGCTGCAGGTGGATATCTGCTCCACCATTAACCTCTATGGTCTGCAGGGGAATCTCTGCTCTGGTGCCTGGAGCACCTCCTCCCCCTCCTTCTTCACTGACCTTGGTGTCTGCAGAGTTGTTTCTCTCACATATTCTCACTCTTCTCTCTGGCTCCAATTGCTGTTGTACAGCAACTTTTTCCCCGTCTTAAACATGTTATCACAGAGGCGCTACCACCATCGCTGATGGGCTCAGCGTGTCCCTCTTGGAGCCAGCTGGCATCAGCTCTATTGGACATAGGGGAAGCTTCTAGCAGCTTCTCACAGAAGCCACCCCTGTAGTCTCCCTGCTACCAAAACCTTGCCACGCAAACTCGATACACCTGCTTACCTTGCTGGGTCTGGTGGTTCAGACCCCTGGCCCCTCTCCTGCTGGGAGGTGTTACTGCACTCAGCTCCTGGCGTCCCATCCTTTAGGGAGCAGCTGACCCTTTCTATTCCCTGACAGAAAGTTAAAGTTTGAAGAGGTCTGCTTCTCAAATATACTATACAGCGATAAAATATTTTTAAGAGTAGAGTTAAAAGCCAAAATGGTTTTAAGTCTTTGTAGATTGTTAAACACAATAAATTTCTAATAAAATGTTGGCGATCAGAAGACAAGACAGGATTTGGCTCGCAGACATCAAAATGCATCAAACACAACCTGGTATGAGGTACATGTTCTTCCTTGTCCATACAAATCACATGTGTGGGTAGAAGGAGACTATGTTGATCATGGAATCAAAAACTTTGCTTCTAGCAGAAGAAACAGCATTGCATATAGAGTTAAACTTTTTATGTTTACAAGCTTCTACCTGCCTAGGCTACACTCTGTCTTATCCATCTTACTATAGCAAAGTGTGAGATTATGAAATAGATACTCTTCCACAATGCAGCTATTTGCTCTTGGGTTTGAACTAGCAGTAACCATCTCTGTACAAGCGCCATCTGTTGCTCTTTGCTCCCCTCCTGACATTCAGATCCTAAAGGTCCCCCACTGTTTTCCTTGGATACTTCAGACCTTTTTCTCACTTCTATTTCAACAACTTCTGATTAAAGATTGTTTCTCTCTAGTCTTTTAAATACTTTTTTTCCAAAGATCTGGATGTGTGTTCTCTTTCAAGTCCCAGCCATGGTTTAATATCATGGCCAGGAGTGACCATGTAGAATTTTCTCAGTTATCATCAAAAATGTTGGTTTTTCAACAAATGGAAGCAAAGAGGACTTTGGCTTTTATAACCACCAAACTTCAGAGTGAACAGGTGAATAAGGCAAGGTGTCCTTGGTACAAAATGGATTGTTATCGTCCCTTGCACAAATCATTAGCAGCACCAAAAAAAAAAAAAAAAAAAAAAAGCAGCCAGTCATAAAATTACACATGACAATATCTGATAGGGAGCAGCCACAGTTGTGATTAGCGCACCTCAGTGCCAAATGAATGACCAGGGATCAATTCCAGTGCCAGCAAACCCCAGCAGCAATAAGCAGGAAAGATGATGAGCCTCTACTGAAGATGGAACATTTTGTATGCAGCAACCTTTGCAGCTGGTTTAGATTGACCTTAGACTCCAAGGAGTTCTCTGTTGTTCCTCGGAGGCAGGGAAAGACAGGGTATGGGGTGGATGTGAACTTTTAAGGACACTACTGTGTCCTCACCATACCCCTCAAAAAAAAAAAAAAGGGGCACACCTGACTTTTTGAATAAACACTAGAAGATTTATTCAGAACACTACATTTATCACTGAAATAGCTCTTCAGTAACAAATGAAATCTTTACAGCATCTATGGATATAGATGTATTAAACATTATGAAATAGAATATAATTTAATATAATGCAATCAATAAATCCTGGCACATAGATAAGCACATTTTCTTTCTTTTTGAAGCTTTTGACAAAAAATCAGCAGCGAAAAGGTGAGAAGTATCAGTAAAAATCTGGGTTAGAAGATAAAGCTACCTAAAGATAAGTGAACACTGGCAAAGGAGAGTATGTTGCTCTGTATTTAAGAAGAAAGAGTAACAAATGGAAAAAAACCTTTTAGGTTTGGCATATTCTCCCTCGACCTACAGAGATGATGTGATTTTTCTTGAGTGGTCCTCCTGGCCAAGGATTGGCTCTGGAATTTCACTGTAGCAGAGAAGTAGCTTTGATAAAAACAGAGAATTGGAATCATTGTCTGTCTGTCTGTCTTCTAACAAAGCACATCCTACTTTTGCTTATTAGCTGTACTTAACTAAGGAAATGTGCCCGTCCTGTGAAGAAAATTACTTTTTCATCATACTTAAACAGTAGTGTCATTGAAAGACTCATGAAATTTTGTCTGTCAGAGCTTTAGAACAAGATGGAGTGGGCTAGTGAAAAATCATTCTTGTCTGACTAGCCTGTAGTGCAAAAAATAGCTTTGAGCTGCGAGAGTGAGGTTATCTGCTACTGATCCAAAAGATCAGGTGACAGCCCTGTAGCCCACATTCTTGGCCACTTAATCAGCATTGTCACAGGTCAAAAAAAGGCAGGATGTTTGGGCCTTCCTCCAATATTCGAATACGAGTCTTCACTTTTCTATTTGTGCTGTAACATGAGCAAGAGAGTGTTCCCGCTTTGTATCATTATAGGAAGGCTGACTTCATGCTACGGATTATGCAGGATGGCCTTGATGTCTTATGGAATTTGAGATATGTTTACTTGTTCTTTTGCCAGTAATATAGAATGAATAGCATTGTGAATATCATTAGCGCCTTAAAGGAAAGGTAACAGCTATTTAGATAAACACAAAATATATGCAATTGTTAAGCATATATGTATGCCTATCCTAAGAACTTTTCTTTGACATTGGTCAAGTACTTCTGTTTCCACATTACAGTAAGTATTTGGACCTCAGATCTCTCTAACCGGTAATACTCACAGTTCTCTATCAGTCTGGAATTTTCAAAAGTCATTTGTCAGAAGTAGCTCAGAGCTCTGGAATATTGGAAATGGATCTGCAAGAGAATGATTAGCAGGGAGATGGCAGCTGAGCCAGTCAAGTTTGTGTAATAAACAGTGTAATTCATAATTTATCATCAGGTTCTTTAATTTTCCCCAGTGGGATATATACAAATTCTGTATTTAAAAATAAAACAAAAACTTTGCAATGAAGGCTGGTTGTGTGCATTTCCTATTGATGTACATTAAAATCTAGAAAATAGTTATGACAACTTCCAGATTATTTTTTCTCCTTACTCCACGTCTTACTGTCTCATTCTTTGACTCCTTTCAGCAGGAGTAATTACATTTGTGATCTTCTATGTTCCTACGCTGAAGTGTGTGTATATAGGGAACTGTAACCAGGAGTTTCTTTGAGGTGATCCAGTTCAAGAACAGATGCAAAGTATCTGTTTGTCAGTAAGAAACAATCAGCAAAGTAGTTGGGTTTTTTTTTCAAATGCTTCCAATCCCCTTTCCAGCCTCAGCTTAACGAACTCTCTTGAAGGCATTCCTGGAATCAAACCACTAGAGAACGTGTGGCTTTTGTCTAGCGTTTTCTTGATGCTCTAGTTCTTTTTTGTAGTGTTTCTGGACTGTTTTCATACACGCTCCAGGACTAAAACTCAGCGAAACAGCTAACAATTCCTGATCAGCCATGCATGACCTGTGTTTTCTATTGTTCTTGTTGGTTTAGCTGTTCCCCGGAGCTTAACCGTTTCTTAGATTGACTGTAATTAAAGCAGAATGGTTATGTCTTTGAAGGTCAAGCACTTTAGTCTTACTCCTACTGTAACTGTGACCAAACACTCTTACATGCTCTTCTGTAATCCACAGAACGCCGTCACTTTCTACCTCACCTTCACTACGCTAACACTAGATAGCTGTGGATATAGGCGTGGGTTTTTCGATTCACTGTAACAAAGATGGGGTTGAGAGTTAACGTTATATGTCTGAACATGATACTTTACCACACTGTGTTAGGATTGACATTGGCTGATCAGAGATACAATTTTATGTGTGTCTGGACATTGTGAACCTAGAGAGGAGTCACCATTAGCATAAACACTGGTTTAACTCTTCATTTCTGGATTTTTAGTGACAGATCTACTAGAAGACCCTAGCTAGTTAAATTTAAAGTTAAATTTACTGTAAGTTAAATTCGTTTTGAGACTTCTTGAGGGGTTTTTTAACAGTTTTGTAGTTACAAACGTAACACTTTCAAGAGCAGCTATAGTTTCTAATTTTCAGAGGCTGTAACTGCAGCTTTTATTGAACATAAAATTTGCATAAATTATGCACGCAGGAAAAAATTGTAAAATAAAAAAATGAGAATTTTTATTGCAACATAACCCAAGGTTATCAAAGCTTTGTGGAATTAAGGTAACTTTTTTCGGGGAGAAGACTGGGAAGTTCCAGGCAAATAATAAGCGAAGAGAATGCTCACAATTCAAAAGTCTGACGTCAAGGAAACACAACAATTAATGCTATTCTGCCCCCTTGCGTTAACTTTTGAGGTAGCTGCCTTACCCCCACACATCAAAAAGTTCACGTCCCTTCGTGAAGATTGCATCACACAACAAATGCATTAGCAAAAACATAATAGAGCAGTGTCCTGACAACAGCATGGTTGAGCGATCACTGGAAATGATACAGCTGTGTGCCTAAGTTTGAAGATGATGTATTACATGTTAAAATAATACAAAATATGCACAAATCATTAATATGTTGTAACTCGCACTACCATATGGGGGATGGGTAGCATCAAGACTTCAGTCGAAACGCGAGTGAAGCCGGCTAACTATATATGAGAGTAGCATAGAAAACAGAGGAGCTGTGCTGGAGAAAAATGAGAACCTAGAACCTGAGCTCTTATGTTTGTGTTTGCCAGCTCAAACCCTAAATTGCAGCATTATCTAGGTTCTCGTTTTTACCGTTTTATTTGTAACCCCCGGGGAAATAAATAGGCATTATATTTGGCCACACTTGCACTCGAAATAAAAAGAAAGCTTTCATTGAAAATGATAGTCAACAAAAATATTTCCACCTCTAGAAGTCCAATTTAGAAAGAACTGGTTTGAAACCAATAAACACATCCTTGCAGCATCTTGGACACCAGGAGCCAAAGCCCCAAAGTGCAAAAGATTGTCAAACAGCTGTATTTCATACACAACGTAGAGATAAATGCCAGAAGTAGCAGACTGCGAATAATGAAAGGTAACTGCCATTTTAACGTGATTTTACTTCCATCATTCACTATCTAACCCTGCCAATTCATGACGTCATTCTCCACTCACAGGAGTAAAAGCTGCGACCCTGCTCTGAGCCGGGGTGCCGGACTGGGCGATCTCCAGAGGTCCCTTCCCACCTTCCGCCCTTCCCAGCCGCTCCGAAATGCTCCGGAGGGGCGAAGGGTGGCTGTAACTGAGGGCTGGGCAAGGACCTGAAGTTTTATTAATTAGCAGCACACGAATGAGAAGCAATTTATTTACAACACAGTGCCGCTCGCCAGCCCGGAGAACTCCATTTACATCTTAATTTCCTTCCAGTATCAGCCTTTCGCTGTGAGGGCAGGGCTTTTATGCTTGCGGTTTTCGCGGAAGACTGCGTAGTGGCCTCGAACAAATTCTTCCGACAGACTCCACATTGTCTGTAAAAACAAAACAAAACGATTATGAAAAGCCAGCGCTTTCCCCCTCTGTTATATTTATCCTTCCCTGTCCCGGTGCCTCGGAGCAGCGCCAGAGCGGTGGGGCGGGGGCGCGGGCAGAGCGAGGCCGCTGCCCCAA
>NW_008795863.1:4896013-4900965 GCF_000699145.1 Aptenodytes forsteri | reverse complement strand
GGGGTGCGGCTGGGGAAAACCCGGAGAGGGGGGGGGGAAAACCGCCCCGCGCCCCGCCGGTTCCTCCTCGCTGGCCGCCGCCATCCCCACCGGCTCCCGGGAAGAGCTGGAGGTAAAGCCCCGGCCCGTCGTTTTCTGTAGCCCCCCAAATCGTCGCCTCGGAGGGCAGGGCAGAAGCTGCCTGCCGCTGCGAGGTGTCAGGATTCACGTCTAGCGAAGAGCCCGGCAAAGCGCTTCATCAAAGCGTTTTTCTGTTCCCTGAAGTCCTAGACCAAGATGGTTATCTTGGTCTCGAGTCCTGTGCGTGCACCCCTGTCCTATTTATATGTTGAAGAAACCCATAATTTTAGACAGAAATTTGGATTGTGAAATAGTTCTGTGTGCTTCACTGCAAAGAGTAACTTAAGGGTTTTTTTGTTTGTTTTGTTCCTAACATGAAGTGCGTACAACTGAAAAGCACGTTAAATTGAAGACATCTGGTCTTCAGTTCATGCGAAGTGTGCTTTGATCTGGTGGGAAGCAATACTTTTGACTTTCCTTGTTGCTCAGGCTGCAGAATAGTTTATATTTTGTATATTACATGTTGCTTCTATGCAGCACTATAGCTAAACTAAGTTTTATGGCTAGGAATTGGTGGTCTGTTTTAAAACTTTTTTTTTAAAAACTAAAGAATTCTGGTTTTATGTTAGGTTCCAGGGACCTTTTCTATACGTAGTTGCATTTCCCCTAATTTGTCTCTAACGTTTTTACTGCAGATAAGACAGAAGATCCCTGAGCAGAAAAATGTTTTGTACCGACGTGATATATAACAACGATTGAATCTTTTCCAAATGCTCATGTTAGGATGAAGCTATGATCTGTAGTGAATTATGCAACTGAACTCATGTATATTAGCCCTATAACTCATTAATATTGGAAGTCTAGTGTCCAGACTTCAGTGAGAGCTCTTGCTCTATTAAGATAAATCTGTAACTCATTGCTGACCTGCGTGAACTGTCTTACTTCTTGTTTAAAGTTAAGCTGGGGAGACTCTTCTTCTCCTGGATATTTAAATGACTTGTGCGTGCGATATGCTGATACTATACTAGGGTCAGCATTTAAGTGCTGTTCGTGTTGCTGAAGAACAATCCCACATTAGTGTTAGATTTGTATCTGTTGTGTTCATTTCTATTGCTGCACACTGTGGAAAGAACTGTGATATAAACCACAAACAATTTGCAGATGACTTGTGCATACAGTTATTCAAAAGGTGCGATTCCAACCCTTCTGAAGTACTGAAAAACAGGCTGCAATTTACGCACTTCGGTGAGATTGCAAAGGATGTCACGGGATGCAGAATCTGGCCTCCTTTTTCCCCATGTGTGCATATATACATGTACGCTAAATATTGAATGTAAAGATTATTTGTGAGGATGCATGTACAGATTTCTTTTTTTTTAATAGTGATTCTTGGCACTCAGAACAAAATTGATGAAATTTCCATTTTTGTACTTTACCATTTGAAGTCTGTGCCTGGGAGTCATTTTTGCTTGGGGGGGAAAAAAAATTACTGTTGCTTTTGTTAGAAGCTTGATGCATCAGTGTCATAGAAACTAAATTACAGAAAAATCCATCCTTGAGTTGGGTAGTTATCTTTTGTAATAGCTGTCCCTTGTTGCAGTCAGGAGTTATATGACTAACCTATAAAAAGTTTAAAAACAAAGAAAAAAGAAACAAAGCCAACTCCACACATGGTCTAAGCAAAGAATAGCAGTGGGTGAGTTAAGTAATCTTTGGCATTTATAGTTCCATTTAAATTTTTATTCTTTTCTAAAATGACTGATTTGTTTTACAGAGATTGGTTCTAACATTACCGTCAGCTATTGTTTTATTTGAGTTTCTTATTTAGAAAATAATCTTACTGAAAGATCAGTTCTTGGCTTTTTAAGGCCTGGAAGCTTCAAGTAATCTTTTGAAAGCAGCTTAACAGTTAATAACAATAAGATTTTCTCCGAGTCCTTAACTAAAGAATTTAAAATTCTGGATTCATCAGTTCAAGAAGCAAATGATCTCAAGAATTTGAATTCAAGAGATGTTACTGAAAACATTGTCTTAAATGGACAATGCTGCTTAAGTTTTTAAAAGTAGCTGGGGTCCTTCTGCAAGAGTAGTTTTGTGTTTAGGTGTTTTTTTTGTTGTTTCTTTCTGAGAAACTGTAGCACACCTAATTCAGCTGGTTTTGTTTATAATTTTAACATAAATGTTATTAAGTGGTCTCATGTGAAGACTGAATGCTAATATTAGAAAAGTTCCTGAAATGTGGTGTTCCTGTCATATGAAATGCCACCTGACTCCACCGTGTTCCTTCTTCCATTTCCTTGGTAGATTATTCAGGCTAGGGAAAGCAATCTACTTCTGTAAGGGATTTAGGTCAAACAGAGAGATGTGGAAAGTTAGAAGGGACATTGTAAACCTAAATATTAGGTCTTACAATAAAATGAAGGGTCTGAATGAGATGAGTTCTGTCAAATACCAAAATGGGGAACTGAAATTGAAGGCAAAGAGATGTGTAATAGAACTCAGAAATTGTGTTTTTATGAAGGCATCGTGTTCAGATAGATGTAAATTTGCACACAGCCTGAATTCTGAAATTGGTGCTTCTTGCTTATAACCTGAATGTGACCGAGGGAGGGCTATTATTTGGCTGTTACATTCTCTTTTGCTATGGAAAGTGACAAGGTTGTATATTAACACACACTTTTTATGGTACTGGTTTTAAAAGCTTTATTTTTTCTCTGAGAAGGGATGAGTCCTATTGCAGTGAGAGAGAGAGATGAATGGACGGGCAGACTGACTAAAAGTGCTTGTAGGAGGCCATTCATAACCAACTTTGCACCAGGACTGGTGGCAATTACGAGAAGAACAGGAGAAAAACTGCTGTACAAAAATTGAAAATTACTTTTCCTAGTGACTAGTAAAGGTTTTACATAGAGAATAGTAGTCCTCAAGCTGTTTCATGGATTAAAAATACAAAAACTTGCATTCTGAATAGATGTGTGTTCATTTTTGGGTGTAGGCACTCTAAAAACAAGAATCACATTTTCCAAAAACAGATGTAAGGAGGAAGTTTGCCATGCTGAAGTTGAAACCTCCTGTGATGATGTTGATGTTTGGTGACTGCAGAGAGGGAAGATGAAAAGAAAGAATATAGGTTAAGTCTTCATAGGTCCTATCCCAGCTGAAATGAAGCTCCTGGCAATCGGAGTGATGTATTGAAAATAAAAAGTTTCTGGTATAATTAACTGTGTTTAAAGAGATTTGTCAGAGTATTCAGGATCTCTATTTGGAAGTCTTTAGTAGCTATTCTGATCACTTTAGCAGCAAAGAGCTCCAAGTGTGGTTCTCTCTCATTTTAACAAATTCTGCTTTTGCTTGCATTGCTTATTCCACCTGCTTTCCTTCATCTCCACCCATCCATTAAGTCCATATTCCTGCACTTCCTAAGGGAAGTAACATATGCTAGTGAAAATGCAGCTTTATTAGTGGCTGACACAGTTGTCAGCTCATCAACAAAACTATTCCAGTTAAAGTTCATAGCATGGACTTGGCCTCCCTAAACAGTGAGAGCTGTGGGGGAAGATTCTCAAACCAAACTTCTCGCTGTCAGGTGAATAGGTGAATGACTTGATTTGTGTTTTACACCTAAGAGTATTCATATTTAAAATAGTCCAGCAAATTAATGGAAGCATGTTGAAGAATCAGCTTCTAAATGTCTTTTTTTTAAACTTTTGACAGATGAAATAAAGTTTGTGTTCCCCTGTAAACTGGGATGTAGTTTAGAATGCTTCAGGTAAAAATGAGAGTCTGGGCTTTGGAAATGGCACAGTTTGTCAAAAAAAACCAAACCCCTGTGTGGTGGGTATGTGGGTTGAATTTTTAAACTTATTTTATTTAGCTATTCTGGTCTTGTTCTGGTGTCAAAAGTTAGTAATGAAACCTCATTAGAAATTAAAAATAAATCCTACAAAATATTACAAGGATGTAATAACACTGTGGAAAAAAATCGTGTGGTGTTTTTTTAGTCTCATGATTTAGCAGTCGTCAGAATCCATGAGGAAGACAAATCAGTGTCCTGAAACAATATAGCAGCAAATAATTTATGAAAAAATAATATATTTATTGCTTACAGAAGTTGCTAGATTGACAGCTAGAGAGACCAAATCCTCAGGCAAATCACAAAACATGTTAGGATAGAGCGTGTAAGCTTCTGAACTCCATCTCACTGATGTCATTTGAGTCTGACCTGAAAAAATGTGGAGATTGTTTATTTTTCATGTGCGCTTGCTCATACGCTGAGGTGGTCAGTGAATGTGTCAAACAGCCTAGTTGCCAGTGGCCGGGTCAGTTTTATACCTTACTGCTGAGACAGTCGGTTCAGTTTGCATCGTTAGATTCAGCTAGGGGAAGATAATAGGTGTAGACTTGATAGAACAAAGTCCAGTGATGATGTGGGGTCAGGACCTGTGAACTGATCCTGTGTTTCACATGTTGCAACTTTATGCTAAAGGAAATGCCCTTTGAGAGGGCGATCCCTTGTGTTTAAAGCTCCTTAGTATCACTGTCAAACACTTGGAGGTAGCTACATCACTAAGTTTTAAAGATGTTTCCTCAGAAAATGGCATGCATTTATGAACCTTTCAGCTCACACTTACAACTCTTGTGTAAAGAAGTAGTTCTGAAAATCTTGCCAGGAATAAATTGTTTGTTGGTGTGTGAATGCAGCTGAATTACCTACTCAATTTCTGTAGGAAAAACTGTGAGTCCTTTTTATTTCATTTGATTTTGCTGATAACTTCCAGATCTGTATTTCTGATTTAATGTGTAATGTTATCAATGTATTAAAAAGGATTTCAAGAAACCAAAACCAATTTGGAGCATATGGTCATATATTTGGGGGGGGGGGGGAAAGCCTA
>NW_008795863.1:4889619-4895958 GCF_000699145.1 Aptenodytes forsteri | reverse complement strand
AAAAAAAAAAAAAATTGTGGAGATTTTTATTATTTTTGTGGGGGGGGGGGAAAGTCTAGCAATAAATTTTACTGTGTCACTTTATACACCCCACTATGTTCACATACTTCTTTCTGATTTTTTTGTAGTGTCTTCATGAGTTTTGCCTGCTGTGATCTGCTGCTGATCACTAGGTGTAGCTGCATCTCTAAATCCACTTTTGTAAGCATAGAAGGAGGAAGGGCTGTAAACTGGGCTTTATGAGAATGTAGGTGTATTTGGAGCTGGGGAGGTGTGAAAATATATGCTGGATTTTTGTGACCTAGAGAATTTTAATCCATTGGTGGCTTGTTTGCACCAGTTTGATTATAATACAAATGAATTTTTGATTACTTGTAAAAAGGCTGATTTCAGTATCAGTGTTAGTATTTAACAGAAGGATGAATGAATGCTTTAATATAATAAAAATACATGATAAAACGCATGAAATTACAAAGAAATTGTCAGTACTTCCCTGGTGGTTTAAATGCAGGGTTTATTGCTGTAGAGATCTGATAAGGTTACATCTTGGTTGATCCTTGTCTTAAAGAAAAGCTTAAGTGTTGTGTGATATATGTCTTCTCACAACCTATTAAGAAGCTTTCTGTCCCATTCAAAATAATTATTTTCAGAAATGATGTTGCTGTCAGTGGAATTCTGTACTGATTTTGGAATAATGTGTTGTGTTGGTTTTTAAGCCATGTGACAGCCATTAATGTTACGAGGAGGTACAGAGGGTAAGTCCCCACATATGCTTTAAAAACGAAGGGAAGACTTTTTTATGCCCAGATTTCTGAGAGTAATAACAGTAAAAATAAAGGTGTATTTATGCCTCTAACACATACTTGTGCTCAGTAGCTGCAGGGAATAGGAAAGAAGCGTCTCAGCCAGAAGCGTCTGACGTGGAGTCATAAGGAGCAATGGTAGGAAACAAAGTAATGACCACACTTGTTCAGGCAAAACCATGGCAGTATTAGCAGGAAGGAGTTCTGAAAACAGGTTAGGATTAGGGTGTCTGGGGGGAAAGATGGGAAGGTATAACATTTTTCTAGAAGTGTAAGAGATGAACCTTACTGGAAGAGAAGATGTTCTAGGAGAAAAGCTGAAGTCCTAAAGGCAGCTACAGTACATCTGGAAAACATAAATGGATTTATAATTATTCACATTTTCTTATTTTTGTCATCTTAGTTTTGAACACGTTTGTCTTTAATAATATATTCAAGGCTCAACTATGTCTTCTGACAGCTTTACATAGCAAGAGTTGATTATCTTTACACATAAGATTAAGTGTAATGATGTTAATGAATCTTTACATTTTTTCTGTGGAATGGTGTAAAACCAACATTTTGCTTATGAGTGTGTTTGTTTTCCCTCTCCCCGCCTCCCCCATGTGTAATTTGCCCTGATTTAGACAGCAGTAAGTTTTGTACAGTAGGGACAGTAGGGTTTTTTGCGAGGTAGTTTGGCTCCCCCACCCCCCCCCTTTCTGTGTTTTGTTTTTTAATCTTCTTCAACGTTAAGCTATTATAAAAATCTTTTACAGCACTGTTTTGTTAATCACAAGAAATGTGTTTTTGCTCTGGAATAACTAACAGCTAATTACCTCTTTCATCACTTTAGCTCTTCAACTTCTAGGAGAATGAGATAGAGCATCACATGTCTGTATTAGAGCAGGGTGTGTGTGTGTGTGTTTGTTTTGGTTTTTGTTGTTGTTGTTTTGTTTTTTAGGTTTCCGGCAGAGTTATTTTGGGGAAGTTTTCAGAAGGATCATGCTTTCTTACCTTGAATCCTATCGCCTCTTTTATACTTAACTCTAAAATCAAATATTGTTTAGACTCTTTATTTTTTGAAAGTAATATACTGGATAGAATACTCTTTTCTGTGGCCCTTTGTTTTAATTCTGTAGTGCATAAAGGTAGGCTGATTAGATGAAAGAACTGTTTAGTTGTGCTGATGAGATTCTAACAGAAGACTGAGGAGGATATTACGGGAGTTTCTGTGCACTTTCAAGTGGATGGATAGTGGACCAGTAATGTCTTGAGGTTTTCATAATGGAGTTTTTCTTGCAGATAAATGAATAGAGGGGCTTTTCACGTTTGTTTTTTCTGGTTAATATAGACTAGACTGAGTAAATAATTTCCATCCATGATGTGCACTTCTATACTTGTGTATAAGCTTGTAATCTATGGACTAGTCTGTATGTCTGTGTCTTAAAAAATTGATGAATTATTACCCTTTAGCAGACTTTTGCATTTTTCATGGTGTACTTGCAGCAGAGGTGATTGCAGGGGGGTTGTATTTCCCCCCTTCCCCCCCCCCACCTTCTCCTTCTAAGGTCAAACAATTCCTTATTTTGGGAGCTGATACTTAGTAACGCTACTATCGGTGATACAGTAATTTATCACCAAAAAATGGTCATCTACATGCACATCTTGAAGTTTTGGTTACCAATTCTACGTAGTTCTGAGGGTATGTAGCAAAAATGGATCTCCAGTTTTGAAAAAAAGAATATTACCAGGTGTTATATCTCAAGCAGAGGCTGAGATTTCCTAAAGGGATTCACATTGTCCTCTACCTGCATAGAAACTCCTGTTCATCTCAATTCTGCTGTCTTCAGGTTCATGGCTTGTTCCTGGTTTAACAAACAGTTTAGCTAACAGTTGAAAACATGCAGGTCAATTGCCATCTCAATGAACTGTGTTAGGCCCCAGATCAGACATAACTGTTCTCTCTGTAGTTGTTTGGTATAGTTGCTGTCTCTTCTTATGCGGTTTGTATATTTGTTTCGTTTGAAAAGAAAAACTTCATTATTACCTATTCCCTCTTCTATCCTTCTAGTAAATAAAATCACTGCGAAAAGTCCAGTGTTTCCTAACAACTCTACAGCCTGTTCAGAGTGTGCTCACGGGCTTGGTAGAAACTTGCGAGGAAATACATTTATTTTAAGGTTTGACACTGTTTGCATATCTGTATAGGACTATATATAATCTATTGTAATTACTCTGATGTTTCTATCAACCAGTATAATTCAGGATCAACAGTGTTCTGATGATTACACTTTTTGGAAGTTGTTACTCTTTTGATAGCGTAAGATCTCTTTTACTTAACTGTTTTAAGATGTGTCATACAATCTTAACCAGGAAATTATTTTCTCTTGGTGGAACTTACTGAGCCTGGAGATTTTTCTGGTTCCACACTGGGATGACATAGCCTAACATGAATCATACCACTGGAGCACAGCATGAAAAAGACAGATACGTATATTAACTCCTGTTGTGATAGTCAGTTGCTTAGTGATCAGAACTCCTACATAGGTGTGGGAGACACGATTTAAGTCTGTGCTCTGGTATTTGACTGTGACATGGGTGAGGATCTTCACAGCCAGGCTTTTCTGTTCTTTTTGTGGGGTTTTGTTTAGTTTTGACCAGTAGGATTTTTTTTTTCATGGTTGAGAAATCTGCTAAATTTCCATTTAAAAAAAAACAAACAAGGAAGGTGGCAGTTCAGAACCCCCCCCACGTATTTAGAGAAAATCTACAGCAGTCACTTGTCACTACCTGTAACTTCAGTTTTCCCTAGAAACTCAACAATGTGCTTAGATGCTGGCACATGTGTAGGAGATAGACAGTTGTGGACATTTCCAGGAACCATAGTACTAGGTGGGGCAGTTCTTACGTTAATGACTGAGAATTGCTATAGCCTTTTTTTCTTTCATGTTACCTTTTCTGAATTCTGCAGAGTAGATGAAGATTATTTTACAAAGCACTGCATTCAACACTTTAATGTAAGCACTTTACATAGCATCACTTAAGCTGTTTTTCTTTTTAACTTCTGCAGAGACAGCTATTACTGAAGTAATTTCTCATTTATGTAAGATAAATTGTTGTCCCAGTAATAATTTTAAGGCACCGTGCAGTTGATGCCCTCTTTACTGTGTCTGAGAGATGTCATCTTGATTCAGTCCTAGCTCAGGAGAAAACCTCTGCAAGTAACTTTCTAAATACGAAAGCAACCTTTTGGGGTTAGGTCTGTGAGTGTCACAGGAAACCAACAAAACCAAAACACAATTAAAGTTAATATTTATTTAAAACCTTAGAGGTTGAAAATGTGAAATGGAAGCCTGTATATTGCCCAACATTACTACCTTCTGTTTATAGTGACAGCAAAGCACATGGATTGAAGACCACATATAAAGTTCATGAGGTGTGTTTTATTTATTTTTACTTTAAGAATTGTTGTTAGAATTGCCTACATAAAACTAGGCTAGTAAGGGATTTATGCGAATTAGCCTAGCATTTTCATTTGGGGATTTGGAAAACACTGGGGTTTGACTGTTTTATTTATTTAAGAGTGTTTGAGACAAGCACACGCCCTCTTGAGCAAATATGCATTGAAATTGCGTAGGGCCCAGGAGCCCAAGACAAGTTGAAATACACTCTTGACAAAAAAAACCTGGCTTCTGCAGCAGCCATGCAGCAACAGCAGATGTGGATTAGGGTTTTTAAACGAGTCTCGCAGAAGCTTCAGAGCTGAATCTTTACATGTACAATTGCTTAACAGAAAGTCAGTTTGTCCACTAGCATCTGTTACTTCTTTGCATTCTGAATATTGGGGAGTTAAATGTTACCCATATTAAAAACTTTACACAACCACAAAAAGGCGTCAACATAAAAAGCCTTAAAATGTTCTTCAAGTTGTAGCCCAGTATCTAGCATAAGATTATCCATGCAGGGAAATGATGTGGAAATAACCCCTTAAGAATAATATTCCTCACCTACTTCTGTTCTGTTTTCAACTGTAGACAAACATACTGCTGTGCTTGTGGGTTGATTCACTGGCAGATCCATTGCTGAATGTGCACTTCAGCCTTATTCACCTGTACCTTCCATTGTCATATAGTGGACTTGGGAGTCTTGAAGTGCAGATAGTAATTTTGAGTTGGGAGTAGGGGTGAAGCCTTAGGTGTTGCATATGTTCAGACTGAGAAGTTCAGGTGAAGACTGGGCTTGGTCTAGCTGTACTGCCAAGGTTGCTTCAAGGGGAATTAGAGAACATAAACTGTGCATGCATTTCCTGCTGCTTCTGAAATTCTTTCTCTGATTTCTACAGAGAAACAGATACAGTCTTTGGAAGTCTAAATTCTTATTTTGGAAGATACCTGTTATGACTCAGTGACGAATAGAAATAGAAAGCAGCTGTGAACTCATTCTGGCATCAGCCAGGAACTACTTCGGAGGTTTTGGGTACATGCAATGGGTTGCAGTTTAGGCGGCAACATGGAAGCTTGTATTTTGAAGGTTATTGCCTGGCTGTCAGTTCTGTTGTGTTCATTGCAAAAATGGAGTCAGTTGCTGATGTGTAGCCCAAACTCAAAGAATTCTAATGAAAACTGTCTGTATTTTTGAAGATCTCAATTTCAAAATGAATATAAACTCACGGCTTCCTGAATTGGTCCACAGTAAATCTGCCTCAGTGAAGTAGCATCTGACAGGCTTGTTTGCTTCAAATCAGTGTTTGGTGGGTGGATCACAGGAGTTTTGCAAACCACAGGTTGGGAACCACTCACTCACTGTGAGTGAGAAAACGCACTTTTACAGAACTGGCTCTGTTAAAGTCTTCACAAACTGCAGAGTGCCATGCTAGATTTGCAGCAGTGAAAAATTAATTCTGGCTTGTATGCCAGAACTAGATGATGTGTATTTCTGGACCTTTTGGAGCAGAACTGCAAAAAAATCAATCTGTGTGCTTGAAACTGGCATTGAGCAAATACGTGACATTCACCAGCCAGCCCCATTCACGCGATTTCAGTTCTTTGACTCACCAGCCAGCCCCATTCACGCGATTTCAGTGCTTTGACTTTACGCAGTGGTCTAGCAATAAAAGAAAGAATTGGCCAATTATGGTGATCTGCTAGGGCTGTGTACTCTGGAATTTTGTGCAGAGGAAGAGGGAGGGTTCTTACCTGCTCTCAGTTCTGTCTAAAATTGCACTTTAGTACCATCTATTCCACAGCAAATAACATACATATTTAACAAAGCTGTTAACCACCAGGCCACCTTTAAGAATATATTGCTTACCTGCCACTTCCTGTGCTCTCTCCACTTCCTTTTCTCTGTTCATGTCTGCTCCTCATCACCATGTTCCACAAATCACTTGTGCCTTCCTCTGCCACCTCCATCCTTTGGGCAGCTGTGAGTGGGCTGAGAAGAGAGCTGAGACTGGAGGGTGGTAGCTCTGGTTTAGGGTATCCTGTGGTGCCATGGGTCACTCTGTTGCCCTTACAGTTTGGAGATCTACGCGCACATTTTGAGAAATCCCCAG
>NW_008795863.1:4885737-4889543 GCF_000699145.1 Aptenodytes forsteri | reverse complement strand
TTTTTTTTGAGACAAATAAGATCAAAATGGTCCCATGCATGTGCTAACACACATGCCAGCAAAGCGTGTGCTTATGAGTAAATACTGTAAGCAAGTGAAGTTTAAGTCTTACTTTGCACTGAGTGCAGTCACACTGAACACTTGATAGAAACAGCAGGCAGTGCTAGTGGAATATGAGATACTGTGGCCAGATCTAGGTTTTAGACCAGATGGACGTTATTCATAATATTATTTGGGTGTGAATGCTTTTTACTAGAGTGTGAAGTAAACTGATGAAGATTTTTTTGTTTGTTTGTTTTTCACGCTAAAAAGAATTAGTAATACTGGCGCTATTTATATAAACACAAGCTCAAAACGTAAAGATGAATACAGTCAGTTTTGGGCGTACTATGACAGTAATTACAAAAAGCTCTTGTTGACACAATAATTGCAAGTAAATCAGGTGTTAACACAAGTCAGCATGAACACACCAATATCAGCATTTTGTAGAAATGTAGTTACATGTATAGTTTTCTGGAAATCAGAACGGCACTTTTCGGACACAGCAATTGAAATTTTAGTTCCTTGGTAAAAGTAGAGTGGTTTTTGCCTACTCAGCCTGCCTTTGAAAATTCATCTGGAATATTTCTGTGTGGACAAAGTGCCATTAAGTAGTAATGCTGGAGGTATCAGCTCTCTTCTAAATCTTTTGAGTGCTGTTTATGGGGAGAAGATGATGCAGAATCTTGTATTACATACGTCTGCTTCCTTTCTTAATAGATATAGAATAAATGTTGTATGCAAACATTTAGAAAATGGTTGCTTCTTTATTCAAATCCTGCAGTTAAATGTTGTATAATATTCATACCTTGGGTTAACCTGTTTTGTCCATGCTGACATGTTAATTTTGGCCCTTGTTTTTATGTGCACTTCTAATGCGTATAAATGCATATGCAGTGTATTCTGTGCTATCAGTACATATTTTTACCAGTTAAAATTGTGCTTTAAGATGAGCTCGAAAGTTCCCACTCTGTACTTACTGTGCAAATTATTAACGTGGTTCCTATTGATGAAAGTTCAATATATGAGCAGGGTGCTGGCCATGCTCATACCATTCTGTACAATGCAATATATGTTCTCCTGTGCTGAAGTGGTCTAGTAAACCATTCAAGTTCTCATTCCATATTGAGAACAGAGGATTCCTTCTTAATCCTCATATGGCTGATGTCTCTGCTGGAGTGTTAATAGATAGTCTAATTTGTGAGCTAAATTACTAATTGTATTATGAGTCTAAACCTTATTAAGCCTTTTGTGTGGAATTAGATCACAGAGCTTTGGGAAGCTGAATACTGGTTGGGTTCTGTCTCTCTTTAATGACAGGAGCAAGTTTTACTGGCGTCTTTTCTTTAGAGCTGCGTAGCTCTGAGACTGCAACTGACTTCTTTTGCTGCCTTCTACAGTATCGACAGAATCCTAAGTTTGAAAAGCAGAGTGACTTTGAGAGTAGTTGAAGATTTCCAAGCAGGGTCTCAGTTATCTGAAAGCAGTAAGATTCTGTATTTAGCTGAGGTGAGGCCATGATTTGGAATATAAAAGGGTTACTCTGATCTTGTGGACACACACTGTGTGGAGGTTCAGCTATGTGGGAATTGTTGAAATTGTGCAAAAGCTTTAAAATGGCTGCAGTGATATAACAGGATAATGGGTTTGGTAGATGTATACTCCTGTAAGAGTTCAGGTAGATGAACTCTTCACTTCAACAAATCACTTGAGTTGGATTTTTATTTCCAAAGATGTTCACTACCCACCTAGAGATGGAGGATACTTCCCTTATTGCTCAGCTGTGCTGCTAGATACCATGAGCACTTCTCATCTGTTTCTGTGCAAATCTAGCTGCGTCAACTGAGACTATTTTCAGAGGTGGTTCATGCTCCTCACTCTGACTTTGCACTGGAGTCTGCCTGCTAATGCAGCCCAGTTGGAGATGGAGCGGATTGCCTCCAGCGGTGGATCAGTAATAAACAAACAAAGTGGGATTTAATGGATTTTGACATCACTTGCAATAAATTTTTATGTTGATGTGGAAGATGGCTGTGAACTATTGTGCCTTTGATACAGGAATATTGCACCCATGGTAATTCACTTTCTTTAAGAGAAAATATTCACAGCTGCTCCATACATGTATGTATGGAGTGTATACATGAGATAGAATTGCAATGGTATCAAGTTTTACTCTATACACAACAGCACACTAAGCTGTTGTGAGAAACTATTCTTATTTTATACCTGAAGCTATCAGGGCCCTATATGTACTTAATGGCTTTGCTTTTTACTGTTGTAAATTAATGTCATTTGAAATGCATGGACAATAAATGAAAATAATAGGATATATAGCTTGTGTCACATCATCTTAGGTTTTTAAAGAGCTTTTTCTATTTCTGCATCACATTTAGTAATATACTTTGTAGAGTATACTAATAAATTCGGTGTCTGTCCTGAGAGAGAAAATTCAGAGGCTTCTGCATTGTTCTGTTCCATGTGCATTGGTACTCTCAACCTACACACCATGTATTTATTATGTTACTGTGAGTAGAGCTGCCAAAAGTCATTGCCAAGAGCTAATTGTCTTCAGGTGTGTCTGTAGAAGCCTGTATTTGTTAGGGGTTTCTGTGTTGCTCCCAAATTGATTATCGTGCTTATTAAAGTATTTTGGTAGGTGAATAGTTTTTGAGAGTTTTTGTACGTTTTACAAAAAAAAAAATTAGCATTTACTTATTCAAATGCAGTATATCTTGAGACCAAAGCTTAAGAGCACTGCATTCTAAATTTCTGCTGAACGGGTGCAATCATGCAGAAACTCACAATTTACCTTGTCTACCTTTCGGTAACAAATGCAACTCACACTAGCTTAGATCTGCAGATGAAATAATTTTGGGATCCAGGAATGACAGAACTTCAGAGCTTTTTGCATACTGTGTCAGAGGCATGGCTAGGAATGTGATGATTGTACCAAATTAGGCCACTTCTTCTGTAGAAGAGAATAATGCAGGTCATTGAGGCACATACTTTGTTAGAAAGGCTGAACTAACGTTATAAACCTTACAGGCCTAACCTGATGTCCTGGGAGGGCCTGAAGCAATAATGCTGTGTATGTATTTAAAAAGGCAAGTGGAT
Organism: Aptenodytes forsteri; assembly: GCF_000699145.1. Classification (NCBI taxonomy): domain Eukaryota; kingdom Metazoa; phylum Chordata; class Aves; order Sphenisciformes; family Spheniscidae; genus Aptenodytes; species Aptenodytes forsteri. Next base: position 4,886,390 of record NW_008795863.1, on the reverse strand, counting down.
TACTGTGTACCCATCCTGAGAGCTCTAGTCCCTTGTAAGAAAGGATTTCACACACACACACCCCCGCACCCCTGGCCTTGCTTTCTGTCAGGTAAAGCACAGGTGGACGTTATCCAGGAAACTGGTTATCTTGCAGTTCCCTTGTGTTGACACTGGTTTGTAGGTTGATCGGGCAGATGCTGTTTCTGATTGACCTAGGTGTGTATTAGCAGGAAAGGACAGACTAGGCTGCCAGGACCATCTGTATCCACATCCCTGCCCACTTGCTGTCTTTTCCTCCATCTCTAGACTCTGTGCTTAAAAACGACTTTACGAAGTGTGTCTTTCTACTCTGATTTTTGTTGAATAGTCTTGGTAATTTTCTTAGTCTGGCCTTGGTTGGTTTTATTTATTTGTGGAGTTTGTTTGGTTTTGTTTTTTCCCTTAGGATGAGAAGTGGTAACTGGATATCGGTAGCATTCTTATGGTTGTTTTCTTTGTGTTCTTTTCGTACAAGAGGCCAGGTTCCCGTAGAAAATGGGAAGAGCAAATTAGAAGGGTCAGAGTTATTTCACATCACTATTAGGTACAAGCGTTGCCGTGGTGTAACCTCAGCCGGCAACTGAGCACCACACAGCCACTCGCTCACTCTCCCCCCCCCCCCCCCCCCCCCC
>NW_008795863.1:4866160-4885420 GCF_000699145.1 Aptenodytes forsteri | reverse complement strand
CTTGACCAGTGTAAGCACTACCTAGCAACAACTAAAACATCGGTGTGTTATCAACATTGTTCTCATCCTAAATCCAAAACACAGCACTGCACCAGCTACTAGGAAGAAAATTAACTCTATCCCAGCTGAAACCAGGACAAGTGTCTTTTTACTGGAGGTAGTACAACAGAAAACAAAGCATTGAGTCATGCTTTGTATCTTTCAGGGGTGGTAGCATGGTATAACAGCTTCCTTTTCAACTGCAACTGCCTATTTAAACAAATAATTAAGTGTCCTGTTAATTGATTTTGGATAACTTCTATGCTTGAATGTATCTCCTGGGTATGGAGAATGGAATATGGATCTCGTCTTCAAATGGCAGCACTTTGAATTTTTATATTCTCTTTGGTGCTCTTCAAAGCATCTCAGACATGGTGCCTGATTTGCTAATAATCTGATAACTAGGTGTGAAAAACTACCTCTACTGAAGTTTGTGCTGCTGTTTTTCAACTTCTGGAGGCTGGGAGAGAAGTAGTTTCCAGTAAATAGCAGGGAGCCATGAGAGCTACAGGTATGGAGTGGCTGGGGAGTTTGGTGGTCACAAGAGTGTCTGTATATTTCTACATCTGTGTTCCATGTGATGACTTTATCTACTCAATGAACTGGGATAGAAATAAAATTTCAGAATATGAGTTTTAGTAAATATGCCCTTGGAACCCTCAACACAAGCGACTGATGTTGGGAGAGTACATGAGAGGTAGGGCACTTCCATAACAAGGAGTCATAGTTTTAACAAAACTTGTCCTGGACTCAGTAACCATGTGCCTGTCTGGATTACACCCTAGTCTGCAACTGGTCCATGCCATTAATCTTGATCAGGATCTTGCCACCTTGGTACCGAAGAGCCTGGACTTAAGTTTCGAGATCTTTTTTGGGCAAAAGTTGCTCCACAACCTATTCTGTCTTTTCACAGAGCATCCACTCCAGCAAAGCTTACTTCTTGCTACTACTGCTCTATAGCAAGAGTTTACTTGATGTTCCTTCCTTCCTTCCCTCTTTTGATATACCTGCCTCCTTTCTACATCTGTTCCTTCAGTGGTGGGAGTAGCACAGTTGTCTGGTTTGGATTGTAGGTATCTGGGAAGAGGGAGACTTATGGGTGCTTAAAGGGCAAATTATCTGTCCCCTGTTAGGTTGTGCCCATCCAGTGGGCGATGGCATACCAGTGATTCAAGTTAAGAATGAATAGTCGGGGCATTGAATAAGTTGTGTGTTTTTTTTTTTTTTTCTTTTTTTTTCCCCCTGTAAATAAAGTTTTGTGATTATGAGGGAGATGATGGGAGGACACTTGTGAGATAACTACCTGCTTTACAGTGCTAATTATGGTATATATTACATATTAATAGGGAACTTTCTGTTGCCACAGGCAGAATCTCCCAGTGGGAGGTACAGGAGAAAGCTGTTTCAGAAGCAGAGCACGATGGAGAAACCTGGCTCTGCTCTTGTGTGGCAGCATGGGAGTTGGTATTGTTCGTTGAAGCTGGGAGGGCTGCTCTGACAAACCTCGAAGCATTGCGTCTTTGCCGTAGAAGAAGGTAGTGCTGTACTGGCTCAGGGGGAACTAAGCTTTGAGCTAGGGAATTTGTTCTAGAAGTTTTCCAGGGATTACTACCACTGTCACTGCGTGAAATGTAGGGACAGTTTGTGCATGGACATGAAGCTTTATAAAAGCATTGCAAACTAAGAGCTTTTCAAGGTATGTTTAGTTGCAGTGCTCTTCTGCTTAGACTTGCTTATGGTCTCCTATATTGCATTTATGCTGTGGAAGTTTGAGAGCTGTGGCCTTGATGTTTATTCCTAAAGGAGGGAACACTTGTATATTTAAAAAAAAAAAGGGGGGGGAGGGGAGAAAAAAGCATAACTGTGTGGTTGTTATGTTAAATGAATTTTAAAGCTGGTGAGAAGAGGCATTCAGAGATGAGAATGCTTGGGGGGAGAAATGAAAGCACATTGAAGCTGTTTCCCCTTGAGGGCTTTAAGGCAGGATTGAGAAGTGGTGCATACTGAAGCCTTGTTTATAGTCTTTCACTTACTGTTAATAAAACAGGGATGTTCTAAAAGGTTTCCATAATTAAAATGCAGTCCTTGAGTGTAGTGCATTTTCAGAGTGGTCTAAAGCCCTGCTGCCTCTCCGCCTGCTTAAATCATTATTTATAAAAAATGCTGCAGTGGACTTAGTGTTTTGAAGTTGTTTTCAATCAGAATGATGTTAGAAATGTTTGGTATTGAATAAATGAAAATAGAACTTATGGGGAAGCTGATAAGTGTACAAATTGACTGGTTAGTAACTAATTACCAGTACAGAGATTGTTTTTTGCCTTCTTTTTCTTTCTTAATTGGCTGAATATTAATAAATCAGATTTATTTCTGGAAAACAGCAAGTTTTAATGGTCTGGCAGAAATTCATAATAAAAAAGCTAAAGAATTAGCATAATAAATAATTATTGCTTCCAGGGTTTTTATTGTTAAGATAATAAAATGTTAAAAAGCAAACCACTTGAGTAGAAAGTAATTGCACTGACAAGCACCACACAGCCTAGCATTCACAATAAAGTAAACCTTCCTTCAATGTCAACCTGATTTGCTATCCACATAAATGCTTCCTCACATTATGGAAATGTGCTTTTTCTATCAACAGAAAAGAATAAAACTCTAGGCATCTAATTAATCTTGTCTGACATTTGATTCCATACTCAGGTTAAATCATGAGGCAGGTGGGTCTATTTTTCCACCCCCTCTGTGTACATGACCACAGGCAAATCTTTCCATTAATGTCAAGCTGCATCTGTGTGTCTGTCTCTGCCACCTGTCAGTCATTAATGCATTAGTGTTGCTTGTATTTGATTCATATGGACCAGTTTTCTTGTCCGGAGGGAGAAAATAAAAATAAATAGGGAACCGCAAGGCTTCAGCTATACATCACAAGTATTTCACCTTGACCCTCCCTGTAAAGGAAGAGGGACTTTACTGTTCAGAAGAAGGATAAGAAGTGGTAATTTGTAGCATAGGGAATTTCCGAGTTGATATGATCAAGTAGAAGAAAGAAACAAAACCGATTTGGCTTTGACATCTGTATTGATTAAGAGTGCTCTTGTTAAAGACTAACAACTTTTAATAATGCCTAACTGTATTACTTGCAGTAGTTTAGACTTGTTGATGGCAGGATATTTTCTCTAAAGTGCACAGAAAAACTCTACAAAACTAGTTAGATGCATTATGGGTATTTTATTTTCTGAAATTCTAGTTAATGGTTTCTGCCAGAGGCAGCGTGTAGTGCTTGAAAATGTGGTGGTTTGACCTTGTATGCTAAAACCTGTATAACTCTGTATTTTTACATATTTAGGAAATACAGACATTTAAAAGGACACAGTTAAGAACTTAGGTCTAAGTAGTAGACTCTGCTTGTTCTTAAAAATAAAACAGTGATAACCTTAAGCAGTTTTGTAATTAAAAGAAAGTTCGCAAACTGAAAATTACCTTCATGAACATAGTTTATGTATTAAAATATTTTCCTGTAGTGTTTGCATGCAAAATCCCATGGCGCTGGGAAATAAATATTTGTTTATGAAGTAAAAAAGTAATAAGAAGCATTGGTTTCGTTTTGCTGACTAAATGCAAAAAGTAAAAGCATCACTGGTGAAGAATGTCTGATTTTATTTTTTTACTTGTATTTTTTAAAAGTTAAGTTATAAACTTAAACTTTTGTTTCTAGTGTCTGCCTACTACGTAGTAAGTGTGTAAGTGTGAGTGAAATTGTTTTTCTCTGCATAAAGGGCTGGATGCTGTTTGGAAAAAGTGGTGTACAGCAGCTCCTAGCCATAGCTGTATAGCAGCCCATTCTGTAAATCACTTATGAAAGGTGCTGAAGAATCCTTAAAAAAACCCCAAGTGTACTAGAGCAAACAAAAATGCATACATAGACAACTTTGATGTCTATGCCAAAGTGGTTATATATGAATAATATGTGTCTTTCGCTCTGCTGTGTTGGTGCTTGGTTTGACTGTCTTCCTGTAATCTTGAAAGGCAGCCTCACCAGATGGACGTAGAAGAGGGAGCCAGGAAATACCAGTACCTGCTAAATCAGTCTTGACTATGAGGTTCTTGCTGTCAGCTTGTCCCTAGATGTTTCTTGACAGACTTTGCTGTCAAGAAGTGGGACTAGAAACCAAGAGGAGGAGCAGTAACACGGCTTTGGTCCACACTTACTAATTTTCTCCATCTCAAAGAATGAATACTGCTGTTCTAACAGCTTTTAAGAGACTATGAAATGTAGGTGTGGAGTTGGAGAAATGCTTTCCTGCTCAATACCCCACGTAGGTAAAAGCAGCAGATTTTATTAAGAGATCGGTTGTAATGCTTTGCATTTATGTGCTGCAGTTTCTTTCCAGTTCCTTTTGGAAGGGTTTAGAGTCACAGAACAATTCAAGTAGGAAGAAGCTTCTGTAGATTGTCCAGCCCAACCTGCTGCTCAGCACAGAGAGAGCTAACTTCAGAGCTAGATCATGGGCCTTGTCCAGTTGAGCTTTGAGTATCTTTAAGGATGGAGGGAGATTCGACAACCTCTCTGCATTATATGAACTTGTAAAATATGAGCTTTAAAAATTTTTCAGTATGTTAGCGCAATATTTTTATACAAGAGAAGAAGTTTATTGAGAGAAGATATTCCAGAGTATATTAAAACATAAAAGGTAAAAGCTGAAGGATTTTTTTAGGCTTCTGAATGCACTGTGTTTGAAATGTATCTGTCAGGAGAGTCTTTCTAAATACCTGTTCGTAGTGTTGACAAATACTTTTAAGGGTGCCAGTGATGTAAACTCCTGTTGCTTTCTGTCTGGTTTTGTTCAGAATGAATACGGTTGTACCAGTGACCACTTCTGATTGTGTTATTTTTTAAATAATAAAATGATGACTTATAATTAAGAGATATTAGTTCCAGAAAACATTTTAATTTGGTTTTCAAATTCACATAGCTTAAAGGCATACACTTAACTACTTTCATAGCAGAAACTTTCGTTGTATGGTACCAGCATTCTCGTCTAATACAGAGAATACTGGAGCTCTCCCTAATGAAGATGCTTTTTTCAATTAAAAATTTCAGTAAAGAGAAAATACACACCGATACTAAACAGGAAACAAATTGCAGAACCTCTAAAATGACAAAAATGTATTCAAAAAAAATCCCTGCAGAGGGAAATTAGTAGTTGAAGGATAAGAACTACAGGTTTTTAACTGAGTTTTGTTACAGATAACGCTGGCAGGGAAAGAAGCGTTGTTACTCTTAACTTTGAGACTCCCTGGGGAGTTTTAAAACAGTCGAAGGAAGGAGAAGTGATGTCTCTAGAGAAGTTTGTGGAAAGGAACAGCAAGCATAAACATGTTTTCCTGTTGCAGGGGAATTAGAGGTTATTATGCTGTGTCCAGAGATTTTTTCCTGTACTTTTTTTTCCTATTCGTTTACCTGTTGTTGACTTTCATTTCAACTGGGTTCTATTCATTCCAAGTGCTGTAGAAACCTAAACCTTTCTTTTTGTCTGGAGACCAAATTAAGAAAGACTCAGAGAAAGGGGCCTGACTAGACATGCTTTGGATCCCAGGCATGCTGGTATTCACAGGGGTATTGGTTCATTTGAGACTTAGGTAACGTAAGTCTCCATTGCTGTCCTCTCTCCTTATTTATCCTTTTAGCAATAAATTTTGTTCTTGCCAAAAATGCGCTAAGTAATGAGATGACACATGCTGGTCATTTCCAGGGGATTAAAGTTCATGTTTTCAGAGAATTCTAGAGTTTATAGTCACATTAAAAACATCTTGCTAGTAATCACTGAACAGTGAAAAGGTTATGGGTTATTCCGTGTTTAAATTAATTACCATGTCAGACTTCTAATTAGGAGTTGGTCTATTATAGCTGAGATTCCACAAATGGCTAAAATAAATTTGTATCTTCTTTCTTTCTGTGTTTCGGGAATCTCAACAGGCTCTGTAGAATCAACACCTGAGAATCTAGATTCCAGATGCAATTCTTACACTGTTTAAATGAATAGTGTGGTGTTTGTTTTTTTTTTTAAGTTCTTTAAAACATTGCAGAGGGGTTCTTTGTTCTTTTTATTTAGTTACTGCTGGTTTAGCTAACAGCATGCTGATTTTGTCTTATCAGGGGATAAAATGCAGAAGATTAAGTAGCACGCTTCTGCATTTAGTCATGTAGCTGCTATTATCATTTGAATCTGTGTGTACGTGCATATGGGCATATAAGTGCCAATTTTAAGAAATGTCAGCTCAAAGCAAAAGGAAGAATAAGTAGTTTTAAAAGCCCACTTTACACTTGCAGATCAATAGAATTGTGAATATTGGAGTTGGTGTACATAAAAGGTATCTGTGAACATTTCCCCAGAGCTAGCATATTTGACTCGGGCCAGCAAGGAAATAAAGAGAAACCTCCTAAATGCAGATCCTCTTTTCTCATTCGCAATCTCATTATTTGACACTACCAGAACTCAACACACTACTTTTAGCCTTTCTTTTCTCAGCATTAACATACTTTTTACCATCCTCCTCGCTCTAGTAGTAATTGTGGCTGTTTGGAGTATTGCTTTCTGTTGGGAGGAGGGCATTTTGAACACCAGCTAGTGCTGCTACGACTTGAAGCTTCAAATTCTGGCTAATTTTACAGTGGCTTTTTATGCCACAGACTGTTACTTGTTGTGAGAGTGAAATTTATCCCTGCGTCGGAGAAACAGAGTAGGCGATGTATGGTGGTCTGCATTTCCATTTTACTATTCCTTTGGTTTTATGTCAGTACTTGACGACCCCGACGTCTTCACAGAAGTGTTGGTGCAGTGGGTTGTCTGTGTGGTAACAGCCTTGGGTTTTTGGTGCTTGGGAGGGAAGGGAGCTTCGGGCTGGGGAAAACTCGGCTGTTGGTGAAGGCTGTTACTGGCAGAGATGCATGAATTTCCGAGAATTGCCAACAACAGTTCCACATATTTTTGGCTATAATTACCTTCTATTAGAATATTTTAAATGTCTGCTATAATGTTGTGCTATATCAGAGGCACCATATTTGAGACATGGAGAAACTACTGAAAATTACATGCTGTAAGGGAGAAGCAGGATTGTAATCCTAGTCTCGCTGCTGTCAGAACATGTAATCAAGATTTCACGAGGAAGATGTGCCTCACTTTTTAGAGAGAAATTGTAGCAGCGGGATTGTGAGAAGGTAATATAGGAGGGACATTGATTAAACCAGCAAGCAGAAGTTACACAATTGAGAAATTAAACTTTGATGTTTCACTGCATGGTTGGAAGTCTACCTGGTTCTGATGAGCAGAATGCAATCCTAGCCTTGTGCTAGGTCAGCATCTTCACAATTTAAGCTAACAGGAGTAAAGGAGCGTTTCGAGATGGCATAGTTGGAAAGGAAAGCTTGAAACCATGAACTGCATGCCAACTGCTGCAGTGTTGCTCAGCTTTTAGACACTCTTTCTTATATGGATGCTGATTTTAGTGTAACATTGTAGGCACCAGTACAGCTGTCAATTATCAGATCAGTTTTGTTCTCAAACTACAAATGCAGAAGCAGGCACTGCAGTAGTTTACTGTGGACAAGAATAAAAAAAAAAACTGGTAGGCTGTGGCAGGCAGGCTGCAAGCGTGCAAGTCTCCACACTTGCAGCACACATCTCTTACAAATGCCAGAGGGTTGTAGGAACAGGGCAATGAAAATAAGGTCTTTTTTCGTGTTTCTCTATTCTTTTTCTTAGGATTCCAGTGACTTTCCCTTTCCTTTCCCTTCGTAGTTAGAACCTACAAACTTGCTTTCCAGTGCATCATTAGCTTGGGCCTATATTCTTAGTTTTTCATATTAGCATTAGTTCTTAAGAATGTAGTAAAACTGTCCTAGTTGTGAAAAGAGAAGTTTTGTAAGAGAATCTCTCCCTTCCTAGTTCTGTAAGGAAGAGATTGCAGGGATGACTGAGAAAGAAAACAGAGCCAGAGAGAAGAGAAAGGAAAAACAACTGTGTGGGGGATGTGGAACATACAGAAGTTTTTATCTCTATTATGTGTAGGAAAGGGAAAAATGAAATGAAAGAGAGCCAGCAACAAACTCAATGTTTTCAGTTTATTTAATAGAAACTAGTTACAGTATGTTGCAACTAAACAAATTACATGATGTCTGAAGAGCTTTTTTTATTTTTTGGGGCACCTGATGATGCATGCATTTTTCACTCTAGCAGGTAGATTTTCTTGTGTAACGGCTGTCAAGTTAATTTTGCAAGTCCTTGTATGCATATCAGCCGTAAGTAGGTATTGCGTTGTTTCTTTCTTTGCAATGGGGTTATGGAATAGTTTGCCCTTAAAAAATTCTTTAAAATTAGGAAACTTTTTTTTTTACTTTTCTGCACCCTTCTCAGTCTGGGAAACCCACTGTGTTTTTAATTGAGCATGAAATTAAAATAGATTTGTTTACTCACTTAGTTGGTGTTATCCAGCCTGTCAATACTGGTAAAACTGCATCTGGGCAAAGTTTGAGGCTAATGTGTTGCTCTTCTTTTCTTTCTGACATCCTCTGGAAGTAATAGTGATTATAACTTAAAAAACAAATCAAACAAAAAACAAATGAACAAACAAACCCCACACAGTGAGCTTAAAAATAATAATTGATGCTCAATCCGCTTCTCAATCAGGCTGAATGTACAAAGCAAATAATTGATGTTTCGAAATAGTCTGGTAGATCTGTATCTATGATTATGTGGGTTGTCACTGTCATTATAGAAGACGTGAGATATATATGTATGTAAGATACACTATTGAACTTAAGCTAATATATTCTCATACCTATTTTAATGAAATATAACTTGTATTTGCATAATTAAAACAAACTGAATTGCTACAGCTATGAAAGATCCATATATTTACTTTAGGTGTTTGAGTTCTTCAGGCAAATGTGGGAAAATGCTTTAGTCTTGTATACTGTCACTTCATCAGTGAATAATATTTCTGTGGTGTATGTAAGTTAGTGACTGAAACACAGTTTTGGCTCTTGGTGATTGTACAATATAACTTGTTTAATTGGTCTTTCATTTCTTTGCAGCTCTGTAGGGGAATGTGTGATTAAACTGGTGCATTTAATGAGTCGGTGTTGCATATAGCCTTTTGTGGGTACACTTATATGAAATTAATTATTTAAAACAGAATTCTGCCTTTTGCAGAAAATGCCCTATATATTATGAGTAAATTATCTTTTGACTTTAAATATTTAAGTACATAGTGGAATTCCAGTGGCTCATTGGTTTTGCTGCAAATGCATAACATAATGTAGTTTAAGGCTAGGAGGAGCCATTAGATCATGATCTCCTCTGATCTCTGGGGCGTAGATCAAGAATTGCTGCTGAATGAAGAACAAGTAATGCCGCACCTATGCGCACCAGGAGAGGAGTGCTCAGGAGTTACAGTGTGTGAATTCAGATGGCACTAATTCCCTTTTGAATACACACTGACAATGTGGATGACTATTTGAAAAACACAGTAATTATCTTGCTTTTAGGATTTGTCTACAAATAAACTTACTGCACACCAGGTTAAGGTGTGAATTTGCATTATACTGGCGGTTCTGTACTAGGTTCTTGAAAGGCTCTGCGTGTGAAATAGTGGCATGAACCACCAGTGCTTGCAAAGCAGAGCAGACGGCCCAGCTTGAAGGTGTTCACACTGCACTATGAAAAGTATCTACATAATCTTTATGATGCTTTGTACTGTAAATTCCTTTTATTGGGATTTTTTGGTGTATCTTGTGTCATATTTTAAATGGATTTAAAGTTCTGATTTCATTATACTGTGTGTTTATTATACTCCATTTCACTCTTATTGTCTTCTGCAGTAGATTTGAGGGAATCTTTTGAGGCGGTCAAAAGGTGATGATTATTATAGTAGATTTCCCCCCCCTCTCCCCTGCATCTGTTACTGGGTGGCTTGCAGTATCCGTTCCCGATGCTGGCATCTTACTAACTTGAAGAAACAACAATAAAAAGCGAGGAGACAGTGTGAAAGACATACACACAGAGACAAGAATTTGTGCTGTTGGTGCAAATTACATTGCCACAGCTGTTCAAAGTTAGAGGAGCATGCATAAATATGACAGTTATTGTGACTGTTTAATTTTTTCTATTTCTTAATGTTTAACCTTCAGTGGTTCTTTTCCCCTCTTTGTGGTATTACATAGTCCAGTTCCCATGTCTTGAATTCAAGTGCTGCTGCTTAGGGCTGTAAAAGGCACTCTTACACTGATTTATTCTTACTTTGCACCAATACATTTCTGAAGAGTGAGTTAATGAGTAAAACAGAAGCTAGGCAATGTCCTTCATTTACTTTTTCAGAAGATCTCAAAGCAAGAACATTAACTATACCACATCATCTACCTCCCTTTGAAGTTTGTCCCTACACTGTAAATAGAGCCCAGACTTTTTGTCCCCTAATACTAGCCTAATACCAATCCATATGGTTTTGATTGTGTATATTTTTAATAGGCTCTATAACATTATTCCTTTTTTTTTTGCGTTCTCAGACACTTTCAAAATTTACGTTAATCAGGTCTCCCATCATTTCCTCTCATGTAGTTGCTGCTTCGTGGGCATAGTGCTTGTTGTATGCTTCATTGCTGGTAAAGGAAGCATACTTTTTTTTGTATAATTGAAATACTTCTTTATTCTGTTCCTTTTAAAGTTATGCTGGATGCAGTGGGAAAACCAGGTTCTCTATCAGGGTGATGCAGGTGAAGCAGAATCCCCTTAGGGGTCACTGCAAATACCAGTTTCTAATGTCTAGAGAAACAGCTTTTAATTATCTTGGCTTAGCTAATATTTGCAATTGAACTGCTGCTTTCAGAATACTTATTAAATGTTGACAACAGTTAAGAAGAGAATGGTGATGTCCTGGTGCTTTTCAAGTTTTCAGATGTTTTAGTCATATTGTTCTGGTTAAGACGGAATTCTATATGCACGTGCAAAATGTTTATAACTTAATAGTAGTACAACCTTGGAATAAGCGAAACATTGTATGTTGCTATTTGTTGTCAGTGTGTTCATTGTGAGCTCTTAATTCACTCTAATAATGTTATCAGGGTTAATTTTTAAATATTTTAACTTTTTAATAAATATATTGAAACAAAGAATGTTCTCATTTAAAGCCAGAGGTATTTTTATTTCTTTAAATATTGTTGAACTGGTTCATATATAAAAACACATCTTAGGTAAGAAATATAAATCTGTCACATGATTTTTAAGGTTAAAAAATATTAAGCAGATGTGCCAAGCTGAAAAGATCTCAGATAGCAACAGTAAAATAGTTTCACTTGCTTATTCCCTCCACACTCATCATCTATAGCTATCTTTCCTCAGCAGATCTCAGAGCACATTACAAAGGAAGATATGCTTCCTCATTTTAGGGAGGGGATGTTGATCTTCTGCCTTACTGATTAACGCAGCACTCTTTTCTCTGTCTTTCTGTCTTTTTCTCTGTCTTTCTGTCTTTTTCTCTGTCTTTCTGTCTTTTTCTCTGTCTTTCTGTCTTTTTCTCTGTCTTTCTGTCTTTTTCTCTGTCTTTCTGTCTTTTTCTCTGTCTTTCTGTCTTTTTCTCTGTCTTTCTGTCTTTTTCTCTGTCTTTCTGTCTTTTTCTCTGTCTTTCTGTCTTTTTCTCTGTCTTTCTGTCTTTTTCTCTGTCTTTCTGTCTTTTTCTCTGTCTTTCTGTCTTTTTCTCTGTCTTTCTGTCTTTTTCTCTGTCTTTCTGTCTTTTTCTCTGTCTTTCTGTCTTTTTCTCTGTCTCTCTGTCTTTTTCTCTGTCTTTCTGTCTTTTTCTCTGTCTTTCTGTCTTTTTCTCTGTCTTTGTCTTTTTCTCTCTGTCTTTCTGTCTTTTTCTCTGTCTTTCTGTCTTTTTCTCTGTCTTTCTGTCTTTTTCTCTGTCTTTCTGTCTTTTTCTCTGTCTTTCTGTCTTTTTCTCTGTCTTTCTGTCTTTTTCTCTGTCTTTCTGTCTTTTTCTCTGTCTTTCTGTCTTTTTCTCTGTCTTTCTGTCTTTTTCTCTGTCTTTCTGTCTTTTTCTCTGTCTTTCTGTCTTTTTCTCTGTCTTTCTGTCTTTTTCTCTGTCTTTCTGTCTTTTTCTCTGTCTTTCTGTCTTTTTCTCTGTCTTTCTGTCTTTTTCTCTGTCTTTCTGTCTTTTTCTCTGTGTCTTTCTTTTTTTCTGTCTTTCTGTCTTCTTCTGAATATGTCATAACAACTATGAATGCCTCAAAAGCTCTTGAAGGCTGTCAGTAAAAAAACAAGATTTTCTTGCCTTCTGCAAGCATTCTGGTACAATACCTGTTTATGTGATCAGATACGGACTTTCTATAGGACTTTCCCTTCTCCTTACCCAATGCAGAGATTTAAATAAATGAAGGAAAGATTTAAATTTTTATGAATATTGCATTTCCAAAAGTTCAGGTATTAGAGCTGAATAAATCTCCATGGATGTAACGCTTGGTTTCTAATGTAGCATTTTACATACATGAATTTAAGGCAACATAAAAGGCTTATTTCAATTTTATTTTGGGTAACTGGCATAGCTTGACAGTACTGTAATGGAGGAACTATAGAAAGATGTGTATCCCACAGTATTATGAAAGTCACAGTGTTGACCTATTACACTGGTTATAGCATTCAAAATTCTAGGTCTGATGTGTTTTGGTTATTTGGTGGGTATACCTAATGTCCCAAAATTCTCTTTCAAAACAGTTTTGATTACATTTTGCCTGTTCTGTTTTCGTGTTTCCTTAGGTGTTTTATTTGATAAAGGAGGTAGGCTAGGCTACCATACTCTTTTATCAGATGACTGTTACACTTTTTATGTTAAAAATGCGTAAGGCATTGGTTCCAGGATCATGTAGGACTTTCTTGAGACCTAGATGTTCCTTGGAAGATGGACGATCATGTTAGCTCAGTTACAGAGATTGGCAATGCTTCATCTTTAAGGTTAGCAGCAGTCATCAATGCAGCAAAACCCATCCATCTTCTCGTGATGTAGTTGCCTCACAAACTGCATGAGGAGACCCTCTTGAATATACCTAGTGGTGGACTTTTGCGGGAGAGGCTCCATCTCTGCCTTTGGCTGGGCTTGCAGGCTTAGCTTTAGGTTACTGTATGCTCTTGAGAGACTTTTTAGGAGGCCATGTGATCTGATGTAGTTACGGCTAATGGCCTCAAAATAACACTTTCAGTATGGCATTACAGTGTGAGTGACAGGGGGTGATGATCCAGAACTATCTTTAGTTTGGATCATAATTGGTAGTAAGGGACTGATTGCCAACACATAGCATAGACTATTAACATTTGTACACATTCGAAGCTTTGCTTTAACCGGAGTTGGGAAGTGGTTGGTGAGGATGGAAGCAGATTATGATATACCCTGTAGGCACAGGTGGGACTTGAAGGGCAGTTTGAGGATGTGATGAGACAACCGAGAAGTTAACAGCAGGGCAATTTTAAGTGTTCCTTTCTCAAGCAGCCTTGATCTCCAGTTCAGCAGTAGTATGTGCTTCTTTGTTACTTTCTATTTTCCAATATTTCAACTTCATGTATCCCACAGCAAAAGAGGTTGCAGTTGGCAGGTGGCTACATATTGTAGAAGAAGAGGGCTGGATTTCTAGACTTCCATGTGGCAAAGGCCTGTAGAATTCAAAAGGAAACTCTATCCCTGCCATCTAATTCTATTGGATGGCTTACTATAAGAATTATTATTTAATTTGGAAGATACTGTGGAATACCTTAGTATACTTTTCCAGTATGCTCGGTATACTCTTTCCTAGTTGATATCCCTGTTATGTTCTATCGAACTCCATAGAATATATGTGTCCAGACAGTTCCGGATAACTCTTCTTAAAAAAGTCTAGGAAACAAGTCAAATGAGAGTGAGAGAGAGAGAGAGAGAGTGCACGCACATATGTGTATACACACACACACACACACACACACACTCTCTTACATCTATTTCCAAAATTAAAGGCAGGCATTTATAATAGTTTTATCTTTTACATTTTTCCCCATTCATCAAGCACGTTCGGTTTAGAGGAAGGTTATGCAATGTAAATTTTCTCAAAGCAACTTTTATTTGAAACTTGTAGAATTTTAGAAAATCCTCCCAGCAAATACTACACAGTATAGATTAGAATGCTTATCTGCTATGTGTAGATTGGAGTGATCTGGGGAGGTAGCAGAAAAAATTAGCTTAACTTTTGTTTTAATTAAACAAGACATATTGGTTACAAAGCTCCTTGTGCAAATAATCTTCTGCTTAATTATATTTTTACCAGTCTCATTTAAACTATCATGTTCAATATCACTGCCTTGTGATGCAACTACTGTGACTTACTAATTTGCCACTAATTCTTTATTAACATAATGACAGGAAGTTCTCATAAAATCAGTTGGGCTGATACTAATAATTTGCTATGGCTTTTGGTATTCTGTGTTGGAGTATATAAAGTTTGTTGTGCTCACTTTCTGGTACACAACTTGCTGAAAGTATGTTTTCCATTTTCCAAAAACTCTGGACAGACAAAACCAGCTACTTCTTTGGAAGTAAGTTCTGGAAAAGTGTAGTTAAACTACTTGCAGTTGGTCTTAATTATAATTGGATTATATGTAGACATCTCTGCGCTAGAATAGTAATGTGTTTTAGAAAGGTTTTATCCCTGATCTGCTTCAGAATAAAATCTCCTTGTTATTTTTACTCTTTGTCTGAAAGTGTTTAAGCTAGGAAAAAACAGTGAACAAACCGCTACCTCCTCTGCACATTTCTTTTTCTGCAGAAGTGTCTTTAAAATAGTTGCCTTTGAGTACCTGTATTGACTTAAAAAGGGACGGAGATAGGAGTTTATTGAAACTATCCAAAGATGGGAATACCTGCAGTGCAGTTAACCTAAATAAAGCATGATGGTTCGCAATGAAACTGGTTATGAAACAGTTTTGGCATAACTGGTTTTGGGTTTGTGTTCTTCTTTCCTGAGGTAGTTTGTGTGACTGGGCACATAGCCTGTGAGTCGCTGCTGCGCTTTCAAAAAACGATTGTCATATATGTTCTAAAAGCTGAAAAATATTTGCTGTCTTTACCGTATGGACCTTTATTTTATATCAAGTTTTCATAACAAATGAAGGGTGGTGGGGTTTGGGTTTTTTTGGGTTTTGTGTGGGTTTTTTTTAGTTGTGGCAGCTTTAATGGAGAAGCAGTTTAATTATTGATAATTTACAAGGGTGGTACACTGGCTAGATTTCACCCATGTAAATCTGCTGCTGCCTTAGCAACAGCTACAGTGTATCATTTAGTGCTTAGGCTGTTTGTGGACTATACAATATCATAATTATAGAAAGAAATGTACAGATGTAGGGGCTTGAATATAAATGAGTTGTGCCTCATACAGTCTTGAATTTTTTAGGAATGATATACGTGACGTGTGTGCATCTAGCTCTCAAGTTTCTTGTCCCCCAATGTTGTCTGTAGTGTGAGGGAACAGTTGATTACTGTTTAGGAATACTGTACTACAACATAGAAAAAAGGAGCATGGAAGCAGTTATAAAGCAAGAAAGCTGTTACCATTCGTTGTGAGTAGCAGGACAGTACTTCAGAACCGAACAGGTATCGTGGCCAGCACTGTGTAAACAGAGCAGTGGATGCTTTTTTCTTACTCTGTACTGACTACTATGTGTGTGAAATATTTTATTATACTGTGCAATGTTTTTAATGATTGCTGCTAAATACAAATGATACAGTATGGAACTCTGAGTATGTACAAATATACAAAACATTGCATATACATCTAAGGAAGATCATTCACTCTCCATCATGACCTTCCTTTTCCATCTCCATTTGAATGAAGGATTTTGCTGTACACATTTATGCTATCTATTGTTGCACTTAGTTTACCACTCTTTTCCCTAAGAATAGAGCTTTGCTATCATGCAAGGTCCTCAGCAGAGCAGCATTTCTCAGGAAGAATAACAAGAAACTTGAAATACACTAAAAATATTGAAGAAGTCTCAATATATTTACTTAAGCATCAGCTCACATAAGTCCTCATTTGAGCTTCTTTATGCACATGGAAGGGATGACGTATTATTAGTTATATTTTGTTCCCTTCAAAGGGTAGCAATTTAGTGCACTACCGTACTCAAATGTCATTGTAGAGGAAGCATAGATTAAAACAGTTGTCATGAATTAGAAAGAAAAAAGAATTATGTTTTTAATGCCGGATTGGTTTAGAAGTTTCTAAAGAATTGATGTAAAAGAAAAGTAATGACTATAAGGTACTACCTTTTAATCTGCTGCTCCAGTCATAATGTGTTCAGCAGTGCTTTAGTACTGTGTTAAGCACAACCAAGGCATATGTAGAGACTTGACATGGCGAAAAAGCTTAGAAGTAATATAAAGGCTGTACTGTGCCCATTTCCTTAAGCAGTACAGAACAGGAAAGGGAATTTATTATTTAAATGTTTATGAAAAGAACAAGAAGTTTTAATGTGTGAATGTGTGGAAAAAAGAAGAAAGCCTAATTGAATCGTGGGGAAAGCTGCAGCTTTCAAAGCTAGTGGTGGCTTTTTCTTGCTGCTTAAGCTAGGAAGAAGGCTTTCTTTTCCATTAAATAGCATAATTATCCCTACAATAACTGTCTGAGTGTCTTCAAGTCTCATGCTTGTTTTCATAACCTGCTTGTTTACTTGTAGGAAGCACTATTAAAATGAATGACAGGCTTTGCTCACTAAGGTGTGTCTGGGAAACCCACTAAAAAGTGGGGTATGATAAATGCACAGTATGATAAATGGTTTGGGAATTTTGTTTTTAAATTCCATCATAAGCATTAGGGTTCAAGGTTCTGACTTCTGGGTTTAACTTTCCCAGTGATTAGTTGTCCCATGTCAATTAGGTAAACCACAGTATGTTTCTTCCTCTTTTTGCTTCTTGGTAAAACAGAGCTAACAAGTCCTCTGACATGGCATGAATGTTACTAACTGTATAGATTGTTTTGGATGTATTTGTTGTGCTATATGTAAATGGTACTTCTGCTGTACTGTACATTCAGTCCAAATCCATGAAATTTAATGAGAGATCTGGATTTAACCTTTGGTTTCTAATGCCTAATGAGTTGCCCACAGTCTTCATTTTAAATTGGGAATTTCTTTTGTCTGCTTAAACAAACTCCTAAATTTAATATTAGCCCTGGTTTTGTCTCCAGCACTGTATAAAATTGTAGTCTGAATAAAGGCTCGTGTGCTTGAAAGGTTGTCTACTTTTGGGGGATTTTTGTGGTTTGTTTGGGGTTTGTTTTTTTTTTTAATTATTTTTTTAATTAAAAAAAATAAATTGGGTTAATACACTTATTCTCTCTCCTCTATATCCTTGCCTTGCTTATGTTCTTAGGGAGCATTTACTTTCATGTTTTAGTTTGAATCAGGAATGTACCTCTGAAATGAACTTTGGAATTGGCTACGTTTGTGCACCTCAGTTTGCTCCTTTTTTTTCTTTTTTTTTTTTTTTTTTTTTTTTTTTTTTTTTTTTTGGGTTAATACACTTATTCTCTCTCCTCTATATCCTTGCCTTGCTTATGTTCTTAGGGAGCATTTACTTTCATGTTTTAGTTTGAATCAGGAATGTACCTCTGAAATGAACTTTGGAATTGGCTACGTTTGTGCACCTCAGTTTGCATTGCAAAACTGTCCTGGAGCTTGCAAATTTGGATTCTTTTTGGATGAAACTAAAGCGGGAGATGCAACGCAGGAGTTGCATCAGCCACTGATACTAATGGGCGTCCCGTCCTTGAGACTGCATTGTGGTTACTCTAAAGTTAAGACCAGTGTGGACGATGGCTCAGCTCAGCTGTTCTGCTCTGCAGGGCCCTCCCATCACACAGCACCATTTCGTTTTGAAACCCTTATGGCTCTGATGATGCTGCAACCAGGACTATGGCAGCTGTTTGTAGGAATTGATGCTTTGTGATGCCCATGCTCCTTTTGTCAATTAGTGACTGTTGCAACAGAACACGACTGTGTGTTTATTTTCATTCAGTCATTATTCTGTTTTTGTATTGGTTCACGTTTTTCATAAAGAAGAGGGATTAGACAGCGAATGCTTCGACTGCGTGGGCGAGAGCACTGTATGTCAGTAAGAGAGTAACAAAGTGTTGGGCTCTCTGAAAAACCATTTGAAGTTCTTTCCTTTCTGAATTAACCTGACTGGAGCCTTGAAATTTTCATTTTAATGCATTCCAGAGTGTATCTAAGAAGCTTTTCTCGATATTCTAGTGTTTGATTAATGTACATATTACTAACCCAAAAGAAAGCTTATATAAGTCTGTGTATGTAGTAAAACTAGAGTTGTTGTACTCTGTAATAGATCAATTTTGTTTCTTTTCGTTAAAAAGAAAAATACTTATTGGCAGATTGAATGGATTAACAACTATTTTGGCATACCTGAAAATCCTAACTTGAAACAAAATTCCAAAACTCCTTGCATTATTAAAGTTACCTTTGCAAAATCTCTAGTGTGTGTTATAGAAAATAGAGTTGTTTGCTAACCAACTCTATAGCCCTTAAGCTTTTTCCATTCTGTAAAGGCAATAGCTCTGAAATACAGAAGAGATTGCATTAAATCCTTGGCTGGCAATTTTGTGTGGGATTGAGTATTGAAATGCAGCAAAGCAAATAATGAAGGCATATGTTTACCTATAATTCTTTTTACCTTGGGAGAAGGATTAAATAGGAACAGTTTGGTTGTTGTCAAATTCCTAGCAGTTGCTTTCAAGCATGAAACAGTCCCCAGGCTCTCGGAGGATTTACTTAGCAGTTTGAATAGAGAGGTCTTTACTGCTAATAGAACTGAGATGGCAGGCTTAAGCAATGGGGTGCTTTATAGCCTCTTTAGCCACTTGAGAAGATGTAACGTCAAATAGCTGAAATAGACTTGGTCTCCATTGGTGTTGGGGAAGTTGCACAAAGATTGGTGAATAAATAATTCAGAGTTGTATGAACGTCTTGATGCCAGAGTGTTGCAAGTATCTAAAAGCTTGATTCACAGAAGGTTTAGTATCAGGAGACATTCTGTAGTTTTTGTGTGAGCTTCACCCCAGGGAACATTTACTGATGATTCAAAAAAAAAAAAAAAAAAAAAAAAAAAAAAAATATGGGAAAACAAAAAAAAAAAAAACAG
>NW_008795863.1:4845895-4866144 GCF_000699145.1 Aptenodytes forsteri | reverse complement strand
AAATGTTCTTCATAAAAAGGAATATGTTATCTTTGTGGGGATGGCTTACAATTATTGAATCATTTCATAGCTTTTAATATGAAAAAGTTGAGATTTCTTAGCATTTGAGATGTTTGCTGTTAAATTCCTTTACTGTATGATGACTTTTGATAAATAGTATTTAATAAGATCTTTACTAAAACATTTAGGAAATGTGTATAGACAATCTATTATTGTGGATTCATTCCCAATCCTGCCTATAAATCAGATTTTCAGTTTTGTTTTGACCATGGGTTTTTTCGTTTGAGTTTTTTGGTTTTGTTAAGGATTTACTTAGTATATGGAGTGGATCCTTTCTTTGAAAGGAGGAGGCAGCAGAAAGGCTACTAGCACTGGAAGAATGTTAGGTTTACATATCCTAGGATTTCCTTTGTTTTCTGCCAAGTGGGACAACATTATCTATGATTCCAATTTTAAAAAGTACAAAACCTCCCTCCTCCCCCCAATTTCTTATTAAACCTGCTAATGAGATATCTAGTATTTAGAAGATTTACTACAGGGATCAAAATGTAATGTGAGAAACTCTTCTGTTTGAATACCCACAAACTTGGGATAATTTTCAGTGCTTTGAAAAGGTTCTTGCCTACTCAGTTCATCTAACTTCTGCCCATGCTAACTGCTGTGTTGGTACTGAACTCTTAAATTTCAGCTTCTCTAATTTTTCCTCTGAAGGCCATTGTCTCTGCTGTGACTCATCTGTAAGAAGGTCCAAGAGCGAATAGATTAATTTATGGATTTGTAGATTTTAATCTTCTCTGTTGCCTATGTAGGCTTTCCCATTACATTTTGCACTATTTTGGACCTGTATCTGGAAAGGTATTGATACAGAGAGTTTATCTGATGGATAATAAGCCAAATCCTGAGGTAATTTCAGTGGTAAATTACTGTCTCTTAGAGAATTTAAATGAATGCCTATTTCTAATTTGAATTTGTCTAAGCTTTGAGGTTCTGCTTTGTTGTATCTCATTATGCATTTTTTCACTAGATGAAGAAGTTGCCTGTTATCAGAAATCTTATTCTTCTTTAAATTCTTTAGACAATGAGCAATTCACCTCTTAAACTTTTCTGAAATAAATAATTATTTGGACTTCATAGGTCTCTTATCAAATGGCAGATTTTACAGACCTTCATTAATGCTTGCAATTCTTCTAATGATTCGTTTTCTTCTGCCAAAAGTGTTTGTTGTACACTGAAGTCTGCTAATTTATCTAGCCAAAAGAATTGATACTGTATTTTATTGGTGAATATGTGGATTGTAATATCAGCAGTAGAAGGTTTTTGACCTTGGCTTCATGGTTTTTAATCCTTTAGGTTGTTATTTCCCTTGGGCTGAGACTTAAGAAGCTAAAGTTCTTGTCTGACAAAAAAGCTGAACTATTATGACTACTAGTGATGACGTCATAAAAGCCAGTACCCTGTATCTTGCCATTGGTCACTTCAGATAGTTGATAATATACATACTCCCTCACCTAATACATTACTGTGATTCTGGCTCCACTGCAGACTACTTCTGATTAGGTTCCCTTGCAGGTAAAAAGAACATCCACTCTGATCTGGTCTTGTCTTGCTGTCATCTGCAAAAATTTGTCTGTGAAACTTAATGACAAATGGAAAGTATCTTGAAGTCTACTGCCAGGATAAGAGGATACTGTTATTTCGAGCAGAACTGGCCTCCAAGGAGGCTGAAGCCAAAGCAGTTGAAAACATTTTGCTTATTTCTAAGAAAGAGCCATATTAATGAGGTGCACCCCAAAGAAAAGCCAAGAGTCTTCCTCAAAAGGCTTTCAGATAATGTCTCAAATGTCCAGCTGGACATGTGCTCTGTGCTGTAAGGGTTCTGTCAAAATGGTAGATGAATTCACAGTTTCCATCAGAGAATGGGAAACTGATGTCCATCTTCCACAGTCTTTTGAAAAACTTATGACCCATTGGTAGCTTTTAGTAATTTTCCTACTTTTTTTTTTTTCCTTTCTTCTTTTTGGCCAGGGCTTCCTTCGATTAACAATCCATTTAGTGGCCTCTCACTGTGGAAGTAAGGGCACTTTTGTTCAGGTCAGCAGACCTGGTCCTTGAAATATTGTTACATTTACTTGCCTTTTAAAAATTAGTATCTCTTCAGGGACTTCCTTAGCTAAACTCTGAAATGTTCTTGGGAACCTAAAGACTGGTCACCTCGTGTTATCAGAGAAATAGCGTACTTACAACTCTGCTCATGTTTTCAGGCATAGCCAACATTTACAAGCTTCTTTTCCCATTTAAAAGAAAGGCAGGGCTGTTTTCCAGGTCAAGCACTCTTTTTCCTCAGCTGTGAAGTGAGGCACAAAGACTTCTGAAATCAAGAATATGAAATGGGGCAGGTTTGTTCTGCTTGAATCTTTTGGGAACCAATGCAGTAAGGCGTTTTGTAACTATTTGCTACTATCACTGCAAAGTGTTTGGGATGAATACCTTGTGGATTAGAGGTTTGGTGAATCTTGGAGTCAACCAGCAAGTAGAGTAGTTTCTCAGATAGCTGATCTTCACCTGTAAGCTCATAGGCAAGATACAATTTCAGCAATTCAGTTGCATGGACTTGCAGAGGGGTAAACGGTCAGATTATTGGCATTGATGAAATAACTGGATTAATGTTAAGAAGACGTTGGCAAGAAGATAATGTTTTAGCTGCTGTGAGAGTACATGCATGTAGAGAATTTATTTTCTTAAAGAAACGCAGACTTCTGAAATCTTAATCTTACAAGAACAACACTCTGTGTCCTCTTATTAAACTGGGCGGTTTAGTGATCTGATCGTTACAAACCCCTGATGTTTAGTATCTACCTCTCCACAGTGTACTTGTAAAAGGGGGGGAATCTGAAATCCTATACACCCGGTGAAATTCCATGTGTACATACAGAGGTCATTGCAGTGGGGGTTGAAGTCTTCCACAAACAAATAATGGCAACTAACAGTGCTGAAAGGAACTCGATTAATTCAAATATAATAGCTATTTAGAGAAATGACATAGATGGATACTCTGCAGTGGTAACTAATTTACAAAAGAACGAGTATTAAATGAATTAAAACAAATGAATTGCTCTTTACTCTGGAAATGCAAATTGCTAGTATATGCAGGTTAGTATGCACGCTCTTGCAAATACTGGGCTCGATGACTCTCTGTTTCTCTAAAATATGATAATACAGTTCCTGTGTCTGCCGGTAATCAGCAATTAGGGTGAAATCTTTGTTTACCAGGCTTGAGATAGTCTAGGGCAGACTGAGTCAGTGTCATGGAGCTTTTTTTACAATAAACGTACTCTTAATGGCTCTCTCACAAAGAAGTCTTCTGGGCCTCCTGCATCACGAGTATGTAACAGGAAATGTTGAGCTGAGGGTCACCCATGCTAAGAGGCAACCCAGCTAGGTGAGTTCATAGCTCTCTTTTTGTTGCTGTTGTCAATTTATACACTTATTAGCGCTGGATTTGAGGAATAAATGTTCACCTTTGAGAGAACCCAGTCTTCCTTGCATTGCTCTATTGTTTCTTTTAATATTTTGCATACATTTATCAGTTATTTTGTTTAAAGAGTATAAGAGGAGAATGTTTCAGGAATGTCTTTTATCTGTGGTTTCTACATATCAGTGTTACCTGGCTCGTTTGTTGCCCAGCATTTTAATATTACTTGAGTAAGCTCATAGCTTAAAATTGGGATTCCCTCCCCCAATACTAATATTTTTAAAAGGTCCATGTTGGTACTGCTGAAGTCATGTTATGGATATTAACAATGCTCAGAAACTCAGAAGTGGGTGTTGCTTTCTCATACCCACCCCCCCCCCAGCCATTACTTCTTCACAACAGATATAGTGAATTTCCATACTTCTTCACCTTTGAAACTTCTGGTGATTAGATAAATACGTATATAACTGTTTTGGTGAAGCAGAAACTTGTGTATGTATGATAACACATACTTAGTGTTTAGTTTCCAAACAACACAGTGGCATGTGCAATGTTGGAAGCTGCTAGAGCTCATGAAGAAGTCCAGAGGATACCAATTATATTTCTGCCAGTTGAATATGTATAACTTCCAGGGTTGCCCCTTCTTATAGCTTTTCATTTTTCTGTATTTTGTTGCTTTAATAGTATCCACACATTTGACCTCTGCATCCTGTATCAGAGCTTTGCTGAAATTTTGTACAGAAACTCTGCTTTAGTAGTCTGTATCCTTTGCTGTGGAGATCTTTTTTTATTTAGAAAATCAACATAATTTGCTGTTGTGAAAAGTTTGATTTTACTAGGCAAGGACTTTCCCTCTTTTTTGGGCTTGACAGTAAATTGAAACTGTAGAGTATTTCTGAACAAAAAAAGAAGAAAGGCTGATAGATTATTAACTGCCTGTTAAAGGCCAGTTTCCTTCTTTTGTTTCTCTTTCCTTTCAAAGGAAGCTAATCTGGCTTTTGGGTTATGGAAATTTTTCCATGATTCATAGATTATATTGCCAGAAGGGACTGGGGGTGGGTGTGTGTGGGTTGGTCTGGCTGCCTCCATACTCTAGGCTGTAGCAGTTTCTACAATTAAATCCTCCTTGAACCCCAGAATTTAATGCCCAGGTAGTTAACTCCCACCTGCTGTTCATACACGTTTTTTTGGCCCCACTGTTCTATGAAGAACCCACATTTGGTTGATCATCTGGTTTTTTGGGTTGGTTGGTTTGTTTTTAAATATTTCTATTTTTAAATTTTTCTTTCAGTCCTTCCTTCCTGGCATGGAGGCCCTCGTTCTCCACACTCATCCTTTGCTTCTAAATACAGGTTTTTATATGTGTTTGTCAAAATTATTATTTACTAGTCTCTGACTTACTGAATGTTACTGAGGTTGCTGTTTAACACTATTACTTAACGTTTCTTTCGCAGTCTTTCTGTCATCTTCAAACTCAATTTGGGGATGCTGCAGCTTTCTTAAGGGTTGTTAGCACTGTCTTATTCAACATTTTTGTTAAGAGATCCCACTGCACACCTAGTTAGTGGTGGTGGGGTTTTTTGGGGTTTGTTTGGTTTGTTTTGGTTTTTCTTCCCTAAGTAGTTACCATTTGAGATGTGTCTTTGGCTAGGTTTTAGTTAATTTCACAAATGTCATGAACATTTTTTTTTTTTTTTACTACTCTGATTTTCTTGATACAGTACTGTAAAGTCCTCATGAAAAAAATGCATCAAAACGGTTATATTTTGATAAACTTTCTTTTAAGCATACACTTCCATTTTTCAAGATACTCTCCATAAACTGTTGCTAATTTATGGTAGTTTGATATAATTGAACTTTGTAGCAGCTGTTCTCTCACTGGGGATTGTTCCAGGATCCAGGGAGAGATCAAGAGGTTTCTTGTCTTTTTTTTCTAAGTGTTATTGCAGCTTTGTTTTCTGAATACAGCTTTATTTTCTGAAATTTGCTGGTATTCCAGGACTTCAATTCTTACATAGTTATTTCCTGAAATAACTATGCATGATTCAGAAATGGCTTAAGTCGTCTCTCTCGGAAAGTCTAAACTATATGATCTTAGTAGAACTGCCTGTGGGATGTTAGTAATTGATTAACATCCTCCTTTACTAAAAGACCCAGTAATATATTTTTGCATTGTATGAGAAGAATCCCTCCTCTGTCTTACGACACAGGTAACATTTGCAGCCTTGGATGCTTTTCCTAGTGCTCCTCAAATATAGAGTCTAAAGCAAGTCTGTAAAACTGAATCTTAGTTACATCTTCATTTAATGAACTGTGTAACTTGACATCATTTTCTAGTTTTGAGTTCCTCAGCCCTAGTAAAGGATCAAAAGCAGTCAGTAACTTCATCGGGTTCATCGGGCCGTGCTTGGTGCTTAATAATACAGCTGGGTAATTTTAACCAACTTCCTCTGGAATTTGACCAGGGAAATGCATTGGAAGCAAATGAAGGTGCATGGGATTATACCTGTGTGATTAATACTGATACAACTGTAATGAAAACTGGCTTGTAATCTTGCACCCTACTGTCACCGTGTGCTATTGGAACACAAAGGTCAGGAAATCTCAGGCATAATTAAGGATGGATTATCTTGGCTGTACGCTCTTTTTGGGTAAACCTTGAGTCAGAAATGAAAGCTTTAGCTTTGTCAGATGCATTGTATCTGCAGTTTACTGTCCTAAGTGGTGAGGTTTACATGACTGCTGTGCTTGTTGCATTTGTCAGTCCCTCGTTGCAACACTGGAACTTGCTTCTCCGCATTTTACAGCTGAAAAAACCTCAGAGGTAATTAGTTCCTGTTAGTTGCGTGAAAATTCGTGACTGAGTAAAGGAGGGAGATTCAAGTTAGTGCGTGCCAGGGAAAATGGCTGGTGCAGAAGCTCAGCTGTAGCCTGGCCGGCCGCTTGCACACCTGGAACCATCACTGTGGGATTCTCTGTCGCAGCTGATGGGAGGCAGGAGGGAGCATCAGGGGTATTGAGGGAAATGTGAAGATACTGCTTTGTGGAAGTTGTGATAATTTGTGGCAGGAAATCCTGGGCTGTTTCCTAGAACTTGTATACTTGTTCCATTGTGGAAGAAGCCAAAGTGCTGATTTTCTTCCTTTAACTTTGATAAAACTCAGATATGCAAGTGAAAATTTGCTTTTAAGTGGCAGGCAGTGGAGAGGGCTTTGGAGAAAGATATTTTGGCTGCTCTTTGCTGTATTTTCTCTCAGAGCTGATTTTAGTGTATTTAACATTCTGCTGTGTCCTGAGGACAGTTCTTAACCTTCTATATGTTAACATTATTGAATTAATTATTACTTTTATTTGGACTTGATGAAGATTGTTTTGCAGTATTTAAGGTCATTTGCCTGAGCTTGTAAGGTGAAGAATATGATTAGCTAGTTGGTCTGCCACTGCTGTTTTAGTCTTGGCCTAAACACAAATAGGAAATCTGCGTGACAAAGCATGGATTATATATTTCCATGGTAGGTAAAAAAAACAAACAAAAAAATGATAGAGGATAGAAGAAGAAGAAATATGGAGGCTGCTTGCATGCCTGTCAAGTTGCATTTCTTTTTAAGAGCGCTACTTTTAGTGAGGTTGCTTCCCTCCCCACCCTGAATAATGAGAAAACTAGAAATGATGAGTTCTGTACTTTTTTTTGTATGAACTAATTCTGTGTGAGACAGGAGAGGTAAAGGTCAGCTAGACTTATTTTCAGAACTCAGGTGTTGCTCTGAAGCTAGATAATTTGGGCAGTATCTAAAACGAAGTTTTCATATAAGTCTCAATTGATACCTATGAGACTGAAACACAGTAAAACATTCGGTAAAAGAAAACCTCAGCAACTCAGATGGTGCTTGAAAATTAAGAAAACAAGGTTTCATGAAGAAGTAGTGATACTACTTTCAACATGGTTAAACTTAAATATTAGATAAATGATCTGGCTATTAGGTTGTTCACTTTCTGTTGTGACATAAAGTGGAAGAGTTGAATTGCATGTTGACAGGGACAGTACCATCTAAGACCTTCGCCCTGAGGCAGCTTGCCACCAAGATGCCGGCTCATCATTTTTGCTTGTGGACTGAATGGCAGCTAATGGGGGTTCTGTGTGGAAGTTGAATTATGTTGTACGAATTTCTAGCTTGCTTGTGTTTTAGTTCATCCCTGAACTGAAAAAATGCTCAAAAATACAAGGGGCTCTGAAGTCAGATTCTTACAAAGAAGAAAGGCAACTTAAGATAGTGGAAATAAAATAGTATCCCAAAACACTTATCTGACCAGCAGTTGAAATGTACTATTAACTTAGTGTAAGAAACAAAAATACTGTATTAAGAACAGCTGTCTTCAGGAAAGCTATGGGCCTTCCTGGTCTGCTTGTTCCTTAATAGCCATCCTCTCCTTGAAAAATCCTGAGAGAACTGGAACATTTTGCATCTCTTCATGAAGGTCAGTGTTGTGTAGTTTTGCAGAATCGACCAAATTCAGAGTTAGGCATCCCCTGCTGAAAAGCCCTGCCAGAGTATAATACAAAAAGAAAAGTGTTTTCCTAAGTAGCTGACTCAAAATTAAGTTTGGTGCTACCAATCCCCACGCCTCCACTCCTCTCCCCCTAACAAATAGCTCAGTGAACCCTTGGAAATCAGCTGCTGTGTAGCAAAAATCAGAGACAATATGAGTAAACAGATGTGTCACTTTGTGGCCAGTATAACATCATGACTTTTACAAGAGCTGCATTATAACATGGAGAGGAGGCAAGTGAAAATAAAACATGTGAATGAGGTTCTGGCCGTGAGAGCATCAGCCACAAAGATGACAAAGAACAAGGGAACAAAGAACAATATTAAATGTAATGGCCTTGGTAAGAGTGCCAGTTATGAAAGTGTTGTTTAATGCTCACTGCTGAATATACTTTTTTACTTGTTACGGAAGCAAATGCACTATCTTTAAGAAAAGCAGAAGAAGAAACTAAAAAAACAATTGAAGGCTGCCTACCAACTACAAAAGGAAGGAAAAATCCAGCAAGGAACCAATAATTGAAGGCACTAACTGGGGGCACTAAGCCCAGCCATTAATATGAAAGTGTTGTTTAATGCTCACTGCTGAATATACTTTTTTACTTGTTATGGAAGCAAATGCACTATCTTTAAGAAAAGCAGAAGAAGAAACTAAAAAAACAATTGAAGGCTGCCTACCAACTACAAAAGGAAGGAAAAATCCAGCAAGGAACCAATAATTGAAGGCACTAACTGGGGGCACTAAGCCCAGCCATTAATAAACTTACATCAACAGGGTAATCAGCAGATTAAAGTCCAAATAATGAAAACATTAGGACTGCAATACTAATTTAAAGAACTAAATTAAGCAGAGGAGACATTGCATACTACAAGTAATTACTTTAAATATTAGTAGGTGGTGTGGTTGCTCTGTCAGAACGGTAGTAAAATAAGAAGGAATAATATCTCTTTGGTAGTTCACAGTCAGATTTCAAGTAATAAATGTTTCCCAGTAGAAAAGGTACATGGTGCATGGTGTGATCTGAAAAAGCCTGAAAGAGAATTATAGCAGATATTATTAGTCTTGAAAAAAACTTGAAAATCTGATCTTTACAAAATGACAAATTTGCCATTTTATGTTAATTTAATGTTTCCCAGTAGAAAAGGTATTTCCATCATGGTGTGATCTGAAAAAGCCTGAAAGAGAATTATAGCAAATAATAGATATTATTAGTCTTGAAAAAAAACTTGAAAATCTGATCTTTACAAAATGACAAATTTGCCATTTTTGGATGATAATTTCAGTTAAAATTACTGTTACTTCTTTATTAGATGGAAAGATTCGCCAAAATGCAATGACACATTATGAGTGTTCCACTAATTTATCTGTTAAATAAAAAAAGAGAAGGGATGAGTGTTTGAAGCAGTAAAATACGTTGCCTTATTTAAGTATTATAAATTACAAGACTTCTGATTTAAGGCCTTTTTTTATAGTTTAAATGACATTGCACAGTGTCACTTTTGTAGGTTTTTCCTTTTGTTTTTTTTGTTTTGTTTTGTTCTGAAGATTTCTATATGACCATAAGTTTTACTCCCATCTATCAACTTCTACCTACTCAGTCATTCACTGTTCTAATTGTTTATGACACTATTCCCACAGCAACAGGCATAGAAAATAATTAGTACTAAAATCAATTGAAATGTAGCCTGGCAAAAAAGTCCCAGTTCAACGTAAGCATTTATTTAAGTAATTGGTAACATTTGGACATAGACTAGAAAGTGACTTAGAAAATTGCTAAAGTTTCTGCAATTTTCTTAATGCTACGTGTGATGAGGTTATCTATTGCTCTCTTTTAAAAAATTGATATATCTTAAATATCTTCAATAGCTTTCTGTTCCTAGCTCTTCAGTTATTGAAATTATGCATCTGTCAAAAGTTCATTATGGTACAAAGATGAAAATCCCATTACTTCAGAATTCTAAATGTCATAGATCTGGTAAAGAACATCATAATACGATGAAACCGCTTCCATAGCTGATACAACTACAATTTCCAATCTTTCAGTTTTCCAGTCTAGAGACTGTCCGGGCACACAGTGCGTTGTTAAACCTGGGAACGGTTCTGGTTCCTGGCTTGTAGGTGATCTGCTGGAATCACATACTGAGTGCAGTGGTTGATGTTTCCGAGTTGCTTAGTGACTTCTCTAAGTTGGTCGTCTTTCTCCAGTTCCACGCTGCATGTGTGTATAGCGATAACCTCATTCAGATGCTCCAGCACCTGCTGGCTCCTGCACCTCCACCACAGGAAGACAGTGGAGTTAGTCATTAAAGCAAAGGCTCGGTGTGAGATGTCTGTACTATGGTTGACTTAGCCACAGCCAAAGGGTAACTGAAAACTAAGAAGAGCAATATATATTTAGAAGGAGTACTGAATTAGCTTACGCTCTGAAGCAAAATACATTTCTTGCACTTAACAAAATACATGTGATCATCCTTATTTCTGCTACTGGGATAGACAAGCTGCTAAAGTGCAGCAATTCTTGTGACATAATGTCAGTCAGAGCTGCAGCATATGCTGAAGTCTACTGGCTGTTTTCTCCATACTCTGTTAGTACTAGAACACCAAGGGAGTAATTTCAGGTGATTAAAAAAAAATTATGATCACTTTTAAGTTCAAAACCATTTTTTGGTGTAAAGTCAATGTACTAGTTCAGTATCGTCCAATCTTACCTTCAATAATCTTCTGTTTTCCAACAGTCCTTTTTCCCTTCCTAACCTGCTTGTGTTTGGAAGTGAGAGCCAGAAGTTGTGTGACTCAGATGTTATTCACCTCTGGCAAAAGACTACACACTGTAAAATTGCTGGAGATCTTGATGTTTGGAGGTTGCCTTTACTGCATTAGTAATTTCTAAGTGTTAAAATTTTCATAAACATCTAGTTTTAAAAAAGCAATACAATATATTTAATTATATGAAACAACTCATTACAAGCATACTAGTATAACTTCAAGCTTTCAGAATTCTTTTTTTTCAGCCTGTTGTAGTGCGTATTCAAAAACGTCACAGTGCAGCAAGTCTTTGTACTTTGGCTTTTTCTTTTCCTAGAGCAAAGCATCTTAATCCTTTTTTTAATCTTCAGATAACATCTGATCTTGCCATAGATAATTTTAATATTTCATATTGATTTCTAAGACGGCTGGAGTTTCATCTTTGAACAACAAAAAATATGGGAAAATAATGTGTAAGAGCATGTGAATGATATTTTAGTAGAAATTTATGATAAGAGAAATAAATCAGAATTTCAACATACTTCTGTTTTTGCATTATCCACTTTCTTGTTTTTAATCTGTGGACCAGTTAAGTTAGCAAATACTTTTTCTGCCTATTTCACTTAGAAAAGTTCCTCAAAACACTGACAAGAAGCAGCAACATCTACCATTTACTGTGTAATATCAGTAAGAGGTGGCAGATCTCTTTAAAACTCTAGAAGAAGTGATATTAACACTCGGATTTTTGTTTAATACCATTAGATGCTTTTTGAGATAAAATAGAAATGCCCTCTCAAGATGCCTACTGCTAAATTCAAGTTCTTATGTTCATGGGAATGAGTTTTATGGGCAGTAATCTACTGGTGATGGGGACTAATTGCAACCACTTTTGGTCATGAAAAGCCACTAGACTTTCTACAGCACACCACAGTAAAGGCACTGATAACAGTTGTGGGATACCCAGGCGTTACATGCTGTGGTATCTGTGGGTTATTTCACTTCGAATGTGTGGAACAGGTTTTGCAGTGAAGTTAAAAATCCAGGTCAGTTCTGCGCCCTGGCCATTGTAGGCAGGGGTGGTGCAGTGCAGCCCGCAGTAACGGGCTGCACATGCTCTTGCTTTCTTTGGAAACGCTGCCTCTCACTGCTGCTTCATCGTTTAACTTGCAGATATTGGCAGTTTGAGAGGTGAATTTTTGGAAATCCTAAACTGTGTATGGTACTGGAAAACCACTGTTATGTTAGGTTTTCATTAATCGAAATTTAGGAGCAGGTGTTTGTATGTTCAGGTCATTGCACAAAATCTTGAGGAATTAGTCGATATGTATATTTCATTAATTGGTGGCTATTTGTCTTCAACTTAGAAGCAAGACACATGGATGTTAAAATTTTTTTCTTGTCAAAATAAATGTTGTCAGCTCTCTTTAAATTTCATCTGTGTGTTGCCTTGTCCTCCCATGACAAGGTCCTGTCTTCTCATTGTGCGGGCAAAGGAAGGGAAGATTTTCAAGCATGTTTTCTTGTTGTCATTGAATAGCCATTTAGTTTAGTGCTTTGCCTTTGTCCAAGAGTGGCACCTGTTCACCTGTGTGGGGTTTTTTTGTTTGGTTTTGGTTTCGTGTTTTTGTTTCTATCAGTTGTGGTATCGCAAGTGAACGTGCATATCGGTGATTGGTGGATCACAGAAAATGACTGGTATTTTTAAATTAAATATAAAGAAAATCTGTTGTATACTTCTCTGTAATCTGCGTATTTCCATCATATGTTTTGTTCATTTTCTCTTTTTTTGGGGGGGGGTGGTGGTGAGGGAGCTTTTAAAGGGACTTTAGAGCAAGCTTGATTCAAATTTACAGAACTTACTGAACTTTTATGTTGTTACTGGATAAATTGGTGAGAGTGTGGAAGAGCTCAGTACGCTGATCATCAGCAGTTGAGGAGTCTGTGTATTTAGGGACTCTTTCTGGTCATTCACTCAGAACAAAAGAAAACACCTCCACCTCCTTTACTGTAGTCTTGACAGTGAACCAACTCTGTTCAGCAAAATAAGTTGTGATTTCTGCTGAGTGAAATTGTCTTTCTACCTGCCTTTTTGTTTAATAACAAACTTAGATTGTTACGTCAGTAAAAGTAAGGCTGATCAGTGCACTCTTGCAAATTCTCCAGCACTTTTTTCTAGGGATCAGGCCCCAAGTTTTATATAGTTTAAGAGTTTTCTCATTTTCATTAGACTCTGCCGGCATTATGCAGTTTTACAGGAAGTCAATGTAAAAACATTTCTCTATTAGTTTTTTGCTTTGTGTCAGTGTTTAGTATCTTTGGTTGTTAGTCGTACAGCTGCTAAACCAAAGCACACGTAATATGGAAAAGACTTGCTTTGTTTGGGACCAAGTGATAAAGCATATATTTAGTGATCTTTCACAACAGGACATTTCGTGACTGATTAATGTACTGCAGAGGAAAACTAGGAAGCCTCTCTCTTTTCCTTTCTTTCTTTTTTAAAATTATTATTTTTATTCCTGTGATTGCCTCAGTGCCCTAAATAATCCTGTGTCAGCAATTAGCAGTAGCAGTGTTTCATTAATCCATCAGATTTCTGATGTGGCACATTCTAAGACCAAGAGATAATAGGGAATCATTTGTTTAAACCTCAGGATTAGCCTCTGATGCATCAGGCTGCAGTGTGTCATTAACAGCAATGGTGGTAGCACTGTAAACTAAAGCAGATACATGGCGTGTGATTGATAATCTAAAATCAAATTACAGCTTTGCTGTCTTGTACCATTAAGCTGGTGAACAGGTATTGCAGCTTACATAAATTTGAGTAATAGCTGTGTATTTTTGATAGTGTTTATGTTTCCCTGTTGTATGAATCACTTAACACACTGTATTCCCTAAATACTTGTTTTACCCAGTTAAAATAAACCCAACTCCACAGAGTAACTTTACAAAATACCTATATATATCAACAGACTCTGAACTTTCAGAATACTTGCCAGCATTCATGTTGGAAAGCCCCTATCGGAGTTAATTCTGAACAGCTTTATATGCATACATAAGCAAGAAACATCCTGGGCAGTTATTTTAAAAGTAGCCGTAACATATCTGATACCAAATTCATACTGAAAGGAGCTCAGTTTTGTTTTTCATTATTAATATTAATGCAAAATGCATTTGAAATGTCTGGTCCGTAGAAAACACAGCAGTTGTACTAAACCAGAGGAGTTTTTATATTCCTTGTAAGCTTTTAGAAGTAGGTGTTTCATTTCTGTGCTGAAGCACTAGCTTTTAAAAAATGAGAACTCTTCAAAATGCTAGCAGTTGATTTAATTTGTAACTTACGTATATTCAACTTGCAAATTATTGTAGCCTTACATTATAGAGATAAAAGAGGATTTATAGGTGCTCTCTCCTTTTGATTGAATAGTATTTTCACAAGAACACTGTAAGTGCAGTAATGGCTGAAGCGATCAACCTTGTGATCCTGTTTGGCTCATATGCGGAGCTAGGAAAGGTAGAGAGAGATCACATAGAACTGAATGGCAGATAGCAACTTGTCCACAACGTAATCACAACCAGGCATAAATGAGCTCTAGTTCACCTGTATTGACAGTATTAGGTCTATTACCAAGAAATACCGAAGTCCCATGTAAGGGTTGTGCTGCACAGAGTTAGGAGAGGTTGTCCACTGTGGCCAGATAGTTTCTGCCTACTTTTCCTAAAGCTCAAAGTCTATCAGGCTACTTCTCGTTGCAGGTCAGCCACTGGCTTTGCCTCCAGGTCCACTAGCCTCTTTCGTATCTTTTGCTTTTTAGGTCAGTTGATTGGCTTTCAAACTGCCTCTGACCTCACCTGTAAGATATTCAGTAGACCTGCCTAAGTTGCATCAAATGAAAATTACCACTTGCAGCCCATCTTCCTTTTCCTATTGTGTCAGGAAGAGGACTCTGAGGGAGCCGCAGCTGTCATGGGGTCTGCCCCAACATGGAAATTTTTTTCCTGAGCCCTCCTGCTACAGGGTGGCTGCACGGCCCATAGCACGAGTTGTGCCAATGGCTCTGCTCCACAGAAAGTGGGGAGCTGAGCGCTTCCTCCCGATTCTGTTGCCAAAATAACACAGCCTTCAGGTCAGCCATGACCTATATATAAATCCGCTTGCCAAAATGTACTCTTGCCTGATGTCCTGTTACGGGAAGGGTTGCGGGGACTTAGTTGAGGACAGTCCTATCCTGGTCCTTGCTTGGGCCAAACAGATCCCTGCTTGGACGCAGTATGGAGGTGGGTGGGAGAGAAGCGAACCTCTTTGCTTTTCTTTGTTATCTTGAAATATATCAGCTGATGTGAAGGCATAACTACCCTGCAAAACCCGGTGGAATTTTGTTTGTGTTTATTTCAATGCATTGGCTTCTTATGTACCCTGTATTCTTAATTGGAAATTGGCAACAACTGTTGAACAAACCTTTTACTTTCAGATTGCATTATCTGTTGAGTTCATTGACATTGATGTGGTGGTCATCTGCACTTCTGAATAGTTAGACTGGATATAACGGCACTACTTCTGCAAAAATGGCTAATGACGGACAGGTGTTACTTTTTATAGGTAGACCTAAAGATATTTCAAATTAGAATCCTATTGGGATAAACACGGTCATTAAAGACTTTAACAACGTAAAAATCCCCAAAACTCCTTAAGGTAAATGAATGAAAGCAGTTGGCCATCTGAGATGAGTGCTCTGCACGCCATTCAGCAAACTTATTTATTAATTTTTAGTTATATGCTTGTGGTGTAAAAATTGACCATTTAGGTGAACTTCTTACCAGTGATAACAAATGCCCAAATGTAATTTTATTATGAAAATGTTTCAGGTCTTCTGTGCTTCTGCCCCTATTGCGACCTTGCAGTATGCTTAGAAAATCGGAAAATACCACGTTAATTGCAGCTGCAGTAGTGTGACTTAAATCTCTCTTGAAGAAAGGAGAGCTTTCAGATAAATAAGGACCAGTCTACTTTGGGATTATGTTAGTGCCATTGGTAGCCAATATAGCTACATTTTCTGGTGTACGGGCTGCAGAGTTCTGCGCAGAGTTTAAAGTGATTTCTTATTGTGGGCTACATTTCAGCATCAGCTGTCTAATATGGAGGAGAGACAGGTACGGCTGGTTGTTTCAGTGTTTACCTTTTAAGGAAAAGTAAGTACTGTATTTTGGCTGTGACCATGTGAGGCACAAAGCTGACTTGGATGTAGTTCCTACGTTGCCTTTCTAACTTTGGTCTGAAATGTTTTGTGTCTTCACAGCTTCTTTGTTGTGTGTGGATTTTTTTTTTCTTCCCTTCAGTGGAAGGACATAAGAAGAAATACAGTCAGTGTAAGCTGGACGATTAGAAACTTGCTAGCTATGATGCCCAGTTTCATGGGTTCCATATTTTTGAATGACCACCTCCTGTTACCAATGTTATGTATAAAGATGAAAGTATAGTAGTTTCGTTTTCTTTATTCTGCAAAAAATACTGATTTTAATCTTTAAACTTTCTGACTTTACCTTCTAATTCTTTTTTGCCTGTTGTAATTGCCTTCTGTAATTTCTACAGAAGGTGATTATAGTGTTTAGCAGCATCTTCCTGTCCACAGGTGGACGAGAGAAGAGTCAGATTAAGAAAGACTAAGAAAGTCAGACTTTCTGGGCAAGGAAAGCTAATTTACTCTTCTGTATACTGAGGCAGCTTGGAGGAGTAAAAATGGCATGAAAAATAGATGGAAACTTTTTTAAACTTCTTCCAAATTTTTTATTTTGCCACTTATCTACTCAATATCTAATTACTACTTTTCTTTTGAGAGAATTAATTTTAAAAGTAGAATAAAATACAATATAATAAAAATGCTTATTATAGCTGAAGTTGATAGTGATGGCACCCTTAATTTGTGTTGCTACAATCTCAGTCTAATGCTGGCGCTCTGACTTTGTTTTTGTTGGCTGATGGAGAATATCTGCGTTTCTTAAGTAGCCAAATGGCATCCTGATAGTGAGGCACTACATGAGCTAGTTAAGTCTGAGTTTATAGCTGCGCCTTATAACGTAAGGAGATCAGTGAATAATGAAAAAATACTTGCTGAAATGTAAAATATCAGCTGAACAAAACTTCAAAGTTTTCAGGATTTTATAACTCATTCCTTCTGCCATCTCAAAGAAAACAAAAAAATCTCCAAATCAGCTGGGTAAGATGTTTAAGGAAAACTCTCTTGTTCTGCTTTTTTTTTCCTTGAAAGTTTTTCTTTCCCTAAATTATATGCCATTTTCTTCTGATTCATATTTAGTCCATTTTTATATACTAGAAATTGGAACTCTGTTTTCTGTTGCCAGTTTTCCTCACCTTCTGACTTGCATAGCCATAAAATAGGAAATAAGTAAATAAAATCAAACCTAAACTAAACTATCTTTTTGTTTGAAGATAATGATTTCTGTGGGCTCATTAACCCTTAAAGAAGAAAAAGGGAAGCAACTTGTCTAAGCAAACACTGCTTAAGTATTTTATACCTAGGTTATATTGTAAATAAGAGCTGTACTTTCAGGAAATAAACAACAATCCTTAAGGTTATGTTGAGTCAGCAGGCCCTAGGTATGCTAAGAAGTCTTATTGATATGCACTGTTTTCATATAGCACTCTAGTTGTTTTATTCAGTGAGACTTTTCTGTCTGGAAATGATTAGTTTATTGTGCCGAACCGCTTGTCTTCCAAGTGACTCTTTTTTTTTTTTTTTTTTTTTTTTTTTTTGAATGATTCTGGTTGAATCGTGTGTGTTCTCAGTCCTTGTCCTCTCCAAGTCTCTCATCTCTCATCTTCTGACTTTTTGAAACACTGGATGATTAGTATACGCTACAAGCAGGTAGAAGTTTGTGGAAAGGTGATGTTCATTCTGCAGATTTTCAATGAGGGCACTGAGAGCAGACCATCATAGCCCTCGGTAGCTCTATCTGTCTGCCTGAGTCTGTGCAGCGGACTCATCTTCACTGTCACCTTGGGGACCAAGAAGGTTTGGGCTCTCACAGATGCCTACCCCTAGCCCAAAAGCTGTTCTCTTCCATTCCATGTTATGGTATTTGCAGAGCTCTTTGCAACAGCCCTGGGGATTTCTCTGACATTAAAAAATAAAGAAAAAAAATTGCTACAGAGTGACCTTTTGTTAACTAGAACCTTAAGCAACTTATCAGAACTGCTGGGGTAAAAGCAACACCGTAGTGTATTCAAATTTAAAATCGGTACAGTTGCATTTTCGGTTTTGTCACTGTTACTGTGTCCTCTTACGCACTGGCTGGCTATAATATTCCTAATAGGAACCCTTAGCTAAGGCCTTGGAGAGACTATCCAGTTTTGGAGAATAGTTGACTAATAATAATTTATGGGGAAAAAAAGTCAGTAAAAAAACCAGGAGAATATGTTTATGATTGGAATCTGCATATACTGGAAAATAAAAAAACCAGGAGAATATGTTTATGATCGGAATCTGCATATACTGGAAAAACTATCAGGATTGTTTTCCACTGGGCTGAATTAAAAAGCTGCATTTCCTCTTTTGGCTATTTGTGAGCCTTTCTTGGCTTCACTGATTGGCGTTTGGGGGGCAGGGGGTGAGAACCCGTTTTCATTTCAGAGCTCTTTGCAACAGCCCTGGGGATTTCTCTGACATTAAAAAATAAAGAAAAAAAATTGCTACAGAGTGACCTTTTGTTAACTAGAACCTTAAGCAACTTATCAGAACTGCTGGGGTAAAAGCAACACCGTAGTGTTTTCGAATTTAAAATCGGTACAGTTGCATTTTCGGTTTTGTCACTGTTACTGTGTCCTCTTCGCACTGGCTGGCTATAATATTCCTAATAGGAACCCTTAGCTAAGGCCTTGGAACTGGGCTGAATTAAAAAGCTGCATTTCCTCTTTTGGCTATTTGTGAGCCTTTCTTGGCTTCACTGATTGGCGTTTGGGGGGCAGGGGGTGAGAACCCGTTTTCATTTAGAAAACTCTGGCTGTCTTGAGAGTGAGCCACTCTTTCCATGATTGTTGCCATTAAAAGGAACAACTGAGCAATTTGCCATTTACTTTCTCTTCCATTCAAATGAAATTATTTCAGTATCATAAGATCATTGCAAATTCATCTGACCTGAGGCAACTTGGATGTGGTCAGTGATGATCATACTGTTAAGACGGATATATAGTTATGGTGGGATGAGGGTGAAGCTGAATTACTTTTTAAATTTGGGACGCTATTTCTGCACCTGGGAATAATCCACTAAATAAGAAACAATCATATTACACGTATCCAGTAGGACCCTATCTATAAAGCTATCAGGCTTTAAAAAAAAATAAAATTGTCTCTGATGGATGGTGAATCGATAATTTCCTGCTGTATATGAAGTGTTCCATAAAGAAGCTCCATCTTAGTAGAGTAAATGGAGATTAGTCCTGCTAGGAGAGAAATTTTCTGTCGTAAGTCATCGAGGCTGCTTGTTTCTTTTTCCCTCTCCGTGCCCCCCTGCTCTGTTTCTCTCCCTTCTTCCCCACAGAAAATACTGCGCTGGTGGAGGAAGAATGGCAATCCTAGCAGTGTTACAACATGTACTCTTGTTTTGTGAAAGTGAGTATTGAGATACTGTTGGGGAATTCCTTGAAAATAATTTTGCCTTCAGAAGACTTTTCCCCTCCCCTCCCCCCCGCTAAATGTTATCAGTGGGCCTTACAGAGCATATTTTGCCATATGTGCTTGTGCAAAAGCAGAGTCCTGGGAGGGGCTAGAAAGAGGCAGTGAGAGGCAGCCGGGCTGCTGGGAGGCAAAAAAACACCCTGCAAAGGGCCAGAGCCAGGGGAGTTTGGAAGGTTAAAGGAGAGCAAGGTGGGATTCAGCAGGGAGAGAAGGTGGGGTGGAGGGTCTTCAGTAAACTGGCTGGTCTTCTGCTAGGGCTTGTTTTCCAAGGAGTGGGGGTGTAAGGTGGATAAGTTCATTTTTAACTTTTTTTTCTGGGGGGGTGGAAGGGGGAGAAGGTGTCATGATGCTGTCACTTGATATCACACCAAATTATTGATTGGTGAGGATGGAGATAGATATGCATACACACATACATACACACACTGTATATAGGTATATTTGTGTGTCTATAAGTAGAAAAGGCTACAATTTGAGATATTCAGACAAGTCTGCATTTAAAAACAAAAACAACAAAAAATGATACAATTTGCAGAGTCTGCATCTTCAGCTGCTTTCTCCTGATGGCATCAAATAATAGGAGTAACACTGCAAAAACAGTGTGTAAATAGCCCTTTCTTTGAATTACTCTCCGTTTAAGCAGTTTCTACATCTCTTAATACCTATAAATATGTTGCAAATCCTTGCAGTAATATATGTGTTGTGTCGTGGTTTACCCCCAGCCAGCAACTAAGCACCACACAGCCGCTCGCTCGCTCCCCCCCTAGTGGGATGAGGGAGAGAATTGGAACAGTCAA
>NW_008795863.1:4841100-4845616 GCF_000699145.1 Aptenodytes forsteri | reverse complement strand
GCACCCCCAGCCGACTCGCTGGTGGGGTGGTGTGAGAAGCAGAAAAGGCCTTGACTCTGTGTAAGCACTGCTCAGCAGTAACGAAAACACCCCTGTGTTATCAACACTGTTTCTAGCACAAAACCAAAACATAGCCCCATGCTAGCTACTATGAAGAAAATTAACTCTACCCCAGGCAAAACCAGCACATTTGACAAACTAAGCTTTACCGGGGTTTTTTGTGCTTGTACCAAACAGCACCATTAGAGAAATCCAGAACAGATACTCATGCTGTGTGACAGTCTTCCACCAGCTGTTTCATTTCCTGTTTATATATGGATATTAGGTTGGAAGCAGTGTTCACCATGTAGGGGTAGAAGGTGAAAACATGGCCTGGCTTGGCACGGGACCTCATCAGAAATACACAGTCAGCTTCTGAGGACTGTATTGGGTTTAAAGCATGTGCCCTTGCCAAGGTGTAACCTATGCCAGCAATCACTTAAGGTTCTGGAGGTCATTAAAAAAAAAAACTTGTTGATTCTGATGCAGTTGCCCTAAACACAGTAACTGCACTGGGTGCAGGTTGTCTCGATTCCTGCTTAAAGTGTCTGGCAAATTGGGTATGCATCGCCAGAGCTAGTGTGTTCATGCGTGTTTTAAGCATCCTTCTCACCTGTTCTGTCTGTTCTTAAATTACCAGCATATGTTTGCCTGGGCTTTGGTGACTTGTTGCGAGAAGGGGACACCCCTAGTTTTGCTCGAGAGTAGCAGTAGGCTCTGTTGTAGCACAGTCTCCAGTCCTAAATATGTTGCATGTAAAACCCAAAAGATTCCAACATTCATTCTTGTCATGTGGGGGTAGAGTTTGGGTCTCCGATGCTTTAAACTACAATCTAACCGTGCTGCCATTCAACTCGATGGTAGCCTGCCTGTGGAGTTCAGTTAAAAAGAAAAGTAGATCTAGGATGCTGCTGAATATAAAATTTATGACATTTTGTGTTGTTGATTTTTATGACTATAGAAGTTATGTAAAATGATTTTTTGAGTTGTAAACTGACTGTAAATGAATGTCTTCATTGGAGATCTTAAACAAAATGCAGTTGGTTTAATTGGGTACGCAGTAAATTAATGAGAACTCTCTACAATGAAAAGTTTCACTGCAAGACCCCGGTGTGGTCCAGACTACATTAAAGGGCTGTGAATTTTAGGCTGTCTTGGTAAAATACTGTCAGATCTATGCTTTGACCTTGTGTCTGTGGATGACTGAAGGATGACTTCCTTGGTCTGTGATACTATTGTAAGCATTCCAGAATATTTAATATTAATAATGTGCCTTCATTTCTAAAATATTCTTAGCAAATATAAAAATAACTCTT
This sequence comes from Aptenodytes forsteri, assembly GCF_000699145.1. Classification (NCBI taxonomy): domain Eukaryota; kingdom Metazoa; phylum Chordata; class Aves; order Sphenisciformes; family Spheniscidae; genus Aptenodytes; species Aptenodytes forsteri. The sequence goes on along the minus strand of NW_008795863.1, from coordinate 4,844,261 downwards.
TAAAATCCCCAGGTATAAGACAAATGTTTCAAAATAAAATCTAAATCACTATTTTGTGATGAAATAGGATATAATCCTCTCAGTGAGCTTTCATGCTGTCAAAGGGAAACGGCCATTCTGAATTGGAAACTCATATAGACCTTTTCTGTTTGTCATGTATTCAAACACCCAGTATCACATGTAAAAATAAAAAAAATTTTAAAAAGAAAAAGGCAAAGCAGAACTAGGATAAACTAACTAGGGTGTACCTAACATGTTCATGATGGCCTCATTTGTAGAAGTAGGTGGCTTGTGGTCTTTCAGTCAAAATTGCTGTGTTGTGCATCTCTGAGAGCAATAGTGAGTATACAACCTGTTAGCTTGCCTCCTGTTTATCATCTGTTTGCTTATTATGAAACAGGAGAGATGAATTGACATGCAGAAACTTAAGCATGTTTCTGTGTCTCTCTGTTCTCGTTTTTAATTATTTTGATCAACTTTCTTCTGTCATGCCAGTCTTTTCTTACTGACAGTAATGACAGTGCTGCTTCTCTCTGTTTTAACATTTCTGTTAGGATTTCCTTTCACGTTCTAGCCCATATTTCTCTTTCATGGTCAGATGGTCATTTGGGCCAACCGCTTCCAGTCAGTCTCTTATATCTCAGCATCAGTCTAAGTGAAAAACGGGGCAAGCCAGTATACTGGAATGTGTGTCCCCTCCCATGCTGTGATCCCCCCTGAATACGCCTGTAATAATTTTTCTATCATTTGGGGGAAAAAAAAAAAAAGTATAGTCTTTGTTTTTGAAAGCTACAAGTCACATCGGATTTCAATTTCTGAATTTTACATTGACAGCAGGCAGATTGCAGTGAAGACCATAAACTGACAGTTTAGGGCAAGCATGCTATTGCCTGAGGCAGTCAAGGATGTAGACCACTCCATCCTTCTGACTCAGGACATTCATCCCTCCTGAGGTTCCTTGTCCTTTCTGATGATAGATTGAGAAAGACAAGCAGCACATGGGTAGACAAACACCTCACCCAGGCACTTGGTGCCATTTAACAGTTTTTTCCTGCATTTGACATTTTCATTTCCCTTCTTCACCTCACTCATCACTAACTGTTTGGGTCTTGTTTTCTGTACACAACACTAATAGAGAAAGACAGAATACAAATACAAGCTCCATTACTCATTTTACATGCTGTATGTTCTAGCAAAATTATATAGGAAGCTTGACCAGCTGAACCATGAAAGGAACACTTAAGATTTAATTGACATTGACCTTATGCGACTATCATTCAGGATAAAGTGGTTTTTTTCGTGTTGATTTTTTTGTTTGTTTGGGTTTTTTTGTTTTTAATGAAACATAGATACCCAAGAATGTTCAGGTATTCAATTTATTGCTCTGTAATTCTTTTCTGAGTTTACTACAATCACAGTACCACTATCAAAATATGCTTTGCATATAAAATACTCTTCTAGGCTCTCATGTTTATTATGTCTTATTATTGTGTTTTCCTCGGGTGGGATCTTAATATGTAAGTTGTAAAGTGTAATGCAAAACAGATTCCTTTATAGACCAAATGTGTGAGTGTGCATGTATTTTCCAAATCGGCGTTCTGCATGCTTCCTGAGAGGTCTGAGAAGATACAAGCTCACGTTGCAGAGTAGAGTCTTTAGGGGAGAATTTTTGTGTATTTTTTGCATATTCGACGACAGAGAGACGAAGAGGAGTTAGAATGTTGGCCAACTTGGTTAGTGGAGAAAGAAATGCCTTGGTGATAATCTTAGTTCTGGTCTCTGATAGGGGCCAAGGCAATGCATGGCTTGATGTTCTTCATAGCGGTGTGAGGAAGTTCTCAGAAGAACCACAGCAGCTATGTGAATCACTGCAGGAGATGAGTTCCTAATTGATGTATTCACCAAAAATCATAGCTTTCATCTTTGATACCAGTAAGCAAAACATGCTTTTCCATTGCTGTACTGTTGACATCCAGCCTCCCCCTCTGTTTCTTCCAGACCTTTTCTGTGAAGATGGGGGAGGAAGTTTTTCTCTTGCAAATATCTTCAGTAAGTCATTGCTGATACTTCTCATGCTCTGAAATAGGGCTGGATTAAAATAGATATGATTCTAGTTGATGATACTGGTATATATTAGTGTAGATTTTTGACTAACAACACTAATACTGTGCAGAGATTTCAGCTTGAAATCTGTTGTTACTTGGGGAGACTCTTAACTGGGAAGGAGATACTAGAGATCTTGGGTAATTCAAATCACTGTCCACATTCAGCTTACACTTGGATTGAGGTTTACATTTTCATTTGTACTTCTGAGGATGATTTCCATTAAGAAGGAAATACTGAACTCATCAGAAATCTATGGTCAAGTGTTCTATCCCATGCTGTGAGCGTGGGTTTATCATTGAAGTCTTAATCTGGAAAGAGAAAGAAGGTAGTGTTTTGGAATAGGAAATAAGCTTTATCTACTCAAACCCACTGAAAAGAAGATGCAAATGACACTGATAAGGGTGTATTAAAAGAAAATGAGGCTTCCAATGCTCTGCTGCTTCTCCCTTCAGATGCTCCAGTGCATTGTGTAGAACAGTTTGTGGAGCTGTGGTAATGCATTTCCTTTATGCAGTTCAGAGAAATTTAAATCAAGTTCTACAGGATTCTTTAAGCTGAGGGTGCCCACCTGCAGGCTGAAGACCAGCCAAACTGTAGCCTGCTCAGTTGTAAAGTGAGTGTGTGGGGTTTTATATTGTTTTATGTGGTTGAAAATAATGGCAAATGTGAAAGCTCATCAGCTGTGGATTTTGACTGCTGAAGAATTTAGCGATATATGTTCTTTTACTTAAGGATCATGAAGAGCTATAATGGCTTTGCTCTTTAGTAGCAGGACAAAAATGTGTGTCTCTGTCTTCTGTCATTGTAGCCTCCTGACTGTAACATGGGCATGTCTCAAGAAATAATGCGATGATAAATTAAGCTCCTTAAAGTTGGTAAAGGTGTTTTATTTGCTGCAAGAGATGGTTCTTCTTCCTTTGTATACAACACAGTTAAGGTCAAAACTTTTTTTTGGGGGGAAGTTTTTTTTGCATATAAAGTTTAAAAAACTGGCTGGACGGCCAGGCCCAGAGAGTTGTGGTGAATGGAGTTCAATCCAGTTGGCGCCAGTCACA
>NW_008795863.1:4810662-4839939 GCF_000699145.1 Aptenodytes forsteri | reverse complement strand
ACGAGTAGATGAGGCGCTTAGGGACATGGTTTAGCGGGCATGGTGGTGTTGGGTTGATGGTTGGACTCGATGATCTTAGAGGTCTCTTCCAACCTTAATGATTCTATGATTCTATAAGTTGGTATGTGACAAAATACGCCACTCTGGCTAGGTTTTCATTTTCAGGTGTCTATATATTTATGCCGTTTAATCCTCTTGTGCGTTGAGCTGCTATGTGACAGGTCATGAAGACAGAGAAGAATTTGGGCGTTATATAGATATTGCAGGCATATGCATCTTTCATTTATCTCTAATACACCATTCTTGAAAATATGAAAATTCTCATAATGTCTATTATCACATTGAGAAATTCATTACACTGGGTTATGAAGCTCTGTTGACCACTGTGACTGCTTTGGTTCTCCAACTTTATTTTATAGGTAGAAACTGCATGTAAAATCGTGTATGTTCCCAAAAAGGACACTGCTATTGCATGTTTAGTATTAATGCAAGAAAACTGTTAGGAGTATCATGAGTATTTGCAGATACTTTACTGTGAGTTTAAAAAGAATAGTATGCTGGATTCCTTCAAGAACAAAAAAGAAAGGTTAATTTTTTATAACCTTCTATAATGTTACTCATAAATTTTCCAATTTCTCTGCTACTTAGCTACAATGCATTATTTAGAACATAAAAGGTATTAATTTGAAAGACTGATCTCTAGAGATAAGCCAGCTTTCCTTTTTAATAAACCATTTAAAGTACAGGGTGCCTAGCAAGAGTTTTGCAGATAATATTTCTGATTGCATTAAAATAATTACTTATTTCAGGTTGTATTATTCCAGACGTTTGTACTCTGAGGAGGAGTACATGACAGGATTTAGACTTCATATGTGATGATACAGCACCAGGTTCCCATATGGAAAAATCTGGATTTCTTCTGGTAAATTATTTGCTTTAGTTCCTACTATTTATTTAGTAAAATACTGCATGCCATAAATGTATTGGGCCTTATTTGTGTTGACTATCGGTTTAAAATATATCTCCCCCCTTAAGCATTTCTTCTTTACTTCATTACAAACATCAATTAAAAATATTTTTCTTTTTTTGTCTACTAGGTGTTTTTCCTCTGCTTTGCAGCAGGTTTATTCTTAAACTGTATGTGAAAATGAGGGCAAGGTATTATATTTGCTTAATCATAGATGCTCCAATCAGACTTGCATGCTTCTCTATATATGATGCACATATGTTTAACTTCCAGAATACAGAGATTTAAAAAAAATTACCCTCTTTATTAGATAAATAATATCTGGACAAGAAAACAAAACCAGTCTATTGCAAAAAGAGAGTTCTGAATTCTTAAGGAGGTAGCAAAAATTGGTGGTACTTCATACTCTGAGAAAGTTTCAAGTATCGTAGTTTTCTGTAGGCATATGAATCCCAGTACCCCATGCAAATAAAACTTACGTCATCAAAAGTTTGCTAAATTGACTTACTCTGTAACTGCCTTCATAAATAGTTCCCTATCTGGGGGACAAGGGTTACATGCAATTATTAAAGCAGCTTCCATCTTCTTTTCGTTTGGTATTACCATGCTTAGAGCACTTCAGATCCAAAAATGAATTGGAGTTTGCTTGCCCTTTTGTGTCTCACTTCAGGAACTGACTGTTGTCTTTCCTGAGTATGCTCAACTGGTGACTGGCACTTAACTGGATCTTCAGTATTCGGTGGACCTCTGTGCTTTCTGAAATCTACCTGCTCCCATATGATTTCTAGTATAGGTAGTTAAAGACTGGCCAATACTTTTCTCAGGGAACAAGATAATACTAAATGAAGATCCAATTTGGTGGGGTTTTTCATGTGGAATAGCCAAATTAAGGAAATTCAGACTCTGCTCCTAGTTAAAAGGGTTTCTTTGGTTGCTACACTGGTGAGGTGTCAAACACTTCGTCCATTGGATGAGCGGAATCCAATGTCTCAGTTTCCTCTTTCAAAAATAACTCATGAGCAAGGAGTAATAACTTGGCTTCTCTTTTCCCCCGGTGTCTCCTTGCAGCTAAGAGTGAGGAAGTGTGGGGTGGTGTAGGTAATGGAGACCAGTCTTGCCTAAGAAGCGGATGAAAATTGCCTGTTTACTTGTTGGGAAATTGCTCAGCTGGTTCTGGGACAGACCAGAATGCTGCAGTGCTTTGTTTTTATAGAAATTGCATGGAAGTGATGGATGGTCAGCATCTGGCATGTGATATCCAGGCCACCTCCTAGGTCTGCTGCTCTTCTGCTGAGGCATTTTCAGTTTTCCAACCTGTGCCAGGTTAAAAGGCTGCTCTGTTAGAGCATGCTTGCTAACTGATTTTCAAGCAATGTAGGTTGTTTTAAGATTAATTTCTTGAATGGCCACTTATTCAGTTAAAATGAAAAATCAATATTTCTGTAAGAAATTGTACACTGTTTGGTGCCATCTGTGTCTTTTATAAAGCAGAAAATGTTTGGCATCATATGTTGTATTTCCCATTGCAATTGCAAGGTGATATTGGAGGAACAGAGCGTGTTGCTATTTTTGGACTATGTAACAGAATTGGCATTCACATAAAGTTAAGCCAAATTCTTCTGAATCATCTTTGCATTTAATGCTCTTTTTATGCTGGCATTTGCTAGGATATGGCTGAAAATGGTGGGGTTTGGTCTTGCCATTTCTCCCCTTGACATGCCCTTTCTGCTAGAAGAGTATGAAACCGGCTAAGGTATACTGTCAAGGGAATCATTACATGGAACACCATCTCTTTCTTTCTTATGCATTAACCTTGCCCATAGAAATTTGTTCCAGTTGTTACATGTGTATTTACTAATCTTCATGAAGTTTTCTTGTGGTGTGCCATTGGCAATGGATACCAGGGAAGGGTGGGTTAATGTGAAATGTGGATGCTTGCATTGCTGATTCAGAATTCAAGTAGAATGTTTGTTTTCGCTGCTTCTCCCCCCGTTCAAAATTAACTGGTTTTTCCTCATTTATACCACAAGTAAGTGCTATGTAGCTGTGTTGTTTCTCCTCTTCCCTTCCCCAAACGGGTCTCTAAATTAAGAATCTTAAATGTTTGTTTCATTTATAATGAAGAGGATACTACAGCTTTGATTTTGAAACTAGCTAGTGTACTTTAACATTATAAGCAACTTACGCATATGCTTGACTATGATGTAACATGTTTATGGAAGGAGAATTTTATATGAGTAATCAGTCTTGCAGCAAAATGGCAAACAGAAAAGGCAAGAAAGGACATCTGGAATCGTGTTCTCTGGCCAGTGACCTTTACTTTTTCATAAAGGAAGTTGATGTACTTTTCAAATACATCAACAGCTTCCAAGTAGAGTAGGTATTGCTCACCGCCCTTTCCTGCAAGGGGTAGTGGTTACTAAATTCTGTTATCGGTCCAATACCAACTTTTTAAAAAAAAAAAAAAAAAAAATCAGTATTTTTAGTATGTGTTCAGTAATTCAAAGCACTAGTAGGATGAGAGTGGCTCTGGATGAAGGTAGGCAAGATGCTTAGTGTTACTGAAAGATATTGAAAGGGAGAAGGTTTATACAGGTTTCCTCAATGTATCAGAGAGATACAGTAGTCCAACCTCAGAAGGCCATGTTTTTGTTGAAGAGAAGTAAAACTATATGGTAGAAGGAGATGGAGGATGTTAGGACAAGGGAAGTTACTTTAAGGGGAGAACTTTGAGTCATTTTTTGTTATTTTGACGAGGTAATTTTCTTTTCTTCTTACATCTTTTACTCTGACATCAAATTTTGTGACAAAACCACCCTTTTTTTTTTTCACAGAAGGAATATACATGGTAGTTCTTGGCATACAGTGGCTTCAGTGCAGGTTTGAAGCACATGTAACCTTTACATACAATTGAACTGGGTTTCGGTAGCTGCTACAAAATTTAGCAGCTCTCAATTCTCCTCCCTCCTGGGGTTCCCTTGCTTACTTGTCTTACTCTTTCCCCTGGCATACTGACAGTGTCATCTGCTTCCTTCTCTGTCTTGAGAGCTGAACTGTTGAGATATAATTAGCAAAATGTAGTGGGTGGAAGATGGAGCTATGTCAGTGTTTTGGATGGTTGTCAGGAACATGTTTCTTGCTTTTGCTTTTTTTTTTTTTATTTCTAAGAAACATTGTAGTGTACTGTGAAGATAGGTTCAGATTTACAAGTGAAATACGGATGAAAAGACAAACTCCAGTCTGTGAACTTAAAGTGCACAGGAACACAATAGACATATTTTTGAGATACATAGTTTAAGCAGAAAAGAATTCATAAATAAACTTATAGGCTTTGAAAATACAGTTTCTGTTGGTGGTTATTATTTCCATTGAATCTTGAAGAGGAAAGAGTAAAATATAATTTAAAGACAATAAATGTGTTAGAAACAAACCAAGCTAAAAAAATTTTATTTTAAAGGCCAAAATTTTTTAAAAGGCGCCAGTATTGTGAATGGATAATTTATGCATAAAGACTGAATTGTATTTTGCAGAACGTCTTTTGTTCTAGTTTATCTCTTTATACAGTACTCCTCTAGTCATTAAGTACAGTTTACTTATGCTGGAAGACAAAGTACTGCGTGTTTACAAATCTGCACAATGATCTTGAGAGAAAAGAATGTGTAGTCCTATTGTACTCTTGCAAGTGGCTTTTTCATCTTCAGTCAAGACTAAAATTCACTGTAGACCAAAAAAGAAAAAAAAGAAAGGGGTTTTGCATATTCTTGAGGGTTTTCTAGTATGTGTACAATAAACTATTTCTTGGCAAACAGGACTCTCAATGGAGAAATGGTATGTAATTGTTTTAAATGGTCCCTGTATATTCTACTCGGTCAGAAAATAGAACACTGGAGTTATGAGTCAGGTTTTGGTTTTTGAAACAATGTTGTACTTTTAAAACTAGTGCGGGGTACTCATAATGGTTTGGGTTTGGGCTGCACAGCATAATTTGTATGCTGCTGGGAAAAAGAGGATATTGCCTTTACCAGAATTTAGTCTCAACTGCCTTAAAAATTTAATCACTGTAAAGATCAATATATAAAGTAGTTAGTCAATATTTCGCAAAGCTTAAAGGAAGTTTGGAGTTACAAGATTTTAATGAATTATTGAATGCTACTTTTGGGAGAGAGATTTAAATAAACTAAAAATACTTTTTTTTTTTTTTTTTTTTTTTTTAAAACAGAGTGCCTTGCTCTGTTAACAGAATCTTAAAGTATCCTAAGGCTGAAGGACTGTTTGTGCAGAAGTCACTTACCAGGCATGGTTTGCCCCAGAATCATTTGGAATGATCATATTATAAATGCATAGACTTCCAGGGCTACATGTAAACTGCATGCCATCTCATAAATTATTCATAATAGCCCCCAGGTATAATTATTCAGAGAAGTGAAAATGAAGAAAATTATTTCCTATTAATGTTTGCTTATTCAGATAATTATTTTACTTATTTTTATTCAGTTTTTAATCCTAAATTATCAAAGTCCATCTCACACAATGTATGTATACTTTGCATGCATTTTCTTTGTGACCTAAAAACCAAGAAAGATGCATGGATTGTGTGTTTAAAATTTCTTCACCAAGTTATATGTTTTATTTCACTCTTCTATGTTGTATTTTCAAACAACAACTTCCTCCTTTATCTCAAGTGCAGAATACAGACTTGCCATAGTCTGATATGAGCTGTAATGCATCAGAGGATTTCAAAAAAGGTGCCGATGTTGGTGAAAGTGGGGCTCTCCAAGCTGCCATGTGTAAAATATGTCATATATGGAAAATAAAAGGCCTCCGCATGAAACGGAATGTCAAGAAGAACAAAATTGTTTTAGGTCTCATTCTGCAAACAGCCATATATACAAATGTGAGTAGTCCCATTGAATAAAATTAATTGTTTGCTGTTTAAGATAAGGACTCAATCCTCCAACCTCTCCAATACAAGTGCAAAATTTGTTAGAGCTCTTTCTCTGCTTTGCAATAGCCAGTGTAGGCAATGTCCGTGTTGCCTCTTAGCTGTTGTAAAAAGCACTACAGAAAAACAGGAAGATGATATGTAATTTTTTTTTAATTACTTTTGGCCACTCTATTCTATGATTTTTATAGCATTTCTGCGAATGACAAGAGCCTTGAGTTGTCATATTTTTTCAAGTATGACAAAGAGCTAGAACTAATTTTTAAATTGATTTCAGAGTCTGCTTTTTGCTTCTTTTGAAGCATTGTTTTCTATTTGTAGATAGAGCAGATCATGAAAAGTAAGTTCTTCAGTGTTGCAGTTAACATAAAATCAAGCCCCCCAACTCAGTCTAGTGAACAGGGGACTGATTTATTTCTTCTGACTTCATGTGTTAATGTCAGACATCTTGTGTAACCTAGTTGTTTAGGCTTCTCCAGTTGTTAGTGGCAAGAGACCTCTTGCAGGGTCTCACTTTCATCTCACTTTTCTCGTCTACCGTTCTTAGTGTGGGATGAATTACCTTATAGAGTGGCTGTCTCCTCTTTATTATAGAGAGAGTGTAAATGACCAACTTAAGTAATGACTTTCAGAGAGTGGAAAAACAGTGAGCAGTTACATTGGTATTTCTGCAGCTCAAGCCATTGGGAATCCTCTTCAGATAAGGTGCTGCAGGTGCACAGTGTCACCATCGATGCTGTCATCACTGTCATTGTTGGACTCCAGTAAAGCAGAAATAAATGGGTGCTCTTTGATTTTTCTTGATCTGTCCCTGACCCCTCCGTCGCTTGAATTAAAATGTGGTTATCGTGTAATTCTGTATTAGTAACTTTTGAAGAAAAAAGTCATTTTTTACGTGTTAGTATCTACACAGACTAGTAAATAATTCAAGAACTCTGGAGAGTCTCAGTAACAAAAATACCAAATTAATAAAGATATATAATAGTCTTGGGAAAATGTGGTTTTGTGCTTAAGTCTTATAAGTAGGTTTCGTTGATCAGTTTGAAGTCAATATGTGTTGGTCCATAAAAAAGCTTACCTGTGAATTTCAAAATTCTGAAACTATGCACTTTAAAATTACTTAAGTTAATCAAAAGCTTCAAAAGGAAAACAGGTATTTAAAAATGGAATGGGTCACCTTGCTGTAGCCCTTGTTTCTCTGTTGACTGAGACAATCTTAGTTTAGCAGAGGTAGATTTGAATCCCCTTTCTTGGGGAGAGGGTGTGCTTAGCTCTTCTTGGCAGTTACAGTAGGAACTGCCAGATGCAGTGGTGCATTTCTGCCGTGGCAAGTATTAGGTAGGGTAGCACCGCATCACTGAAACCAGCAAGTCCCACATACTTCAACAGAAGAGGACATAAATGAGGATCAAAAAAGACTGCATGATAGAAGTCCATCTGGCTCTTACATCTTTACCTCATCAATTATAAACTGCTTGTGTTTGCATTTAGGGACCTCAGCAGCCCCTTATGATACATTTCTACCGTGTGCTGTCTTCTCTCATTCATATAGACAAGCTGGTGCCAGCTTCCATCATCAGATGAGTAGAACTGTGGATGTCAGTTAGTGTGACAGTTTATCCATCTCTGTTCACTCCATAAACCTAATTGTCAGTAGATGGCTGTCATCAAACTTGGATATGAAAATGAGAATGTAAATAAATATAAGAGTTACAGAATTTCCTGCTGGCAGTGAGATTCAGAGGCTTTCTGTAGAAATATCTTCAAACTCCTGGATCCTTAAATCAGTTGATTCAGATCTACTGAATTCTGCAAACGTGAAGCTCTGGGGAGCAGGCAGCCAGTTCCAGTCCGGAATACTCCTAGCCATTTTCCACTGCATCTTTACATTTAACTTGTGTGAAACCAAACCCCAGAATTACTCTTAACAGTATGAACTGGGTCATGCTTGCACTGTGTGGTCTGACCAGACATACAAACAGAAGGAGCGTGGATCCAGGGCTCACATCAGAGAATGTCTAATACTCTGCTCAACTCCACTATCCCTGAACGGTGTTTGTGAAATGGTGCAGGATTCTGCCTTCTTGTCTTATTTCATAACCTTTAGCTGATTTTTTCTTCTTCTCTTATTGCTCCACTCCCTGCCCCATCTCCTCCTTTTGCTCACTGCTTTATCATTTTACGTATTTCTAAATTTTGGGGAATGCTTGATCTTAGCAGAGTTTTGTTAATGGTGCCTCTGTTTGCACTGTGTTGAGTTACAGCATTTGGGAGCTGTTTAGTTCACATTTCTCATGTGAGTGTAGATGGAAGCAGGATACAGAATCAGCCTGGTGTATAGTCAGGTACTTGATATATCTATTTTTGTTGCCAAATGTTTTTGCTTGACATCAGGATTTGTTAAGTTGTCCCTTTTGGTAAGTATTTTGAAGAGTTCCCAATATTAAACAGGCTTGGTCTGCTACTGAGGATGGCGGTTCTTGAACAGGGACTCCATGACTGTTCTTATTCTTTTGCTTAAGCTAATACCATGAAGGACATTAGTAAACTCATTTTTCTTGAATAAATGATATCTTGTTTTTCAAGTACTGTTTGCTAAAGTCCATTTTAATCAAACGTCTTACTTTTGTCTGAGTTGGTTGGATTTCCTGGCAGAATTTTACAAACCTCTCTGTACAACTTCAAAAGTTAAAAATGTGCAACTGTGTTAGGACATAAAGAACAACTTAAATGTGCATCTTAAAAAAAAAAAAAAAAAAAAAAAAAAAAAAACAATCATTTAAGAACTTTGATTGAAACACATTCCTACGTTTAGGAAAAGAAAGAAAATAGTTTCTCAATTATTTTCCTTAAATAAAAACCTTTAGGGGAAGACAAAAGATATTTAAAAAATGCAAGGTATGAGAACAGTTTTTTAGATGTTTCTAAACTTTAACGAAATGTGAAAGTTCATCCTTAGGCATTAAAATCTTATTGTGCCTTGGTCCAGTATCTCTCATTTGTCCACTTCTTTTGCTTTTCTCTTCACTTTAACAAGTGATCACATGTGCACCAGCTAAATGTCTGATAAATCTCCAGGCGAAGCTGGGTTGACTTGTGTGGAACTGACTTTAAAAATATTTGATGGAACATTGCTTCAGTCTCTGAATACTTGTCAGCTTAGATTTATTACAGCTGCTCCCGTTACAAAGATGTGCACTTTGGTCCTTAGGGATCTTTCTCTCTCTTTAGCTATATAGTCCCAGCTATTGTGGTGTCACAGTCGATCAATTATTCACTTCAACACTTTGAGTCCAGCAGAACATTGGTAGAGTAACTTATCACCATTAACTTCCTGATTACTTCTCTCTTCTATGTAGGAATTTTTTTTTTTTGAGTGAAAGCACTTGTATTTTTTTTTTTAAGTTGATGGGTGCATGTAACATGTTATTCATTTGGGGAAAAAAGCTCCAGTGTCTTCTGAAGGATCACATAGTGTGTATCTGTGAAATAAATGCATCGAATATCAATAACTCTCCTTAATATGTATCTTAGTTGCATCTGACTGTATTTTATTTAGTCATAGCCCAAGTTTCTGTATGCATAGGTGGATAACTATATACAGTTCTTGTGGGAATAGGAATGATAAGAGATTACTTTGGAAGATCTTTGCTATATTTATTCAGCTTATGAAATTATTTTCTTGTCCTTTTATTTTCAAGACTTCCAACAGGAAATTCAGAGTTTGTATAAAATTATAGCTGGCATGCCATACTGCTATGTAACTGTGATTTGTAAAGTAAATATTCTTAAAGATACTTTTTAACCCTCTGAAAATACGTATAATCTCAGTGGACTCCGATATCAGCAGGAAACAATCATTTTACTCAAATAAGAGGAGTGCGTCCTTACAAGGGTATAAGCAAAATTGATGACTGACTTAGGCATCTACTGTTGATGGTAATGCTATGAATAAATTGTTTAAAAAAAGCCCCACAAAACAACAAAAAAACCCCACCCCCCAAAAACCCCCAAACTCCACCAAACTTCTCCTTACAAAAATAAATGCTGCAGACTTATAGAGTGGAGTCAATTGGAACTGACAATAAATTAACAACAATTTTAATTAAATTGGAAACCTTTGAGCAGTTATATACCAGGAAAAAAACTATAGCCTATGTATTACCATATTTGTGTCTCAGGTGGTTTGAGAGAAACTTCAGTAGTCAAGGTTAAACATGCAGTAAGTTAGTTTATTGCTCTCAGTAACATAAAAAAGTCTATTCTCTAATGACTTAAGTGGAAGTATCATTTAAAATTTCAATCAGCATCTCTTCCCTGCCCTCAGGACAGAAACCTTCCCCCTCCCTTTCTCTGCATCTCTACAGAAAAAGCGTAGGTCAAAACTGCAGAACCTTTTAGTGTTAGTGGTCAGCTGTGCTATTTAAAGTTTTTTCTAAGTGGAGCCCCATAGAGCTGGTCATTTATCACTTTGAAGTGGCCTAAGTTAGCGCTATGAGTTAAAATGTTCTTTCAAGAATTTTTTCTTCTTTTCTCAGCCTTGGGGTAAAAGAATAAAAGTTGACTTGTTACCAGCCCTTGTCAGAGAAACTACAGTTGACAAACTTGAAACCAGTTATGATCCTGACATACAGCACTGAGCCATCCTCCACTTCATGAACAATTGAGACTTAGATTGACCCACTTTATCTAACAAATTCCTGGTTTTCTTCTGTTCAAACAGAACTAACCGAAAATACAGTTTCGGGGAGAAACTAGGTGAGTTTGTTCTGGAGCCAAATGATTTTGATTGCAAATACGTTCTTGTATATTTTTTTCTCAAGGTATTTACTCAATGCTCTAGACTTTTTATCCTGTGAATAAAAGAATGAACACACAAGAAATATATATAATAAAGGATTTTTTCCTTAGTTTTACTGAATGTGTGTCTTCAGCAAATATAAATTCAAGGATTTCAACACTTCAAGGGGCGAGGGAAAAAAGAAAATATTCCTGTCCAAATAGGTGATTCCTAAGGACAAGCATTTCTTATGATTTGAAGACTACAGTATGGATTTGATGGTGCCCAAAAACTTGCTGGGCAAGACGGTTCAAGTTTGAAGTTCTTCAGAATGCATATAGTTTCTTTAGGATCTGGGACTATGAAATTATTTTTAGATTACTATTTCAAGCCATTGAGGGGCTTTTACAAGTCTCTGTAGTACTGTTAACTATCATGGCTTATTTCAGTTGTGGAGATAATAAAGGATTTTTTCCTTAGTTTTACTGAATGTGTGTCTTCAGCAAATATAAATTCAAGGATTTCAACACTTCAAGGGGCGAGGGAAAAAAGAAAATATTCCTGTCCAAATAGGTGATTCCTAAGGACAAGCATTTCTTATGATTTGAAGACTACAGTATGGATTTGATGGTGCCCAAAAACTTGCTGGGCAAGACGGTTCAAGTTTGAAGTTCTTCAGAATGCATATAGTTTCTTTAGGATCTGGGACTATGAAATTATTTTTAGATTACTATTTCAAGCCATTGAGGGGCTTTTACAAGTCTCTGTAGTACTGTTAACTATCATGGCTTATTTCAGTTGTGGAGATGAAGTTAGTAGTCAGCCAAGAGGAATGATGACAGAAATTTCTGTAGGGTGCTGTATTTATCAGTAGGTAGTCAGCATTATGAAGACAAAATTTGGTATATAGTCAACTTAAATTTTACTGTTTTTTTTCAGCTCTTCAATGTGAGAAGCAGATGCTCAGAGCGTCTTTGGATATGCTTGTAAGGCAAGCGTAATTAGATAATAATTCATCTGCTATTAGTGTAACACTTTAGAGAATATCCTGTAGACTCGTGTGCAGGTGTTTTCTGTAAAGAGTTTGTTTACTGTCCATTTTTATACCTGTACTGTAAGTTTCAATTGCTTCATGCCTAGTTTAAAATCATAATTGAATAAATTAGTTTTGGATTTCACATACAGGCTGAGCCAGTGTTCAGACGGTGTATTGTTCAGAGAGATCAGTGCTGTCTGAATGCTGCTTGATTAATGGAAATGACCGAGTACGTGTTGTTAGATTTCACTTTGAACCTCATATCTAATTTGGCCTTTGCTTTTCAGTTAACACCCCTCACCCACCCACCCACAATAAATAACAATATACATGAGGTCTTGACTAAACAATTTCATTGAAAAAGGAAGAGCCATTTATTTTCCCTTCCACAGAGTTCCACTACTTGAAGGCCTCCCCTCGGCTTTCAGCAGGCTGCCTGTTGAAGAGCAGATGCTGAAGTCTTAAAGCCCTCTTTCCTGGATGGTGAAGGGGTTGTCCACATGTTCAGGGGTCATGCTAATTACCTCATTTAGAGGTGGAAGGGAAGGCTTTTCCCCAACTTCCAGTGGCTAATAATTGGTGAGTATTGCTGGGATATGTTACTTTGCTAACCTTCGTAGGTTATGTGGCAGTATGTTGCTTACTCAGTTTTGTGCCTTGGTCATTAGTGCCAGTCTTCATAAACTTTCCAGAGTGGCAGCTAGATTCATTGTGAGCCACACTGATTGTATGCTGTCCATCATCTCTTGAATACATGATATAAAGACTGGTCTAATATATAACCAGTCAGCAGGGAGAAAGGTTCAGAATTAATTGCCTGAAGTATTTAGGGGAAACAAGGAATGTAAAAATGATGGACCACTTACCATCTTCCCCTTTGGCCTATGCATGCTAAGTAGGTGAGAAATACTCCGCCAAATAAAATCTCTTGCGGATGGGCGTAACAGCAATTTTGTGCTTGCATATTCAGCATATTTAAAAATGGAAGGTGAGCTGAAGAGCTGTTTGGAAACCTGCTGTCATCGTCAGTGGTGGACAATTAGAGGAAGGAGAGAGAAGTTTTGTAATTAACAGGGAAGTACTGATACTTCAGATGTCTGGCTGTAAGGCCATCTACTGTTCGTTCTGTCTGATTATCTGGCATCTTTCATACTCTTTAATGTATCAGTCCTCTAGAGCTCTTTCAGGAGAAGCGCTTGTACTTTTAGTTTTTTAAATCTGAAGCCAAGGTCTAAAGGGCTACACTCGAAGTTCTCAATGGTAACAGTGTCATCTAGAAAAATGAGATACAGGTATTTGCATATTTCAAAGTATGAATAACTGTATACATTATGTAGGCTGCTTATTCTACAGTGCTTAAGTGCTGAAGTCCAGTGTATGTGCAGTTACACTGGAATGAAAATGCTTTTGCTAACAGTTAATTTTCCTTGCTGAATGGGTAAATAAGTACATATCAGGGCTTTTGCCTGCAGAGCTACCCCAGAAAAACTTTCATCTCTGGTTTTCCTGGAGGGCATGTAGGAAGCATATTGCAGTGTGCCATACTGAGCTGCAGGTTCCCGAGTCCCCAGTTGCACCCATTTGTGTGTTTATTTTCTGTACTTTTGGAAAGTCAGGAACAAGTGAGAAATTACGTTGATTATGCTGAAGTAAAGATGTGCTTTATCCCCGCAAATGAGTTGTAGAAGCTAGCTTATATTTTTAGTCAGCTAAGGATTCTTTGTATACTTAAGATCTTGCACATCTTTCACCTCTCTGAGACCCAAATTTAAATCCAGCACTCAGGGATATCATGTGGATTTGTACACTTGCTGGTGGATTGTGGTTCCATAAAACAATGAAAAGATTATGCTTATCCATGCTTATTCCATCTGTAACAGGTGTAATATTAATAATACATATTTTTTTTTTACTTAAGTCATTCATCTATAATCCAGTGCAAATTAACTGAAGTTAGAAATAGTCTTTATTTTAGCGTTTCAGAGCACGTGAGGCAAGAGAACACATCTGAATGATTATTTCTTGTAGAAGATACTGAGATAGGTACATTCTTTTTTTGCATACAACGTGGTTTTCAGTGAAGCAAAATCACGTTGCAACATGTTCTTTCCACAGAGACAGGCTTCATGGCACACTGGCTGAAGAGTTCCTTTGGTGGCTTGCTTTATGTTTTGTAATGCATAATTTGGGGCTTTAAATGCATAGTATTAGGTAGTGATAGATGTTGTTTAGGCTCTCACTTAATGCTATGGAAAATTCCCTCAACTGTGGAGACTTTTCGGTAGCTGAATTGTTAGCACAGTTGTCTCTTGCAGGTTCCTACACCATTCTCCGCTTTATAGAATAGCAAACATGTTGGGAAGGGAAATAAGAGTGATATTGCCATTATTTCCAACTGATGACCTGGTCCAGGTTAAGTCTGGCTAGCATCTCACGTGTACTTTAAATTTCTAAGATTTTCCCAGCTGTTTGTAATTGAAAAGCCTGCAATACTCTACTGGTGCTCAGATAGATCACCAGGGTCAGCTGAAGTTGCTCATTTTTTAAATCAAAGTATGTATGTATTTTTATCACTAAAGAATTATCTGTGAGTTTTGAAGCATGTGTGAAAAGAAATGTGGTCCACAAATACACAACATTTCTGTTATTGCATCCCTTGGTTAGACAGATCTTAGACATTAGCACAGACCCACTATATTATGGTTAGCATAAACCATTTAATTACTGTCCTAAATTTCCAAATTGGTCTGTAGACGAATGCCTGCCTTCATCAGCAGCTAAAATGAGATAAAATGAAAGGCTGGTACAACAGGAACACAGATTTGTAACTCTGTAACACTAGAATGATTCTCTAGATTTACCATTTTCTTAAGAGAATTTCCTTTAGAAGTAAAAATTTAGGTATTATTTTGAATATGTCTTAGAAGAAGAATTGTACAATGTATATAAACAACAAACAGCATTTCCAACGTCTGTGTGCTGTGCTAAGAATATGGTTATGTTATGTCTGCTTCTTGTAATAGGATTCCATATATGTTTAGCGAATGCTTTAAAATAATCCTTTTTTATTATTTTGCAATATGATAATATTGCTTTTAAGTGAACAACATGTGTGTTTAACATGCATTTTTCAAGAGTCAACAATTTCTGTGAAAGCTATCATGGTGTAATAGCATTGTATGAAAAGCTCCTTTTCTTCATAAACCCTTATATTTAATCCCTCAAAGCAGCAAGCAACATGCTGGCCAGAGAATTAACTTCAGATTGAAGATAAAGAAGAGGCCAAAGTTAATGACAGCTACAGAAAGCTGAAAGATACAATATAATTCAAGTAGCAGAGTAACAGCTTGCAAAACAGGTTGCAGTATTTGCTTTATGATGAATAACTAGTGCAAAAGAAACTGTATTTTCTGTTTCTACAGAAAACCACATTTTCTGGTTAATAGATTCTTAAACTAATATTCCTGTGAACATGCAGGAAATAAGTTAGACGGGTTA
The DNA here is from genome assembly GCF_000699145.1 of Aptenodytes forsteri. Taxonomy (NCBI): domain Eukaryota; kingdom Metazoa; phylum Chordata; class Aves; order Sphenisciformes; family Spheniscidae; genus Aptenodytes; species Aptenodytes forsteri. Next base: position 4,824,716 of record NW_008795863.1, on the reverse strand, counting down.
TGTTTGGGATGATACTGGCTAGCTATTTGTCTTTAGCATATAAAGGGTAATGTTGTGTAATATAAAATTAATTACAGTAGTCAGACTTAAAGTTTCTATTTCATATTATGAGATATTCAAATAGAAAGGAAATTTGTTTAATGGGAGAATAAATAAATCTTATTTGCCATTGAAAATCAGAATAAGAGATAACATATTATTAAAAGTCAAAAAAAATACTATGATTTTCATTACTTTAACCATGTTCCCACAGAAACATATAGTAAATATTCTGTAAGGTACAGGTACTTATCAATTATTTTCAGTCCTGTTTCATCAGGTGCTTTAGTTACGTATGAACCTCAATGGGTTTCTAGAAATTGATGTGATGCTTCAAAATATGCCAGAAGTTAGAGATGATAAGTCACACAGGGATTCACAGCTGTCTTGAAAAGATGAATTTCTTTCTATGATCATTTAATTTCATCTGATTTGGGGTAATATAAAATACTATATGCATCTCTTAGCAGTCAAGATGTGAAAGAATTGGTCAGGTCTGTAATGGACACTGTAAAATAAGTGTTCTCGTCACTTGGGTGTTACAGGCAAATCCTGGATCAGACACTATTGTTGGCCTATATTCTGCCTCTACATAATTCACAAAATCCCAGAATGGTTGAGGTTGGAAGGGACCTCTGCGGGTCATCTGGTCCAACCTCCGTGCTTAAGCAGGGCCTCCCAGAGCCAGTTGCCCCGGACAATGTCTAAATGGTTCCAAGGTTGGAGGCTCCACAACCTCCCTGGGCAACCTGTGCCAGTCCTTGGTCACCCTCACAGGGAAAAAGTGTTTCCTGCTGTTCAGAGGGAACCTCCTGTGTTTCAGTTTGTGCCCATTGCCTCTGGTCCTGTCACTGGGCACCACTGGAAAGAGCCTGGCTCTGTCCTCCTTGGACCCTCCCTTAGGTACTTACAGACATCGACTGGATCCCCCTGAGCCTTCTCTTTTCCAAGCTGAACAGTCCCAGCTCTCAGACTTTTCTCATAGGAGAGATGCTCCAGTCCCTTTACCATCTCTGTGGCCCGTCACCAGACTTGCTCCAGTAAGTCCGTATCTGTCTTGTACTGGGGAGCCTAGAACTAGGCACAGTCTGGTGTGAATAGTTGGAGGTAAAATGGTAATTTCCGACCTGTTGGTGATGTGGTAATATGGAAAGCTATGGGGGAGAATCTGAAGTTATGAGACCTTTCCTCTGCCCCAGCTCAAATCTTTACTTCTGTCATAGGCTTCCAGCCTGAGGTTTGGGAAGGTTCAGGAGTTTTTTCAGTTGTTCATGTCTGGATCTTTGTATCCGACTTTCACTTGTGCTGTGAATCAGTGCTGCAGGAGACTGCTTTGTTACAGATGTACCCCTTTGTCCTTACTTGTAGATGCAGTCTTAGTGGCGTGGTGCTACTGTGTACCCATTCCTCTGTATGCCTCTGAGGTTGGATTTGGTCGTGTTCTGCACACTTACTGGGGGGGGGAAATAATGCGAGGCTCCCTGCAGTAAACCATAGTTGTTCCTTAAAACATAGTACAAGTACATAGTAGCAGTGTTCAGCTTGCCAGGGTAAAAATAAAATACAAATTTTATTTGGAGAACGTACACAAAACCTACTGGAACCATATGATGATGTACACACATAACAATATTCAAGCAATGCAGCTGTCAAGATATTTTCACATACAGAAAGAAAGACACTTTTATCAAGCCTTCTAATAATTCTTTGCATCACACTGCACACACATAGGAACTTTGTCCAAAGTACTATTTATTCTATTGAGAATAGAAATAGGCCTTTCACATCTTCATAGTTTACATGGGGTATCTGTGTACCACAGTTTGCTAGAAAATGTGTCGTAAGTTAATGCTGCATTTTAAAGTAAGAGTTAGAAATGATTTAAAAATGACATAATTTAATCAGCTTCGTCAAAGCCTCTTGGAGAACAGAGTCAATACAGTCTTGGGAGTTAAGTAGGGCAGTTTATTAAAACAAATGGAAGTGATCAATTCCAAGCTTTCCCAGTCTCGGCCAGTATACTAGAGCAGGAATAAGCACTGCATAAGAGAACACTTTAATGACAGAATCCTCTTATCTCAGAAACCAAGTAATAAAAAGTTATTATTGTCTGGGTGCAGCTAGCTTAGCCTTGGCATTAAGTACCACAAATAGGAATTTGCCTTTTTAAAGAATGGCCAGCTGGTTTAGTGCCACACAGGCCAGGAGGAAGAAAGCTGCAGCTTTGTTTTGTGCACACCTTCCTACACAGTTCAAAAGGTAAAAGGCAGATGCTATTGAAGAATTCATTAATATTTCTTTTATAAACTTTTAACACCAGCTTACTCGAGGCTCATACTGAAATAGTTACGATGATTATACCTGGTAATGGAAGATTGGTGTGGTCTGTGTTTTAGAAAATTCAGAATATTTTTATTGAGGAACAGGTGAAAGGCATAGGTTTGAATATTGTATGAGAACGAACAAACTAGCGTGTCTCTGAATTCCTGATGTCTTGATCCTGTGAAAAACCTTGTTTGGGAAATATTTCTAGGCATGGCATAAGCTACCTATTTCTTCCTGATGGATTTCAGAGTGGTGTGAGTATTGGCTTCTCTCTGGAGAGTCCTCTTAAACTGAGATTTTTAAGCTCTACTGTTGGGCAATTTTGAAAGGAATCGCAGATCAAAAGTTTTTTAACAGAAATTGGTGTCTCACATAGCACTCCGTCAATTTAGCTTCAGAGAATGCGTCAGGGTTCATGTTTTTTCTCTCATTACTTCAGCCTTTAGATCTCAATTAAGCAAAGTAGTCTAGCACAAGCGTATTGCTATGTAGGCAGTCCTGTCAAAATAATGATGCTCTTTATAAAGAAGTGCTTACTTAGGATCTATACTGTGTTAGTAGTGTGGAAGGCTTTACTTGAAGAACAGAGAGATCAAGAGCTAGTTCTTTAGCTGGAGGTGGTTCTCCCCTCAGAGAAGACACAGAAAATAATACTGTAGAGCTACTTAAAATGGTTTTATCCACTCTGCATAATCAAATATTCCTAACACATAGTTTATTGTTTTCCACAAAGAGTAGTCGTTACTGTTTTCTCTTTCCCCGGCTCTTCTCTCCTTTTCATATAGTCAACATGTAAGACTTCACACCATGCAAAATAAAAGTGTTAATATTTCAAAATACAGGTTGATGGCCTAGGCTATGGGAAGACAAAGCTCTGTCTGTGGCTCCAATGTGTCACTTTGCACTGCTTCTTCTGAGCAATTCAATTTATCCCTCTCCATGGAATACCTTGAAGATGGGTCGTGAGGATTAGCATGGACAAAGGGAAAAAGTTTGCCTTTTGAGTTTCATTTACCAACATGTCAGCTTTGACCTAGGTCATGGAGTCATTCATCTGAGACTTAGGAAAGTCCTTATCAGTGTTGTCCTGGGCTGTCTGCCCGGTCTGTAAGGAGCTGATCCCTTTGTAAGTTCAGACGTACTCATGCAGACCGTAATCCCCAGTGTCAGCTCTTTCCTACTGACTGGTTCTAGGCTTCAGCCAGACTTTTCTAGAAGAAAACACAGGGAGTTTAATGAATCTGCGCAACTAAAACTTTGGCTTAAATGTGCAGCATTATTTTCTTTATTTCTGAGCTTGACGATTCTCTGTTTAGAGACAGATATAGCAGTGGTGTCTTAAAATCTACAGTGTCTGTAACACCTACCTACTTGAACTTTCTGAATCATCCGAAGCATTTGAGATTTTTCTCCTAATGTCTCCCCTTCCAAAATACATTGTTCATATTTTGCTGAAACCTTTCCCTTCCAAATCTCTTGAGCTTTTCTTAGTCCTTTTCTTTTGTATCCTTTCATCGTACCAGGAAAATAATAACCTGCCAAGTTATTAGCACAGTCTAGGTTAAATAAAATCACCTTGTCGTCAGGACATTTCGTGTACCTTGTTATGAATGACAGCATTGGCACTGATTCACTTCTTTCACTTAAATGCTGTGGTTCTTGTTAACAGAGCTCATGTGATGAGCAAACCGAGATGTTCGGAATTGCAGATAATGATCCTCTGACTTCTTTTCACCTTTCTTCTCTCATTTGATAGGGCAAGTCCTAGTGCATTCTTCTGAGATATTAAAGTTATTTTTGTAATACGTGAATCCCTTTGAAACGTATACTTCCTTATTTCTTACAAAACATAATTACCGCTTCATTAGTAAACTATAGTCATGAGATTTTGCCGTGGGTGGCCAGTGAGTACTGGTTTTCTTGTTTGATCATTAACTGAATGTTGTAGTGAGACAAATATTTTGCTGACTTAAATGCCTAAAAATACTTAGAGAAGTTCAAAACCATTAACTGTTTTGGATGACCTTGAGTTTACAAAAGCACATCCAGTGTGCTGCATGTGCTTTTGTAAGAGTCTCTGGGTGTTTTGCCCTGGGGATGGGCAGCTGTATGTGTCCACATATTTCTGTTCAAAACATTTGTTCATGCTTATATAAATAAAATGTACAGTGGTGGGACATCATTATTGCAATTGTGTGTTTTTAGAAATGATTTTCAGTTATGGTATTAAGTTGCAGAATAACAATATGAACAGTCATAATACAATTTGGGAAACAGCCCGTTTCACGTACTTCAGGTAGCCTCTGGGGAAGTTCTTTTATTTCTGCATGTGCTGAAGCTTTTGTTTTATGTGATGAAAACGGTGGTGTTGCATATTACAGTAAATTTCAGTGGCTTCCTGACTTTCAATTGGGAAGACTTCAAATTAGCAATCACTTAAGTTCCTACTAATCTAAGTGACTTTGGCTTAATTTCAGTCCTTCAGAAGTCAGTAGTTAAAGTGACTTTTACATTATTCTTACTTTTTAAAAAAATGAAAACTGGTTTGTGCTGATGGGTAGGTCCTAAAAGTTGCTTCTTAGTGACGGGGTTTAATGTTGCTAGGTAGTCCTAAATTACACGAATATATTAATTATTATCTAATATTTTTGTGTAATATACAGGAAAGCTATTATCACTCAGAACTTGTCAACACTATTTGATAATTTATCTGAAATAAAATAATGTTGGCAGAAATATTGGCATGACACCTATTACAGACCATAAGAAATGTTTATTTTTAATACAAAATCAGCTCCTGCTTAAATTCCTTTCTATGTGCCCCATACCACATTGACAGCACTACTAATATTTGAAATTTCAGGCATCAGCAGTACTTGTGTACTGATTTAATCACTTTGTTGTTAGTGTTGACATTTAATGTGATAATTTAAAAATCCCAAGAGAGTAGCATGAGCCGATGACTTCTTGAGCAGGCTTATTTATCAATGTAGAAACTGTACTTGTCCTATAATATACCTTCCAGAATCTGCATTCTCTAAGATCATGTCTGCAAAATTCAGGCTTTTTGGATGCAAATTATTTAACCACAGTTCTTGCCTAAACACTTTTAACATTCAGTTTAGTTAATGTGATAATATCGTAGGTAAAATAACTATTGAACCTTGTCTTCTCAGGTTAGAAATGTCATTGTACATCTTCCTTCTCATACCTTGTTGGCAGCAGGCCTATCGTGTAAAGTTGAATTTTGATTCTTTGAAGCAGGGCAGAGGTTATATCTTATACAGTGTTATGTGATATTGATAACACTGGTAATTTTGTATTTCATGTAGTCATACATATGTATATATAGTATTTGAAAGGGCATCTTTATTAAGCAGAAGAGTGTAATATACTGTATAGCTGATAGTTTTGTCATAGAATCCTGTATTTCCATATTTATCCTGTTTATGCTAATCATGCAATTGCTGTATATTCATTTGAGCAGATTTTCATTCTGTGCCTGCCGATTTGGCTGTTTTAACTCTGTAGTTTTTATGTCTGAAGATGATCCATAGAAATACAAACAAGGAATTGTATCAGCAGTATTTCATTACCAAAGCTGAGAGATGTCAGACATAATTACCGAGACTAACATCTGGAGTGGTTTACTGAAGGGAAACCTGCCAGGATTGTTAGCACATACAAAGGAGCATTATCCATATGTATGAAGCTTTATAACTAGAGCAAGTTGGGCGAGTACAGCAAGTGAAAGGTATAAAATACAACAAAGATAATTTATGAGTGCGCCTACTGCGGTGATGTGCTTGAGTAAACTACTCGAAGAAGCTGCATCTCAGAGCTTTCCAAGGTAAGGAGTACTGCCCATCTATAGGAGATTTTGGCAAAATCCTTGGGATACAGATTATTTGAGCTTGCAGTGAAGAATAGGGTTAAATGAAATGTGGGACTCTTCAGCAGAGAAAAGGTCCAAGGCAGCGTGTGGTCACAGAATGAGCGGATGGATTTTGTGCCCTTTTATCAGGCCACTCTTAAGCTCCGTTAATGTTTACTGTAGAAGACAGTTTTTGGAGTGCTAAGGGTCTTGCTACTGGTTCTTCTCCTGCCAGGAGCTTGACAGAATGGTTTGGAAAAAGTGTGACTTGTCTATATGCTCCAGCCTGTGTCTCTTCATCGTCTCTCCCTACCAGCGGAATGGGGCCAATGACCTATGAGTATTTGATAATTTTAATAGGCATAAAGCCTATCACTTATTTTGATGAATGTAAGGTACATAGGAGATACTGAGGTGGAAATTGAGAAATCGTGTTCTCAATCACTTGGAAATTTCTTACCACCCTTTTAACATTTTCTACATGAGGGTTGCAGTAGTGGATGGGGTTTTGTGCAACCTCTGTGCAACACAAGGCTTTAATAGTGGATTCATGTGTTATAAATGCAAGCAAAAGTATGTACGTATTGCATCTGTGTTGGGAGTTTTATATTGGTTTTTTTCTGGTGATGATTTACACTAGTATCGCCCAATAATGTTAATATGATTATTGCCGTAAATCCTCTGTACCCATCCATGGTTACTTAGCAATATCTCTTTCTAGCAGGTGTATTAGGGTAATAGATTAAGAGTATTGGAGGGATAAAATTGATATTTTTAAATAATGTTCCCATGTTCTCTCAGTATTAATTGTAAAGCTTTTATTTTATCTGGCTTTCTTATACATCTTATTATTGTCATGCATATTCACTTTCTGGCCTTTTTTCCTCCTTACTGTCCGTTAGATGACTCGGTAATTGGCAAAAAGACTTAGAATGTTGATGTCAAATGCCTCTTAACTAGGACATCAAAGACATACCTATGTTCTTGCTTTCTGAATCTTTTCAGTTATTACATAATTTGTGAATATATTTTACATGAATTACTTCACAAGTTTGCAAAAAAAAAAAAGCCGGTCACAAAGTGTTCAGCTAGTTCCCATACCAGATTTGGTAGGTACTATGATATAAACTATGAGGTGTAGAAGAAATACTTTACTGTCAAATGTTTGCTCATGAACTTGCAAAATTACGTTCTTTTGCTTAGTGATTACATTACCTCAATTTATTTTTCAGTGTAAAATGAAATACATTTCTTGACTACAGACCAAATATTTGAACTTAAACCCATGTGTTGCCTTAAAAGTTGCTAGTAGTTGCTGGTTGCAGAATAGACAGACTGTCCTTTTTTCTTAGATAGCGATGGTAAATACTTGTTTACAGATCTGCCCTTAGCAAGAGTTTTCATGCTCAATTATTAAGAACAAATGAGTCCCCAAGGAGATGTCATGTATTTCGTTGTATCTGAAAAAAGCTAGAGTGCTGTTCTAATTGCTTCACTCATTTCTTCATACACCAACTATACGCAATACACTGGGAACATCAGTATTTTGTTTAGAATCAAATAATGTTTGATTTTTATTTTTTTCCTCATTTTGACAGTTTTAAGAAATCAGAAGATTCTCAAGGAAGCTTTAATTGTAAAATGTACAGCTGCATTAGAAGAAAGTAATAGCCCATTAGTCTAATACCTTACATATCTGAGGTTAGTATTTTATATTTAATAAAGTCAGTTTAACTACACTGAAAGTCAATAAAAACATAGTGTGGGTATGGTGCAACCAGTGTTTGTAAGTAATCGTAGTAACTTCAAATCACATTGAGGATTTCCCCCTTGGGAGGCAGTTACATATTATCAATTTTGGAATTTTCTTTTGGGGATGAGCTGAAACCTGATGATTTGAGATGTATGAGAAGACTCCAGTTTTTAAAAAGATGTTTGCTCAAATGATGAGTTGAATTTACTTTCACCAGTAAGTGAAAATAAGAGGCCACAGTGGATTTCATCTTGGTCAACTGTAAACTTTGTGAAACTCATGCATAATGTATATGGATGACATGCATAAATTAACAATAGTCATTTATTTTAGAAGTAATAAACAGTGTAATTCATTACACTGATATGTCAATTTCTCATTTAGATCTGTTTTTCTATAGGAAGAAATACTGAGAATATGGTGTTTGACAGTCTTATGGATAAAAATGTAATATATAATTTGCCAGTTCAGAACTGAAACCTCTATTTAATGAAGCTATGCCAGTGCAACAGATTTATGTTGCAAACAAATCTTTCTTGTGCATTTGAAGATCAAGTTAAGCACTTATTTCCTTACATATTACTGGTTTGTTCTTGTTCAAAAGAAAGTAAGTAGAGCATTTATTACAAAAGCTAAAACACAACCTAAAAACAAATTTATCACTTAAGTTTCCAAACAGAATGATGATCATTATTTAAAAGAGTGTGCATCCTCCCTCCCTCCCCAACCCCTTTAATAACCTTCATGTAATCCTTTAATCCTGTAAGCTTTTATCTGGGGCTTTGTATATATTACCAGAGCAACTTACTTTCATTACAGCGTCATCAAAGAATGGATTTTTCATGTTCTGTAGTGCATAGGGAGCATTAAGAATTTTTTAAAAACAATTCCTTTCTGTCACTGCTTTGCCTTTTGGATGTAACAAGTTATTTTCCCCCTACTTTTCATAATACATTTGAAAGGCTAAGCATTTACAGTTTGGAGTAGTAGTTATAAAAATCTTGCAATTTAATGTTTTTCCACAAAACTACTTAGTGGGGAATAACTTCAAGGCTGATAAGGAATGTCATGTAACTCACTTTATTAATTTATGGTCTAAGAATTCTTTCCTTAGTGTATAACAAGCTGACCTTTTGCAAATTGTCAAGACAGGAGGAATAAATGACATTGTTACAATGAAAAAGCTGTATAAATTGAGTGTTTTTTTTTTAGTTTTGAAGGCTGAAGGTCTGGTCATGTTATTTCCAAACTTTATTAGCGGTTGCTACAAAAACTAATTTTCTAATGTTTGACTAATTTCCTTAAAAGCTTGATTGCTATAAAAAATGTTCCATTTCAAAAAATTAACATTATGTCAGTACTCTGATCTTTATTCAAGACAAATCTTTAAGCTATTCAAGCAGTTGTAGTTACTTTAAATATAATGTGTAGATTATATTTTTATTAATTAGATTGAAGTTAGCAGTAATGTCTAATTGTTGTCACTGAATAAGCTGCAAATTCCTGTATTTGTTTTATGCTTTAAAAACAGAAAGAGTGTAGGCTTTGTGTAAGTTGTCTCAGAAGAGTCTTGGTGTCGGTAAAGTCCAGCATTCTTTTTAAACATCAGATCGTAGATTATTCTTGTATGGAAACCCATACATCTTGTAGTACTCTCCAGTGACTAGAATTACTGGGGAAGTGTCTGTATGCAGAAGGACTGTAAATGCCTCTTCCTGGATTGTTCTTGCTGTCATCCATTGACAGCAGGCAGAAGGCACGGAGGAGCATCTCTGCTTCTCACCTTGTGGATATTAATCTTTGGAAAGATTGATTCTGACTTTTTAACTGCCTCTCTCAGGAACATGTATAAAAGTTCTACACCTATCTACATCGTAGGTATTTCTACATGATTTTGTGGGGAAAAAAGTAGCTGAACTAATAAGAGAAGGTATAGCTTTCAAGGCTAAATTTGATACATATTTTATGACCACGATTTATGTGAAACATAACTAGCAGTATCTGTGAAACAAATTGGCCTCCAGTTTCTTTTATTAAATTAACCTGTTCTGAAGGACTGCCAATTATAATCAGGCTTCTTTTGAAGAATTTACTGGGCATTACATTTTTAAGAGAGCAGTTCATTTGGTGAAAACATTTTATGTTAATTACTAACAGTGCTCTTTCCATTGTTTTAGTGAAAAATTCTGGCCTAGTGTTTGTCACTGCAAGTGTTCAGCCTATAAATTATTGCTGTGAAACGTAATAAGTATTGAAATAGGCCTAGATAATTCACAATGGGATGAAATTAATTCTTACGTCTCCTGCTTTCGGGAGGAAGGAAAAATGTCATGTTGATTGTACATACAAAGGAGGAAGAATTTTTATTAATAAAGCTCACATAATACACTTTATTGTTGATAGTATGTTAATTTTAGTTTTAGTTCAAGTTTAAAATAATGGAGTGGTTAGTTGATGTTCGTGCATTTCAGTGATTGGTCATTGCAGATGGAAAAGGTACTTGCTGGTTTTATTCCACCTGTATCCTCTTCTTTCAAGAGCTCTATTTCAAAGCTACTTAAAATAAACTTATCTAGAACTATACGATTGGAAGTTGGAAAGGAACAAAATTAATAAAAAAAAAATTTTATTCCTTCTAATAAGTATGCTTTTATCCGTCTTCAGTCTATGTGGTAGGTTTCACAAATTCCCATATTTTTCTCACAGTTTCTGAGAAAATGTTTTAACTATTGTTTTAGGAATTCCTGAATAATCGGTTTTCATGCTTGGATCTTTTGATCTCCCTTTACATTCTTAATTTTCCTTTTAAAAAAGGAAGGATCTGAGGATTTACCCTTATTTTTATTTTTAAAGCCAGTATTGTTTTTTAAGTATTGGTGTCCGAGCTGTAGCAAGAGTTCTGTTATTAGCAGTCTTGAAATGAACTTGCTTATTAAGATCACTGGCACTCACTTCCAGTATGCCAGACTTATCAAAGGATTTCCCTTTTAATTCATTGTTTGTTTATTTTTATAAGGCATCTTGCTGTTTCACCCTCTCCTGTTCTTCAGAATAAATAGGCTAATTCCTTGACATTTAGGGACTTCAGCTCCAGGAATTAAGGATAGTTGCTGTCTTTGTTGGTTAGGGACAAGGAAGAAATACTGTCCACTCCCCAAATATACAAATAAATAAATCCAAGAGAACTTACTATTTTTATCTCAATGAAAATTCAGCACATTCACTTGTAACGTGCAGTCCAAGGACTGATCTCAGTAACTAAGTCTGGTGAAATGTGGAAGCTGGATAACAAAATCTGTATGTTCATGATCTTGCACATCTTGTATGAGAAACTGCCGTGTCTGTTGGATTAAATACAGTGTAGATGTGGTAGGATGGAAAGAATGGCGAATGATTTTTCTGTCCCTCTGTTCTTCAGTCAACCCTGACAACTAAAAAGGCAGTTTTGGTAGGGAAACAGTTATTGCATATTCTGGGAAGAATTTCAATATGCCTAAATAGACATAATTTGCTTATTGACTGGTAATTACCGAAGATGACTGCTAGTGGGGGGGGGGAAAGCTATCCTTCATCTAAAACCTGACAATTTCCTGCACTGGGAAACTTTTGTAAATTAATAAATATCTGAGAAAGCCCAGAAGAAGCTACAGAACTGTAAGTTGTCAAATAATAAGTGATGAAAAGGTCAGGAGAAGCAAAAGGAGAAAACTTGCTTTCTGTATTCCTCTACTGTAGGCTAGTGCAAAAAGGGGCAGATAAACGCTGTTTAGTCTTTGTCTTGACTGTTACCACAAATCTTCTGAAACCAGACAGAACAAGCAGTGTGAACGCGATTTTTCAGCAGGCTGTGAACTTTCTGATTTTCAGGGCCTGAAGTGAGAAGTGTTAGGTGCAAATCCAGTAAAAATACTTGAAAGAGCTTAGGTGTCATACCACAGAGCTTTTTGGGTATTGCACTGAAATGCTGGACTCTCGTTGGGCGTGCAGGGTCTTCCCAATACATTTGAAGGAATTCTCTGTGGGACAAGGAGAAAGCCAGGTATTCCAGGATGGTTGGCAGAGTAAGCAGGCGGCTTTGCTAGCTCACCTTGCTAAGCCTGCTTAGGTCTAACCAGGAGGGAAACACTGAAGACAACTGAATCCCCAAAAGCTTTCAGTGGGTATTCTGGCATATGCATCTTCCTGACAGTCCAGAACTTGCTCTTCAATGCAATTGTCTGCTGCTTCTTTTTCTGGTTACGTTTTTTCTCTTTTCTTTTACTGTATAATAGCTTAGTCTTTCACCTTCAGGATAAGTTCTTTTATCATGAGATTGTAGTGTCGTCAGCCATCCTTCTGTCCCCTCGTCTTTGGACTGGTGAGTCTTGCATCCTTTTCTGCACAGCACTACATTTTAACGAGCATTGGAGAGTGTCTTCCCTCAAGAGAATTTAGGGTTTATGTTGGCCAGTAAGCTGAGATCTAATCTGTTGATTTAAAAACAGGGACAGGGCAGGCCTCGTCTGCTGCTTTTTGAAAGGTGTCCACTGCTATTTTGTGTGGTGTTCCTTCCCCAGGGTGTACGCTAGGCATGGTCTCTGTTACAAATAGCATCTCAGGAGTCTGCAGTTAAAAAATATCTCACTTTTGGATCTCAGTAGGGGTGATAGCATCTGGCATAAGTTAGACTTGTGGAGAAAGAGTGGCAGGGCTCAGCTCATACCTGATTGTTCAGCTGAGCTTTCAAAAATAATCAGACTGCTGCAAGGAGTCAAATGCAAGGATTTCATACAGCCTGTTTGGGCTCATCGTAGCCTTAGCTCTAAGGAACGCAGAGTTAAAATTCTGTCACTCACTGAGTTTAGGCGGTCCGGGATTGGGGGACAGCTAAATAGGGACAACGAATAACAACTGATTTTCGTGTTAAAATCTTCTCCAAATTGTACTACACCTAATTGAGGTTTTTTACCATTTCACAGTGTCTGCACTGCTATCATAACCTGCTTTCAACTACATGCATAGCTTTTGTCATCCAAGTAGGACCCAGTGGGATAAGAATGTATGATTTTACTTAATTGTTTTTCTGTAACGTTTATGTATAGCAATTTCTTCTGTCTGCTATTTGAATGTTAACCTCTCTAAGGAACAGGAGCTTGTTTAGTCAATCAAAATTGGAATTGTGAAGGAGGCCCATGTCAAAAAAGTGTGCTTCTATCTGCCCTGTGTCAGGTATGCCTTAAAGGGAGGGTGCTGAGAAACTTGCAAGAAACTGAAAATGGTGTTTTAGATAGGAGAAGCTCTTTCAACCTTAAGTATAGCATCACTGCGGCTGCACTCTGTAATTACAATGTCACTTGAGAATTACTTAACAATTTTGATGCTTTAAACTATGACAGACTAATTCTGAGAAATGTTGGTTTAGTTCTGTGGCACTTGCAGTGGTGCACAGCTGCTTGAAATTTCTGAATGTACACTACTTTCTGCTTAGAAGTTGGAGACAAAAAGGAACCTCTGAAATGAACTGTCAAGCTTTCTTTAAGGAAGATGATTCAGATCTAACCTTCCACAGTAGGTGGTATCACTGGGGATGAATGAAGGATTCTGCAAGATGTAATGCCATTTCATCAGCAGGAAAACACTTCATATTTAAGATAAAAATGCATTTTGAAAGCTCCTGGCAGACTCACAGTGTCATTGTAGTTCCTAGGCATTAGGTCTGTTTCAGGGTAGGTGACATCAGAACAATCTGGGACAATATATTTAAGGAAAACTAAGATGAAATGAAGGTAATACAGATTGAATTTGTCCCTGAGGTTTTTTGCTCAGAAATCTTGTAAATGTCACATTTTAGTTTTTGCAAACTTAAAATAAGATTCCTTGTGCTGCAGTGTGTGTAACTGTCAGGATGCGTTTGTGAAGCTGTATGCCTGTCAGTCAGACTGGATCGCCGAGATTTGACAGAGCTACTGCCTCATGTCTGTACTTTCATAAACTTTTCATAAGTCTTTTCATTAAAGATGGAGAAACTTGCTAGTGAAGTTAATAGTCTAGGTTCCTTCCCCCCCCCCCCTAATTCTCTTTAAA
>NW_008795863.1:4778466-4810577 GCF_000699145.1 Aptenodytes forsteri | reverse complement strand
TAATGCTGTTTTTCAGCTGTATTATATTATACCTCACCAACAGTTAAAGTAAATATCCTGTAATCTTTGAAATGTGTGGCATTTTGTCAAATCAAATCCTTTGTTTTCTTGGTTTTGTTTGCTTTTACGTAGTCTTGAGGGACAAATTTAAAGCCTGACTAGATTTTCTTGTATACTTGTCTTTCCTTGGTGTACCTCCACAGGTTTCACAGACTTCTTCCTGGTACACACCAGCGCATCTGAAATTGGAACCGGTTTCTGTTAATCTTCCAGTACATCTCTCAGGCATTTTGAGTTGTGGTAGTTTACGAATACATACAGAGATACATATGGAGACATACACTGTCTTTTTCTAGATAAAACCTCTATCAGCCATTTTCACTTTATAATTTCTTCCAAATTGAGGAAGTTAAGACACTGTACATCTGTGGTTAAACGAAGAGCAAGCCAGCTGAAGGACATAATTCAAAGTAAACAGATGATCTCCTGAAATGCCACACTGGTTGAGCATGGATACTGCTCAACTGGCTAGAAGTCAGAGGCAGTCACATGCAACAATTATTGCAAGATAAAAACCCTTTGAAAAAGTAGATAGTATGGATTTTCTTTTTTGAAGCTTAGTGCTCTGGGATTTTGTGGAATACATTAAAATGACAAACTGTACATCCTAGGAGTCTCTGTGCAGGTATTGTCAAAGAACAGATAATTACCAAATAGCTGCTCAAGTGAAGTTTTCTTATAAAATATTATGTTATATTTAGCAATGTGTTTCTTGGTTTTCTTCTTTTATGAAAGAATTGTTTTTACATAATTTTCAATATGTGACTTCAATACCATGTTAGCTAGTTGCTAAAAAAAAAAAAAAGCAAGTGTATGTCTTTTTGGGGGTTTGATTCATTATAGTCTTCCCTCCCCCAAAGTTCTCTTAAAGCGCTAATATGTTGTTAGTATTTTTACCAGATACAGGTTCAGTTACTTTATTTAAAATAGAGATGATAGCAAGTGTGTTAGTAGTTACATTACACATGTATATTTATTGTTGCTCTTAATGTCAAGGGACTTATTCTGAAACACTTTTGGCCTTCAGCTTCTTTATCATAGTTGTAGAACGTTACATGGTTCTGATGGAGATGGATTTAGACTATTTAATGACTGGATGTTTTTCATGAAACAGGGATGGTGAGTAGAAAGAATGCATTGAAATTCAGTAATATGCATAATTCATCTATCATAATTTAACAAATGGAAAAGACTAAGACAAGCTGCCATCCATCACAATTATTTAACTGCACTCCAGGGTAAGTTAAATTGTATTAACTTTTGGCTTAACAGACTTGGAGAATTGTATTGAGCAAGTTGCATCTTCTCTATCAGCTTACTGCTACTGTTCAGTGATTTACAGTTTTGACATTTGTTACAAAACATTTAATTTGAACTAGAGATTTTTTCAAAGCTGTTTGAAAAGCAAACTTGCATAGATAAAGCATTATATGTGTCTAGCACATGAATAGCAGCAACCAAACTTAAACTGGAAGCAATACTACTGTAAATCTGAATTGTCCTTGGAAAAGACTAAGACAAGCTGCCATCCATCACAATTATTTAACTGCACTCCAGGGTAAGTTAAATTGTATTAACTTTTGGCTTAACAGACTTGGAGAATTGTATTGAGCAAGTTGCATCTTCTCTATCAGCTTACTGCTACTGTTCAGTGATTTACAGTTTTGACATTTGTTACAAAACATTTAATTTGAACTAGAGATTTTTTCAAAGCTGTTTGAAAAGCAAACTTGCAAGATAAAGCAATTATATGTGTCTAGCACATGAATAGCAGCAACCAAACTTAAACTGGAAGCAATACTACTGTAAATCTGAATTGTCCTTTAGAGGTACCTGCTTGTTCCCTGGATTAGATGGTGGGGGGGCCAGGGCCTTAAGGGAACTGATTTTCTAGTTTAGGCAGTTGTGTCCAAAGTCAAGGGGAGTAAATCCCATTGCAGTCCTGAGACTCTTTAACCCTTAGGTTCGGTAGGTGCCTCAGTTTATTCATCTCAACAACGCAAGAAAGAAACTATTGTATGTTGCTTGTGTGATAGTTTAGCCAAACAAAACTTTCTCCCTATTAATAAGAAACAAGCTAAATAAAGGGGAAAATGCAGTTAACCAAGTAGTTTCTTTGTACTTTTCTACATATGTGATAATTAGGCGTTTAATTGAATTCACATATTGTGTGTTAGGTGAGAAAAAGCTAAGGATTTTCTTCTGAGTTCTGACTGTCATGGAGACTGTCACAGAAAAGAAATTGTGGTGTGCTAACACTGAATTCCAGGTCTTGGCAAATAATGATTTAGAGAGAGTATTTGCTTCTGGACCATGTCACTGACTGTGAAGGAGACTTGCAAAAGATCAGTACAAATTATTGAGAGGATACAATAACAGCAGTGCTGGTAAGTGACTCCACAGGGCGGGCTGCACCAGCTGTTGGGGGGACAGAACCACAGTTTGTGGATGTTGAACTTCCAGTGTTCCTTGATGTATTAACGTAAACTCCATAAATGCAAATTAACATAGTTTTGTTTCATCTTAATAGTAAAAAGTCTTCCCCATAGATTTGTCGTGGTGTCAGTTTAGGGTCTTTGCAGTACTTACTCTGTTGGTAAGTAACTACTGAATTAGCAACATCATAAATACATGTCTGTGAAATGCTCTTCTGCATTCTTGACGAGTTCTGTACTGCTTTCAAAATATCCAGAGAAATCCATAAGATGTTTCCACCTGGTGGAATTTTTATTAAGTCACCAGAACATTTTTTTAAAAGTTTGTGTTTGTCTCTCCTTAAGTGTAATAATATGATATAAACTTCATAGTTTTAAAGCATTCATTTTTAAAATTTTTCTTTAATTTTTTTTCATCTAATTGTTCCTTCTCTTATTTTCTGTCATGAGGTCATTTCTTTGCAGAAGAGTCTGAAAAGGATTCCATTCCTAATCCAGTCCTTTTCGTCATTCCTGGATTATCTCCTTTACTCTTTAATGCACCATCATGACGCTGAGGAAGTCATATCAATGCTGTCTGAGTTGGGGGGCAGTTAACTCCTCTTCAGGGTTGTTCTCTACACTGTTCTTTCTATTCTTGCCCATGGTCCTTGTTTCATTAATCTTGTTACTTTTTTTGGGTACGTCTCTGGTGCTTTCTTTTCTCTCATACACGCATACCATCTACAGATATTTTCATATGTTCCTAAAATCAGATGTGTTCTTTTCTTGCCTTTGCAGAAAACCGTTGTGTATGTCTTCCTCTCCTCCTACATCAGTTACTGCAGCTTCTGCCGGTGTTTCTTTGTATAGCCCATTTGAAATCAAAGTCGCATTCCCTGCTGTCATGCTAGAATGAGTGTTCTTCATACTGCAGCCTTTCCCTTGACTTGCCTTCTTCACTAAAAGCTTCCTGCTGTTGGCTTTTGTGGATTATCACGTTTGTAAGTTTGCTGTTGACTGTGACTGCATCTTTCTTCCTCTTTTCCTTCCCTTATGTAAGGCTAGTTACCTTTACCTACCCACTACTCGAGGTCTTCTTGTAGCTGTCCACAGGCTATCTTCCATGCCCCCTAGGCAAGGGACTTCTTCCACACGCTTATCTTCATTTAAAAAACATCTTCTAACCTGACACTGAGATTATGTGCAAGTAATTAGTCAACTGATTAGGATGAGGGGCAGTGAAAGGCAGCCTAAAATGATACTAATTAGGGGCTTTTGGCAATGTAGTGAAAGATGAACAGAGATGATTACAGAGAGATGGGTCTTAAAGGCAAGGATTTACAGTTTTTAGTAAAGGATTTACAGTACAGAAGCTGTTGTTGATTTACCATCTGTGAGAACTGCTGCAGCAGTGTTAATTTGAGATGTTATCTTGAGACTCCGAGATGAGTAACTCGGCGTGATAGTGGTGTGCCTGTTTTAAAGTAGTGAAGCCATCTTTGTTCCTTCATTTTTGTTTGTCCGTTTAGGGTGGACCTTCACAGGGACTATTATTTGCTGTACCAAAAAGACCTCAAGATTTCTTTCTTGTTCAGGTTTGGTGAATGTCAAATGGCTCCACATAGTGCTGAGGATATTGTAACGTGGGGATTAGCTCCCTGCAAAGAAAATGCCGGAGTTGGGGCATTGCTATATATAAGCCATAAGGTCAACAACAAGCAAGCACATAAGGAGGCTCTAGTGCCTTTCCTTAGCAAGGAAGAATGTGATCAGAGGGCAGCTGAGTGAATGTGCTACATCCCCATTACTCTCATGTCCTGTATCTACCTTGCTCTGAAGCATGGTTGGTTAACAGGACGGCCTGTAAGTAGGCCATTTCTTCTGTTTTAATAAGCTTGTCTTGGGAAAACAATCAAAACAAAAAACAACCAAAAAAAGGTGCAAGGGGAGGGGGATATAGATGAATGCCACTAGTCCTTTGGGACTGAAGAACAGATCTACTGCTGAAAATCAGTGGAGTAAAATGACTTCAGTATTGCTATTGCACTTACCTTAAATAAGTCTCCAGTATGCATGAATTTGAAGCTAGACTAAAATACTTTCCTAAAAAATTGAAAGGTAAATATGCTAAACAGCAATAAGAAAAATAAGAAATACAAATTTTATGTCATTGTGGTTGCTTTTGTTTAATTCTTGGTTGCTCTCAGGCTTACCTGAGGTTAGGGGGAGAAAAAAGAGAAAATAAAAACTGCCTCGGAACACGGGAAAACATGGCTGAATATAATGTGTGTATAAAGCGCGGGACACTTGTCTTGTAAATGAGGCAATTTTCTGCAGAAAGGAGGTCCGTTATTTTGTAGTACTCTCACAACTGTGGAGAAACAGAGGTGCATTTTGTCAACTATCGTTTAAATTTTACATCAATAAAATAACCTTCTAAGGAGTAGAAACTATTAAACACAGTGAAACTGGCCATTCATCTTGCAACTACTAGTCTCAATTTTAAAGAACAAAAGGGTATTATAAATGTTTCTCCAGAAAGTTCTCATACACAGAAATTTCTGTCTCCATGAATGTTTGTTCAGTCCTTTATTTACTTTTGTTGAGCTCTATTTCTGTAGACCAATTGTTTGCAAATCAATGCCTTTCTAAATAAAATACTGTATTTCCCAGAACACTGCTAATCATTTCATGCCACAGGTGAGTTATATTGCAATTTTTTTTTCCCTTGCGAGTAAAACAAAGTGTGTGAAGTGTTCCTAAAAGTCTCAATCCAGCTTGGTGGAGTTCTTTGAAAGGGCAATGACTTCACCGACAGTGAGGATGTTTTCTGTTATAGGTGATTGTTTTACATCACTACTCTGAGTGTATGGCTATATAACGTATGTTATTTTCATGAAACATTTTGGACTGGGAGGTTCTATATAAAAATATCTTTATTATTGTTTTTATGTTTAAGTCTGTTTGTTTGGTTTTTGGCTTTTTTTGTTGTTGTTGTTTCAGGGAGGATAGACCTGGTAAAGAATTTTCCTGCTTCACAATTCAGAACTCTTTGTAGGTTAGGAATTGCCCAGTACTGCCCTTACTACTACTGTTTGCAATTTTCTTACTTATGCGGTTTTATGATGCTAGTATATTCGTGTGCTTATCATGAGAATAAGACATTTTTTTCCAACAATTCATAGATGCTTACTTCTGCGTCCAGAAGTAATGTGGATTTGGAAGTAGTAGAGGAAGAGATAGTCAAATTTATATGCGGAATGTTACTAATTGCAATAATAGAATTGTTTGGTTTATCCTTGTTAAGAAGGGAGGAAAAGTAAAATAGGTTATAAAAATGGGGAGGAAGTAGGGGAAAAAAGGGGACGGAGAAATGGATAGCTGTGTGCATTAAAAAAAGTTAGGAATTGTTTAAAATTGATAAGACAAAGCATTAAAAAGGTGAACGGGATGACCAAGTAATCATAAGTCTGTCAAGCAGACATTAATCCCGTGCAAAATAATAGAATGGCTGCCTGGGAGTCAAATGTGTTACATACCTTTAATTCTTCATTAATTAATTTCAATCAATACAAGGTTATGGGAAGTAGATCTTTTCTCAAGAGAATGTGATGTTTTGAGAGAACAAGTTTGACTTTTCAAAGATACGTGACGTTTAATATTTGTAAAATGTTTGATTTGGTGCCATGTGACATGTTGATTTAGAAATTGGAATGATGCAGAATCATCAGCATACATCAAGTGTGTTTTAAAAAAAATGGCTAATAGGTCTCAATAACCGAATTGTAGTCAGTAATCAATGTGGAGGTCCTCTGAGGATTCATTTTAGATCTGACAGTGTTTAACCTTTTTATTAGTGATGAGGAAGAAATAATAGAGTCATTACTGATAAAAGCATGCAGATGACAACAGGGCTAGTGCCATGGTAAGTAGTGATCAGAGGAGAGCTAAGTGATCTTGAAAGCTAGAGTGCAAGAAAGCACTGTATGTTTTGACACAGAAACGAAGACAAGCCTCCAGCCTAAAGAAACACTGTCAAGGAAACAGTGATTGAAAAAGGCTTGGAAGCCATGCTTTTTGATGTCTGATTAGAAGTATCTGGAACAGGAGGAATACTTGGCATTATTATAATGTCATTGGAATACTTTATGTAGCTCATGCAGTATCACAACTTGTGAAGGACAACAAACTCAAGGGAGCTCAGAGGAACTATGTTGAACCATGAAGTATTTGGAAGCACACCTTTGAAATTCCTTAAATCTGCCACTAAAATCTATTCAATAAATCAAATTTACAGTATTTGATCTGAGTTTGCAAGCATGCTGTAGAGAAATGCTGTTTCATAATTGAGGTGACCCGCAGAGTAGCAGGCCACTAGTAAAACAAGCCTGAATGACTAAGCAAATTTAGGCTGAGAATTAGGTGAATTCATTTTGGGAAAAACTTAAGGATTGAAGTGGATATTCCTTTGGTACCTGTGGTCCTCATGGGATGCACCCATGAGTTCTGAGGGGGAGCTGGCTGATGTCATTGTGAGGCCATTTTTCATAACCTTTGAAAGATCATGGCAACTGGGAGAGGTGCCTGAGAACTGAGGTGAAGAAACTGCAAGAAAGAGGATCCAGGAAACTACAGGCAGGTCAGCCTCACCTCAGTCCCTGGGAAGGTGATGGAGCAACTAATTCTGGAAACCATTTCCAGGCATATGAAGGACAAGAAGGTCATCAGGAGCAGTCAGCACCAATTTACTAAGGGGAAGTGACCAACTTAATAACCTGCTATGATGAAATGACTGGCTTGGTAGATGAGGGGAGAACACTGAATATTGTCTACCTTGACTACCGTAAGGCTTTTGACACTATCTCCTATAAGATCCTCACAGAGAAGCTGATGAAGTATGGGGCTGAATGAGCAGACAGTGGGGTGGGTAGAAAACTGTCTGAACAGCCAAGCCCAAAGGGTGATCGGTGGCACGGAGTCCAGTTGGAGGCCAGTGACTGGTGTGGTGTACCTGAGGGGTCTATACTGGGTCTAGTCCTGTTCAACATCTTTATTAATGATCTGGATGATGGGGCAGAGTGCACCCTCAGCAAGTTTGCAGATGACCCAAAACTGGGAGGGTTGGCTGATGACACCAGACGGTTGTTTAACAATGGGAAGTGCAAAGTCCCGCGCCTGGGGAGGAACAGCCGCATGTACCAGTACAGGCTGGGGGCTGTGCAGCTGGAGAGCAGCTTTGCAGGAAAGGCCCTGAGAGTCCTGGTGGGCCCCAGGTTGACCATGAGCCAGCAATGTGCCCTTGCAGCAAAGGCAGACAATGGTATCCTGGGCTGCATTAGGAGTGTTGCCAGCAGGTCGAAGGAGGTGATCCCTCCCCTCTACTCAGCACTGGTGAGGCCACAGCTGGAGCGCTGGGTCAGGTTCTGGGCTCCCCAGTACAAGACAGATACGACTTACTGGGAGCAAGTCCGGTGACGAGCCACAGAGATGGTAAAAGGACTGGAGCATCTCTCCTATGAGAAAAGTCTGAGAGCTGGGACTGTTCAGCTTGGAAAAGAGAAGGCTCAGGGGGATCCAGTCGATGTCTGTAAGTACCTAAGGGAGGGTCCAAGGAGGACAGAGCCAGGCTCTTTCCAGTGGTGCCCAGTGACAGGACCAGAGGCAATGGGCACAAACTGAAACACAGGAGGTTCCCTCTGAACAGCAGGAAACACTTTTTCCCTGTGAGGGTGACCAAGGACTGGCACAGGTTGCCCAGGGAGGTTGTGGAGCCTCCAACCTTGGAGATACTCAGAAACCATTTAGACATTGTCCGGGGCAACTGGCTCTGGGATGTCCTGCTTGAGCACGGGGGTTGGACCAGATAACCTCCATCCTTGGGGATTATAAAAAGCCATCTGGAGATGGTCCTGGGCAGCCTGCTCTAGGTCAGTGGTCTCCAAACTCTTTTGATCATGCACTCCCATAAGTAAAAAATTTTTGAGCATGCACTCCCAATGTGTATATAATTATTTATAATTTATATACACATACTACTATACAAATATAATTAATACAGTTAAAACATGCACAAAAAAAGAAATTTAAAAAGGATGATATAAAGATGAAATAAACAATATTTTTGATTTTTATTTTAGTAATGGTAAGAAGACCCTTTTTTTCTCCTAGTTAAAATATTGCTATTAATAATACATTTTTTAGGGACAGCTATGTGACTGAATATGCTTCATTACTTTTTAAAATCTTGGTTTAACACTTTATGATGCAGGGATTTGAAGGTCTCCTTCCAAGTTCAGTTTATTTCGATATTGATAATTGCAAATTTTTTTGGCCAAGTTCTTGTGAGATCTGATTAGGTCGTCACTGTTGTTACCTCGTAATGTGGCTGACAAAGAGTTCTTACTAAGGAGAAATGTCAGCTCTGCCATTTTCTTGTTGTTCGCTTGTGCTTGGATTATTAGAATCATCTTCAGACTTAAGTTTCTTTGCATGAATTTTTTTTAAGCCACTTGTCCATTTTGTGAGTGTTACTTTACTTCAGTTAAAACTAGGTAATATCCGTAAATCCACTTAACCAGGCACACCTGAACTGCGATACATTGCAATTTGTTTAATGCAAATGATCAAGTGAGGGTGTCACTGTCACCCCCTCTGTGTTGTGGAGCACCCACTCTTCCCCCAGGAAGACGTGACCGTCTGACATACGGACCAAGTGAGAGTGCCAGTGTCCAGCTGTGTATTAAATATTAGAAAAAGCTTAATTTCTTTCTTATTTTTTACATTAAAAAAAAAAAGTAGAAGTTCTAGTATTTTCTTCCCACAACCCAATGGATTGTCTTGCACACATCCCACTTTGGAGACCACTGCTCTAGGGTTGTCCATGTTTGGGGTGGGGGACTGTTGTGGTTTAACCTCAGCCGGCAACTAAGCACCACACAGCCGCTCGCTCACTCCCCCCTGGTGGGATGGGGGAAAGAATCAGAAGGGTAAAAGTGAGAAAACTCGTGGGTTGAGATAAAGACAGTTTAATAGGTAAAGCAAAAGCCGTGCACTCAAGCAAAGCAAAACAAGGAATTCATTCACTGCTTCCCATGGGCAGGCAGGTGTTCAGCCATCTCCAGGAAAGCAGGGCTCCATCACACGTGACGGTTACTTGGGAAGACAGAACGCTGTAACTCCGAACATCCCCCCCTTCCTTTTTCTTCCCCCAGCTTTATATGCTGAGCATGACGTCATATGGTGTGGAATATCCCTTTGGTCAGTTGGGGTCAGCTGTCCCAGCTGTGTCCCCTCCCAGCTTCTTGTGCACCCCCAGCCTGCTCGCTGGTGGGGTGGTGTGAGAAGCAGAAAAGGCCTTGACTCTGCGTAAGCACTGCTCAGCAGTAACGAAAACACCCCTGTGTTATCAACACTGTTTCCAGCACAAATCCAAAACATAGCCCCACACTAGCTACTAGGAAGAAAATTAACTCTACTCCAGCCAAAACCAGCACAGGGACATGAGATGACCTCCAGTTTCCTTCCAACCTCAACCCTTCTGAGATTCAAGAATCTAAAAATGCTGAGAAGTAATTTTACAAATACATTTAAGTGGCATGTTTGAGATGATGTTGTTGTAATAACTGGATTATTCTGTCCAAATGCCTCTTTCAGAGAGGGAGACAAACAGGAAGAGGACACAATAGCTGTAGATGCATAATCTTCAAATTAATACCGGGAGATAGTTGTAGGGGAGTGTCATGCTTCCACACTTGAAGCTGAAAAGAGGACTATCTTGCTGGTTCATGGGAGCAGTACTTTGAAAGGCTCTAAACAGTTAGGAACGTTTGCTGAAGTGAGAAAGATTCAACTAGTCATCAGGATCTGTACAGTACCAATAGGGAAGGAGGGGGATGGAGAGAGAGAGGCATTTTGTGAAGGAAGTTTAAAAAAAAAAACATTAAAAGAAATTAATATACTTCCAAGTCCTAGAAATGTTAAACATTATGGAAAAAAATCCATACAAAACACACTGACTGACTGCGTTAAACTCTTCTTCTAGTATGTTTTTAACCTGAACAAATAATACTTTGCTTTTCCAACCTGTTTAGTTGTGGGTTATTACCCTTGGCTCCAAAGGGAGCAGAGGAACTGCAAAATGTGAATAGGTCAGGCTGGCTGAGAGTAGGATGGTGGACTGCAGTCCATGATTTGACATGACAGTAGGAGAAATATCAAATTCCACCCATGAACAGAGCTGAGAGCTAAGACCTGAAATGGTGCTCAAATAGATTATTAAAGAAGAGAATGCAGTTAGCTCAGTACCTCTGACATCTCTGTGATTTGAAATGTTTAAAATCTGTGATTGCATATGTCACTAAAAGATGTGCTCTGGTTCAGGCAGGAATTAATTACTTTTAAGTCCCGAGGTCTGTGCTGTATGTTGGGTTAGACTGGGTGATGACAGATGAATGTCTGATGTCTCGCATCCACTTGAAATACCCCTGTATTTGGACTGCATTGACACTTGATACACAATTCTTAGCACCCATTGAAGTCTTTACACCTATTGGCTACCTCAAAAATAGAGGCCAAACATAACTTTTATTAGGATTTTTAAACATTTAAGTAAGATGTATTTACATAAGAAGAAAATTGCCCCAAAAGCTCAACTTTTTATTTTCTCTGTAAGTAATTAAAGGTAAGCTAGGATAGATACTTCAAAATACATGTAAAAATATATCTGTTTACACTGTATATAACAGGTTACATGATATTACTAAAATACTGTAATAAAAAGTGGGTACTTCCAAGTAATTAAGCCAAAAACTCTGAGCTAGTCTAATCTGTCATAAATCAGTGATACCGTCCTAATCTATACTGTTTGGAGACATGAGCAGACATTTAGCTTTTATTAGATTATCCTATCCTGAAGTGAACTTTGGCAACTGAGAGAGCAAGACCTTCCCAATTTAGTAACGTACTGGGGTCCCAGAAATATCAGACCTTTTTCACAAAGGATCAGGGATGCTTCTCTCAATGTTATGACCTGGACAAAACATCCCTTTCATCAGGCATGGAGCAGGAATTAGTAGAAAGCAAAAATAATTTGAATCAACCTGACAGTCCTTGGATTTGCTAGTACTTAGGTACTACAGTCGCTCGCACACAGACCTGAAATGGTTTCTACAAGGTAAGAAAGCGTGAAGCTCTGTGTGGCCTCGATTTGTCTTTTTGTGGTACAACATTTAAGCGAGTTAAGTGCTGACTCAGTCGTCTTATAAGCAAGAATTGGAAGTAATTATTTTACCAGAACAGGGCGCTACTGCTACGCTACCCGGGTATGTGGAAGATTCAAGAGTTCGCTCTTCAGGTCATATGAGCTTGGGCATGCCAATGTTGCAGCAGTAGTGTTTTTAATACTCTCAAATGTGGGTCTCTCTTATAGTTGATCAGGCCTTATGAAAATGCGAGAGGTTTCTAAAATTAATTATTTCTTCTCCTTCTGGGAGGAGGTTATAGATATGATGAATGAAATGAAGTATAACTTATTGCAAGAGATAATGACTATAAATGAGGGGAAAAAAAGCAGTGGCTAACTACATTTAAAAATAGAAAGTTATCTATATCTGTAGCACAGTGAAAGCCTGTTGTGCTGACTGAATTTAACAAGCAGACCTGGGATTCAGCCTTGGTGCTGCTAACGACTGGAGGCGTTATTGATGTAGTGAACTAATTACCCATGTGATGAAGTTGCCTGCTGGAGGTTTTTGACTGCTTCATCACTGTGGCACCTCCTACAGGTTAATTCATTGAGTAGCACAGGTAAAAACTCCAGATGGAGGTCCTGCTCTCTTTTCATCCAGGCAGAAAGGGTTGTACTGATAGCAGTAACTAAATCGAGATTAATATTTTCCTGAATTATTGATTGAGTAGCTAGAGCTGTATCATAGAACTAAATGGTTTGGGATGCATCTGTAGCAGTTCATAGTCACTGCATGGAAAAACGCATACACAGTAACTTCAAAAAGCAAAACGAGTAACAGCCTTTCTCACCTGAAGGAAAGCCCCCAGATTAAATGCAGCAGAAAACCTGAAGACTTAAAAAAGGAAGATGGAAAAAAAAAAAAGGGGGGGGGTGGGGGAATTCTTCAATTAGCAGGCAGGGAAGGGGTTCCATGGGCTTTAATATCTATTTGAATTCTTTCTGTGGATAAAATTCTTCTCAACTCAGACATTCTCAAATGTCTCAGTACACACATTAAAATTCAGAACATAAACAGCTCATTTGATTAGATTATAAACTATTTCACTTAAAATCTATAGGGAAAAATACCATTTGTAAGATGGTCTAATAACAAATGGAATGAATACCAATGTGTCCTGTCTGTTTTTTCATTTGCTCTATCCATTGATGAAGTAGAATATAAAAGTCTAGATTTGGACAGAGTATGTTGAAGTTTGATGTATTGGGCAGAAGAAAACTAAAATCCGTCTTAACATTATTAATTTTATGAAAATATTTTAAGGTTGTGGAATCCTTTATACAGAAATGTTTAGTGTTTGGTTTGTTGTGTTTGTTTGTTTGTTTGTTTTTTAATTGTGGTATAGCTGAAAAGCCTCTGAGACCAGCAAAGGTAACGCTGCCTTTGTTCTTTACTTAAAGCTAGAACTGTGTTGTAAGTAGTCTGGATTTCTCATCCAAGCTTAATATGCTGTTATCTAACAGGATGCACTAAGTGTTCCGTAACAACTGCAGAACTCATCAAGCAAATGGAAAGATTAGCCCTGAAATCAAGCTTCAAACTTTTATTTTCTCATAATCAATAGGCAAGTAATGCACGTTGGATTTATAATGATACTGAGAGTGACTGCTTAAATCCTTTTTAAAGTTCAAAGCTGGAAACAGATTGTGTGTACAAGCAATCCACGTTCTAGGTGGGAGCTTGTGATAAATAAGTGAAACTGGGTTTGACTGAAATGGCCCATCAGTCCCATATGGGTTTAGGAGGAAGATTTCAGGCTCAAAAAGACAGGGGTTTGGAGAAACATCAAGGGTTGGTTTCACGTCACCTGAGATTGCTTTGTGGAGTCTGTCTTCTGGGAGACATAAAGACAAGAGGCTCATTAAAAATGAACAGCACCAGGGAGAATGATTGAGCTTAGAGTACACTTGTGTTTTTTTAGCTTGAAGAGTTTAAAGGTGAAGATACATTTTAAAAGCTCAACTGGCAGATGAGAAGAATGCTGTCAGGTTTCTCAATGAAATCCCTTTATATGTAGATACATAGGATATTATAGTAGTTTTTTGACAATAGCAAAAAAAAAAACCACCACCACAAACCCCAAAAAACTTACTTAGCTCAGAATGTCCTGATAGTTGGATGAAATGATAGTTAATCTCTCAGCTATCAAAATTGGATTTGATAAAACAGGTTGTCTTCAGTCCTGCTATCTGAAAACTTCAAGAGGCAGTATTAACTGTCTGTAAAAGTTGTGGAAGCCAGGGGAGAAATGAGTCTTGGGCTCACTTTGAGGATATTCTACACTCTACTAGCAATCCAGCCATGGTATCTTAAAGTTTGCTGTGGGCCCATTGTCTTAGAGCTGACTCTTACCTGTTCCAAGACTTTGAACTATTTTGCACTGTTGTATTATTGACCTTAGAAAAATGTAATGGTACTGAGCTTTAAAATCAGAATGTAGCTTCTTATTTGCTTCTTATTCTGATATAATCTGTGCTGTTAACAGATACAGTTATAGTAGTTATAGAATAGTTCAAGTAATTTAAAATATCACAGGTTTTGATTGTTCTATGACAGCATGGGGGTTGTTTGTCAATGTCTGTCCATTTACCTAACGCTGTAAGGCAAGGAATGAACAAAGCGACTTTGAATTATGAAGTAACACTTTGGTTTGTTCAGTCGGAGCAAGTGTTCTTTAGCTCAATCTGAATTGTAAATTTATGTGATAAATGCCTTGAAGGCACATAGTCTTTTTCTCAGTCCCATAGGATGAAATGCAGCTGAAAGCTGATTTGTTTTGTGAAAACTTGTATGACTGTTGGCACAACTATAGACAAAAGAACAGTGGCTGCTTACTGTGTTTCTTATTCTTGCCTTCATTTACATCCATTCATTCATGCATCCATTACAACGTGGGGAAAAACTTTTTGGGGGATAATTGAATAGCATAATTTCTAACTAAGAATGAAGATGTTGGGTTTTAGTAATTTTAAGAAAAAAGTGCTATTTTTCGAAGTTATTGAAAAGTACCTTAGTGAAAATCAGATTACACTGGGATCAGGAACTTAATGGCTTTCTGAGTTGAATGGCTGGCAATACTAGTTGTGGACAGGGTGGTTTGACTGTCTTTTTATTAGGCTGTATTTCCCCAGAGCTCTAGGATGGATGTAGCATGAAAAGGTTTGTCCTCATGACAAACTGAAAATCTAATAGCGTTTCCTGAGCGGATGTTAGAGAAATGGTCTGGTGTGGTCTCGTAATCACAGTCTTGATGATTGTATGTTTCTTAGGTTACACTGTGTTTTAAATAAAGTGAAGTGTCTGGATGAGCAGACCCTTTATTATGATGGATTTTGGCTGCGAGACATGCATTTCAATCCCTTTCTCCCAGCTGGGGGAGAAAAAAAAGACTGAATATCCCCACCCTGTTTTTTTCCTTCCTTCTGAACTGCATTTTATTTCATCTCAGATTTTCCAGTATATAAACTTACTTCTGTTTTGTATTGTTTCCCAAATGCCTTCCCCTGCTCTCTCCTCCCCTCTCCTGGACAAATCTTTCTGGGGCAGCTCTACTGTGCTGTATTTTAGTGATATACAAAGATGCTGGGGTACTCAGGTGGGGTGAAATGAATAGGACTAAGCAGTTTTAGGATCAATTAAAAAAGTGAAATTAATATGAAGCTACTGAAAGCAGACAGCTGTTGTCTTTCCTTTTGTTGAAATTTGCCTATCTCCCAACAGATCAGCGCAACTGCTTACATCCCTCATAAATACCATATTGAGAGATTAATGGTGAGTGATTCTTGAGCTTACCCTTTGTCAGGACAGCACTTTACCTAAGGAAACAGTTTAGGATTTTGCCTATAGGCCTTGGTAGCTCTATAGGAGCAAATGAAACCAGGAAAAAAAAGAAATCAAATGAGTGATTTCTTACTATGTTTAGATGTTTTCTTTTTAATTCCAGCTGCACATGCTTGGGCATGTTTTGATGATAGCTCTCCTCAGTGAAATGAAAGGAGAATTGAAGGTAAAATTGCAATAAAATCCAAGTGAGGAAAGGATAGAGCCATTCTACATAATAATTAAATTAATAGGGGCAGCTTCTGTTACCAACATAAGAAATCACAAATAGATGCTGAGTGGAAGAGAGGCACCTATGGTACGTATTTTGTCCCTCAGCTGACAGAAGGGTGAAGTGCTGCAGACTATTGCTTCAAAGTCACAACTGGCTAATGTATGGTCTGGGAGCTAGACTAAACATTACCTTCTTTCTTTTCTTCCCTAGGAAGGAGTACAGAAAACATTGTCATGTGTTTTACTGTAGTTTTTCAAAACAGAGGTGTCATTACAAGTCCTTTAAGAGGTACTGCATGTTAACTTGTCAAAAGAAAGTATACCCAATTGTTACCTTCTGTATATATTACTGCAATATGTACTTCTGTTTCCCACCCTCCCAGTATGTCCTTACTAGTCTCCATTTCAAGTAAATGGGGAAAAAAATACCTCTCCCACATCACTGTTCTGTAGCATCTGCTTTCTTTGCCAACCAAGATGATGGAATGCTTTTACACATTTAATAAAGGGGTTTTGTGCACTCCTGGGTGGTAGCTATAAAAATAAATTAAGTGAATCCTATGATATAAACTATATGAAAGAGGTGTTCAGTTGCGTTTTTGTTTTTCTCAGGAGGCTTATTCCACTGCCAGAATATCTTTTGAATTTTTAATTCTATTTTAAGTATGTGAAAAAAAGGTTCCTTTTGTTAGTTATTTGTAGGTCAAAGCTTTGTCGAAATGTTTCAGGCAGTTTATACAAGAGACTTCTGCATTTTGAAGCACGGTGTTTTCATGTTTTTGTGATAAACAAGATACAAAACATATGGGAAATCTGCCTTCTGTTTATTTGTTTTTGTAGTGGTTTTGACCACTGTCCAGAATTTTGGCAGGTTGAATCAGCTCCAAAACACATATACATCACCCGTCTCCCTTTTGCAACTGGTATGCCCAATGTCAGCTTTTTAATAAGCTATATACATCTGTAGGTTAAATATATGTTACAAATTGGGACTTCTAGTTGTTCTTGAAAAGTCATTCCAAAGTACTTATCATATGGAGATTTTTTTTTTCTTATAAGGCTTTCTTCCAAAAAAGTTAACATCATAATCTTTATTACATTTGTAAAGTGAATTCCCTGATCTGGAACTCAATTTAAGTATTAAATTAATAATTAAAAAGGTACAACAGTATGTATACAAAAAGAAATGAAAACTAAAAAGCCCCAAAACAAAAAAACACACAAACCACCAACACCCCCCCCCTCCCAACCACTAAAATTTATCCATAGCAGGTATTTGTACAAGGAATGTCTCTCTTAGTATTAACTTGTGTTGGACTGGAAGACCGGCTAGTAGTTTTAACACCCAGCATGATATCCTTCCCTATTACTAAAGCATAAAATCCAAATGAATTTTGCAAATATGCTTGTTTTAATAATACCTTTCAAAATAGGGTTTCCTAAATACGTTTCTACATAACTCTGTACTTTCTTTATTGGATTGAACACTCGAATATTTCTTTTGGTAGATGTGTTCTAATTAATGACAACTGCAGTGGGGATATAATTTGTGTATGTAAGCATACATGTGCACTTGCACATGTAATCCATGCCATACATTAAGAAAAGCTATCACTAATATTGCAAAGTCAAACACCCTGGCATTAAAAAATGCCAGAAATAAGTTTGCTCACAGAATGTTAATGTGCACCCGTTTTCCCATGGGCCTCATAAATATTCACAGATATGAAAATGACACAAATGGATGGATGTTATTTGCTTACACGAGATGGGTGATATTTATTTTAGGAGCCCTTATTCAATGTCTTGTCTTTTTTTTTCTTGGTGAATGGTGTCTGTTCCTATGTCTTGGTATCTAAAAGGAGTTTAAATGCACGTTTTGAGAGGAAACTGTTCCTTTTTTTCAGGGCTTTTCACTAGAGTCCAGGAACCCGAATTTTGAATTAATCTCAGTATCTATTAGGCAAGTATAATTCTTTAGAAAACACTTTATTTGCCTAAATGTGGGCAGGTTTCCAGGGGAAATTACAACTGACAGATATGTCTTCCATAAAATGCAACTTTGCTACAGTGTCCCGTGTCACCAAAACAGGAATGTTTTTGGAGACATTTGTGTTGATTCAGTGTCTGTCAGGTAAGTGGAGGGAGAACAGAGGGAACAATAGTAAATGTTTTATGAACATGCAGTGAGCTTTTGAAGTCTCATAAATAACAGCTTTAAATGTTTATCCAAAACGATTTTTTTTCTGTATACTGTCATCTTCTGCGATACTGCTGGAATTGGGTCCGTGAATTCGGAAGCATTCTCATACCACCTTTTCCACATATCTTACCACAATTTTGTATCATTTTCCATCTGTTATTCTCCCTTGCAGCCAGAATTAATATCTGGCCTTTCTTAGTTGCAAAATATATCCTTTTACCTCATCATCTTCGCTCTGGCTCATGAGATTTTTCCAGGTAATTCTTCCATTCTCTACCTTTTTCAAAACCCTTTCTGAGCACAGCCGCAATCAGAGAAGTCCTTTAATTGTAAAATCTGTTCCCTCTTGCTCTTCTCCTTCACCCCCCATGCGTATGCAGACTTGACAAAATGTAGATACTGTTTTAAATGAGATCGGCTTTATGCAGCACGTGGTTTTTCAGACTCCCTGACCAGTAATCTATTATTTTACAGCTCTGAACGCTTGCCTCTAGTATAAATCAAAAACTTGGTATATTTTGAGAGAAAATAAACGTTCCATTTTAAAACAGACTACCCACTGTTGAAAGCTCACTTGTAAAGCCTGGATAAGAATTTTTGGTGTGTGTATGTCACTGCAGATACGTGGCAGCTCTGCGTGCACTTTGGAGACACACAGAGAAGAGTTTCTTTTGCGAGCTCTCTCTGAGCTAGCATGTCTGGAAAGTCCTTTTAACGTGTAATGCTGTAACACCTTTGAAAGGGCGGGCAGAACTTTTTTTTTGCTGAGAATCTACACACAAAGCAGAATCCAGGCAGGCCATTATGTCTGGTTTCTGATATGTTCCTTAAACCATCCATTTATGTAGCTGTAGTTAGTTTATTTGAAGCTTTATTGGCTCATCTATTTATTGATTTCAGGGAGGTAAACAATTTGTATTAAGCAATTTCTGTCATCACCCTATCTTTAATAAAAGTTATACGGCAGACCAGACCTGTTGTACAGGTTCAGAGACGGCATTTTAATTTTTTTATGTTAAAAGTTGTCCATTGATTCCCACTTTTGCTTTCTCTGTTAGCCAGTTTATAATTGAGAATGGCTTTTTATTTTCCACTTTATGACTTCTTACCTGCCCCCAAAGGAGTAGTTGTTTATTCTCTGATTTGATGGTTTGTGAGCTTAGGGGCTCAGGATCCCATTTTCCTAATGCTGTGTTTCTCAGATCATTTCCTAATTGTCATGAGAGTGTCTAGATAGGATGATTGCCCCGAAATGTAAAACTTTAAAAATGTAAAAGGAAGCACAAGGCAGCGCGGTAATGCTGCCTCATCGTCCTGAGCAGTAACCCTTGGGGATGAAAGCTGACTCATTCACAATCTAGTCAAGCTCAACAATTGCAGTTTGTCAGGGTTTTCAGTTATTTCACTTTTCATTTGCCTTGGTATGTTATCCAGGTGATGTGCTTGATCCATTGCTGTTGGTTGCAGGGATGTTCACGAGGACAGGAGGGAATGTGGCTGGCTGAGGAGTGCTATATTCTTGGTTTGGGCAGAGGCTCCTTTTTTATTTTATAGACAGAAAAGATCCATTGCCTAATAGGAGATTAATCTTTCACTGCATTATCAAAGCCCCCTGATACCACACATGATCTAGACACCCAGCTTTCGGATCAGATATCAAAACCTTTATTTCTGTTTCAAAGAATAGCTACATTGTACTTAATCAACATAAACACATTTCCAGTTTGAAACTGAAAATACGGAGACAATGGAATTTAAAATACTTTTAAAATGAGATCAAGAAGAATACTAATAAAATGTGGGATTCAGTAAACTCACCTTCTGGGTTCACCTATTCTGCAACAGGATTCGTGGTACTATGGCAGACCAGAAACCACAGGATTTTGCTGTAAAGAAAAAATGTATTTTATCCCAAAGCAGGGCCCTTGTATCAGCTCTAGTATGCACGTATGTTCCCTGCCAGTGCTAGCATTGATACTCATAAGCATTACAAGTTTTAGTTCTTGTACATCTGGCAGCAAATTTTTGATAGAAAGTACATGTTGATCTGAGAGCTTTGCAGTATATAAGACAAACAAAAATAAAGCAGTCCAGCGTAACTTGAACTTTTTTCTGTGTTAGTTTTTGTCACTTAACTGATTTTGTTTTCTATTATCCTACTTTTTGATAAGGTATTCTTGCAGAATACTTAATAACAGATGTCGTAGTTATAGTCTGTAACACACAGAAAACTTTGAATAAAACTTTTTTCACATTAGGAAAAATATAGTTTATTTTTTATCCCATTTACTTTAATTGGTTGCTTTCATCTTAAATTATATTCCTCATTTAAGCTCATAAATTTTTCAAAATCTAAAGTAATTTAACCAAACAGAAACATGCAAAAAGGACTACATTTGGACAATGGTGTAGTTATATTGAACTGGATTCATGATGATTAAATGGATAATTGCAGTTGAAAGAACTGTAGGCTGTAATAGACTGTGTTGCATCATGTGCATTTGTCAATTCAATTCCTCTTAGGAATCCAAAAATACCTGTAAAATGTAGCATAAGCCAAAGAATCTTAATGGGATATGTATCTCCTATTTTACTTATAAACACTTCAGTCAGCACAGAATCCGTCCTTTAAAATACAGTTCAGCTATCCAAACTGTAATGCCAGTATAACAGGCAGGGCAATTGCTTTGCTTGTTTAAACTATATAGCAGAAAATATGTATTTTGATTGTTATTATGAATTCTAATAGCAAAAATAGGCAGAATTTCTCAAGTGTGCTAGTTGTTTATAATCAACTGCCTATCTTGGCAGTGGCTTGTGTTTCAAAACAGTGCAACGATGAGAGACATTAAAGACCGCTGATGATTTTTCAGATTTTACTAGCCCTTGTTGATATCGTATGTGGATAACTTTTTATGAAGTGGAAACCCTGTACAGTAAGAGCATCGTGGCTAGAAAATAGGCGAAGCACGGCAGAAGAAGGCAGGAGGGGTTGAGTTGATGCAAATGTAGGGTTTTGTCAAATGTCATGACCCATTTCTAAAGAACTTCATCTTCTTTGTAATACAGTCAAATGTGAAGGTCAGAACTTCGGGGAGCAGGCATAAGCCATTAGGACTGTCGATGATTCTTGATTTACAGCAATTGTTACTTGGCTAATTTGACTAAGCTTTTTTTTTTCTTTTTGTTCCAATAAGATGTTCTGTGTTACTCTTAGTTCAGTCTATAAACTTGCCTATACTTCCAACACCTATATATGCCGTGTATGCTATTTTAATCTACAAAAGACTTTCCAAAAAGTCGTGGCTGTGCAAAGCCTTCATTAGAATTCATCTTACCCTTAGTGGCTAGCTGTAGAAAGAAACATGGCTTGGCATCTGTGCTGTTCAAGATCTTATGTATGCTGGTCAATTCTCTGGACAGGTGGCTGTACAATTTGATTACTTGTAGTAATACTTGCTACAGTTTGGTTATTAGTTGTGGGTGGAAGTGACTTAGGAATGGAAGGAGTTCAAAAGTTCCTTTTAAACTCTTCCTATAGCAGATGTGAAGATTAGATACCCATTTTGAGGAAGTTATAAGATAGTAAATTCACAAAGGTTTGAAGGATGTAAATGGCAAAGGTTAAAAAAAAAAAAAAAAATAATCCTGACAGAGTGATATACCTATAGACTCGCAAGAGAAATGAAGAAAAACAAGCAGTGAGAAAACAGTCCTGTGTTGACAGACAAATGGTTTAGACAAGTACAACTGTCGTTCTATTTAGCCACGTTTTTGACATCTTCCTAACTAGTGAGAAGGGGAGAAGCCTTTACTAACCATCTGGAATCACAAACTCTTCCCTTTCTTCCAGTATTAGACATTTTCCAGTGCTTGGCTGCCCTTCTGGGTTTGAGCAAGAAAACACCTTAAACTTTTCTATGTCATCTTATTGCTAGAGATGTGTGTGATGTAGTGAAGTATGGGAGCTATTCCGTACATTCATTAGTCCTGTGTTTGAATTGTAAATGCTGATTTATGCCAGGTTTTATTTGGGTCTATATTTTTTGCCAAACTTGACTAAGTTGCACATGGCATAACTTGATATTTAGATTTATGTCCTAGTATCATTTGCAGTACCTTTGCAAGGAAACTACCTTTTGCTTCACCTGTGGTTTGGGGAGTACCTTTGCAAGGAAACTACCTTTTGCTGCACCTGTGGTTTGGGTTTTTTTTTAATTTTTATAAAAAAGCACAAATAGGTCTATGAAAGTTGATGTCTTGCTTTTGTGTCTGAAATTCAGCTTGTGGTGTATTTTATGAAGTTTGAAGTAATATTTATGCAAGTACTAGAACAAATGTGTAAATGGCTGCCTAATTTTCTAAGCCTTCCTGCTGGAAATGTTGCAGCTGTTATTTGATATACTTTATACAAGTCTCTTGTATTTCTGAATTTGTTTAACTTTAGGAGAGAGATAATTTATATCTGTTGTTACCATTGAGGTGAAATATTAGAGTTTGGAGTTGCAAGTTCTTTAATGGGTTTTCTGTTCCCACTGGATTACCTAACTGAATCTTGTGCACTTAAAATTGTACAGAAAGATGCAGTGTCCAGAGGTGCCAATTTCCCCGATATACCTAGAGCTAACAAAGACTTCCTATAGAAAGATATTTTAGAACAGAGAACAGTATAAGATGACCTGTATCCAAGGGCAGGGCAAACATGATATGTCTATAAAAACCAATGGCACTGTAGGAGAACAAAAAATGAAATTATTTGGTGATTGCGTATAAAATTAGGGTTTTTTGAAAATTATATGCTTGCAAAGTGCTTGTCATGAATCTCAAATATAAACTGGGACGAGCTATTAGGAAGGCTGGACTTCAGTTAGGTGAAGCTTGTCAGGTATAATGAAATTTTGTCTTCTATTATCCTACTTTTTTATAAGGTATTCTGTAATGCCATTTGTAATGTTCCAGGAAAATTTAGATTTTTAAAGTCTTATTTAAAAGCTAGGTTTTGTCTGTTTCCTATTTTAATACAGCTTGGCAAGGCTAAGCCTGCTGTGCCTATGGACAGGTAGCAAAGATGATGAATAGCCCTAAAGTTTAGTTTTGTTTGAACAGCTGCAGAGTTTACTTTAATATGGACTGAAATATCATGACTAGGGTTATATTTGTTTTCCCGAATAGGAAAGATGTCATTCGTCACTGGAGTGAAACATGAAACATCAAAGAAAACAGAATTTTGTAACGCTGCATTAGTCTCCTGTTAGAAGAGAACGATGTAAAAAGGCTGGAAAAGTTTCCTCTGTACCAAAGGGAAAAGCAAAGCTTTTCCGTTTTCTTGTGGATAATGTTAGATTCCGTTCTTCTAAATTCGTGACATTAGATTTTTCCCTGCCCCAGCTTGGGATAGCGTGAGCTTTTACAACATCTTATTCTTTTCTAAATTACTTGGAAGGGAATGGGAAAAAGAGAGGAAATAATACTGTTTTCTTTCAGGGAGTTTGAGGCTATGCACAGATTTGCATTTTGAGATAGATGGGCTGTATTGTACCAGAGGTGCTGATCCCACAAACACCCAGGCTGGTACCGGTTTGCAACGCAGCACACCTGGGAGCATCTAGGCCTTCCCTTACTTGGAAACCAAGATACAGGAATGGGAGCTGATGTTCCCACACTTTAAAGTTTTCTTCTAAAATGTAGGTTCTCAGGCATGGAATAGTTTGTTTTTCCTGAAGAATGCTAATCATTCAATCTTTGACGTTCTGAGTTTTACCGCTTTTTATTTTATTGGTTTGGTTTTGATACCTGATGATTGTGTCATACGAGAAAATTTGTCTGCAGTTCTAAATCTGCTCTTTTACCTTTGGGATTTTGTTTTCATGACAAGAAGGTTTTATGCCCTCTCAGAAAGTGATGATTAGTAAATACATAATCCTTTGTATTAAAAGACATTTAAAAATTACACAGCCTGCATTGAATCATGTTGCAGTTGTTAGGATTAGAGATTCATAATCTGTTATCTGCATGCCTTGTTTAATTTTTACCTTTGTTTTTATTTTACAGGATGCTGTACTTTCGATGAGCCTCTCAGTTCCTGTGGCTATAGTCAGTCAGATGATGATGATCTTAACTGGGATCAGGTGAACGCACCGATAAAGCCCTCCTCAGGTCAAGGGATGCCATCTGGTTGGTCTTTTATTTTGCTTTGTTTCTCTTTGACATTAGCTTATGTGTTTATTCAGCATTTCTTGACAGTGCTATCATTAGAATGCTACTTTGTCTAAATCTGTTTGTTAATTGCAATACTCAGATCTTCCAAGTGATTTTTGTGAGGGATATTTAGCAAAGCAAAGGTTTTCTTTCATTGTGTGGGGAACGTAAAGGTTAGAAAATAGAAATAGAAACTTGGTGTCATCAGGGAAGGCAGAAAGAAAACAGAATGATGGCATGAAAATGAGTATGAAGTAGTACTAAAAACAGGTAGATGGGACTACTCAGGAAGACTCAGAAGAGATAAAACAAAGATGGCCTTAGGCATTTTCATTGAAAGAGATATTAATCAAAGTCTGTTCTGAAAAGAAATGGAGAGTGAAAAAGAGGTGAGAGAAAAAGGAGAGCAGAGGTATCCTGAAACAAAGGGCCTCAATGATGTTATGTTTGTTGTGTTTAAAAGACAGCTGTGATACTATTATTTAATGTACTTTGTGCACTGCATGTAGTTGGACCTAATTCTGTAGCAACAACCCTTGCATTCTATTGAACTATAAACTTACTCTGGTAATACAGTCATTCCTTTACCACTTCACCCACACAAATATGTAAAATCTGACCATTGGTTTTAAACTATTCACTAGCCTAAAATGTATCAATTATTCTTTTTTCATGTTTTTATCTACGCATGTTAAAAGTTCCCCCCATGTACTGATCTCCATCTCCTGGGGGATGATTGCCTGCAGCCCAGCTCAGCATCTTCTTTGGCTTTTAAAGACTGAGCCTCCTGTGACAATTGTCACCTAGAAGTAGTCAAAACAAAAAGACCACTTCGTAAAATCACTGGTTGTAGCAACATGGGACTTCTGCATTAGCCTCATAATTTAGTATAAACATATCCAGAATGCTTAAAAGCATTGCAGATCAATGTCCTGGTGTTTCACATCTGTTTCAATTAGTTCTTTAAAGCACCTGTAATGTACTTTGGTGTTTGTGTAAAAAAATCTCTTTAATAGTTGTCATTCTCAAGAAAATGTTCCTCCCTTTTTTTTGGATAAGGGAATTAGGAGAGAAACGGTGTGAATCTTCAAAAGTGATTATATAAACAAAACCTGAACGTATGCACTCATCACTAGTGGACTAATAAATGTGCTAATGTATGATATGCACTAATCAGCCCTAGATATCATTCACTTGTAAAAATGCTCTCAGCGGTCTTCGCTATAGATTTATTAATGTTGCCATGTGTTGTGGATGACATCATATCTGAGGTTGATGGTTGAACTGAAGTGCCTTTTCCTTCAGCACTTCGTTTCCTCTGGCAAAGGTAGGACTCCCAACTTCAAGATGAATGTTCAGTTTGCCTGAGTCCCGGCACTTGGATTGTCATGCTAGATTGAGTTCATCATCCCAGATAAAGGAGATTCTTGCAAATTCCTTTTTAAACTGGCACTTGTCCAGTGGTCTTGGCACACACTGCTAAAAATTTTCTAGACTATTTCATTAGTGCTTAATACTGTTTCTCAAATTGGAGCTAACACACATAGTTTATCAGTCATCTTGGCTTGTAGTACAAGCTATACATTCTTTTCTCAATCACGCCACTGGAAATTCTCTTTCTATTCCAAATTTCATTCATTACTCTCCCCACTTGGATTTTGTGAAAGCGATTGTCAGTATATGTTGTTCAGTCTTCTTGGCAGATGGAAGAGGTTCAAATCTATGTTCTTTTCTGTGATGACCATAGGCTTGAAGATTTTTTTTGGTTTGTTTTGTGTTCCCAGGGGCATGAGTCCAGACTAGGGACTGGTATTTTTATGGAGGGAAAATTATATAGATGTAATTTTATTTATCAGATGTCATACAACTTATTTCTTATTTGTCTTCCTGCCTTTTTATCAGAAGACTAAAATAATGTTCTGATGATCAAGTAAAAAGATATTAAATTTGGTAATAAATTATATTTAGAGTTTAGGGAGTTTTATTTCTGCCCATAAAGGAAGTGAAATATGCTTTGGGAGTCTTGGGTCAGAAGATGAACGAAGTGGTCTGAGGGGGGTTGTGGATATTGGTGCCTTAAAAGGTCAAAAACCCCTTTGAGAGGGAAAGAAATGCTCATTTTTTGCAAATGAGAAGCAATGTGTCTAAGGGCACGATTCAGTCAAGTGGCATCTTATTTTTCCTCATAATTTCATCTAGACAGTTTTTTCCTGTTCTTGTTCAAATCATCATCTTAATGATTTTAATTAGTTTTCAGTTAGCCTTAGCTAGAGAGTTATGTGATACACTTAAGAAATTATTTCAAGTAGTTTGTCAGCAGTTTGAGCTACATATTTTAGAAAAAATAACTTCAGATGAAAATGAATAGAACATCTTAAGATTAATGGTTTGTGGGGGATTCTTGGCTTGAAAGCAAAATGCTTTATGCAACAATGTTGTAATACTAGACTGAAACAAGAACTCTCAGTTCAGTAGTCCCTTGTCGGTAGAAAAAATTAATGCACATAACATTCCTAATTTCAGGCAATATGCTCCAGTGAGTGAGTTGATATTAATGTATAATATTTTGTATCATTTGGTGGCAGTCAGGGGGAAGCACACTAGTTATGGCATTTGATTTATTTTAATCCACATGAGACTGTTGAGACCATAGCTGTACTTCAGATAGATAAATATTTTTGGCTTGATATGTTATTTCAGTGGGGCAAAAGAATGTCATATAACATTCATGCATATGTGTGCATGCATTAATGTACACACTATATTTACATGTTAGTGAACGTTAATAGTTCTTTGTGAGATCTAGTTTTAAATGAAAACTGATAAGTTTTATCCAAGATAATAATAAAAAGTTTCTAAAAGTGCTTCTTACAGTGGACTTTAAGCCTTGCTGGATTGTTACGGTAGTAGAAAAAGATGAAGTCATTGCTACTAAAGTAAGTAGGGTGCTAGCACTCTAATTTTCTTGATAAATATAAGCATGACCTTTAATGAGTCAGTACTAATCTGAAATTGCATTAAACAGACCCAAAAAGCAATGACATGTATATATTGGTATGGATTAAATGAGTGTTTAATCCACTGCTCTTCTGTTTCAAGTGTCCTGTGAGTCAGATGGAGTAAATACTGTAGGAAGAGTGGCTCTTCCCTTTTCTCAGCCTCTGTCTTTCTCCTTGTGTTTCTGTTCCAAGAATGTATGTTTATAATAGCATTCAAAACTCTAATTATAGAAACACTTAGTCATTATTGATGCCATCTTGCATCGTCCTATAGAACAGTTACAGCAGTTTGATATTAATGTGTTTATATAATACACATTTACAATTATAGCTAACTGTAAACCCTCTAGCTGTCTAGATGTCTTCAGAAAAATATGCCCAAACAGTAGATTACTCTATTGGCAAGGTGTTGGCAGTGGGGCGGGGGGGCTGCAGGAGCGGCCTCTGTGAGAAGAGACCAGGGGCTGCCCCATGTTGGATGCATCCAGTTCCAGCCAGCTCCAATGGACCCACCACAGGGCACAGCTGAGCCCCTTAGCGATGCTGGTGGCACCTCTGGGACAGCGTGTTTAAGAAAGGGTAGAAAACATTGGGCAGCAGGTGTGAGAGAGGAGTGAGAAAAATGTGAGAGAAACAGCCCTGCAGATACCAAGGTCAGAGAAGGAGGGGGAGGAGATGCTCCAGGCACTGGAGCAGAGATTCCTCTGGAGCCCATGGAGAAGACAGTGATGAAGCAGGTTGTCCCCTGCAGCCCATGGACACCACGCCAGAGCAGATATCCACGCTGCAGCCTGTGCAGGACCCCATACCGCAGCAGGTGGACATGCCCTGAAGGAAGCTGTAGCCTGTGGAGAGCCCACACTGGAGCAGGCTCTTGGCAGGAGCTGTGGACCTTGGAGAGGAACCCATGCAGGAGCAGGCTTTCTGGCAGGATCTGCAGCCTGTGGGGTACCCACACTGGAGCAGTACGTTCCTGAAGGACTGTACCCTGTGGTAAGGACCCACGTTGGAGCAGTTCCTGAAGAACTGCAGCTTGTGGGAAGGACCCATGTTGGAGCAGTTCATGAAGAACTGTCTCTTGCAGGAGGTACCCCATGCTGGAGGGGGGAAAAGTATGAGTCATCATATAGTTAGTAAATTTTCAGGGAGAGATTTTTATGCTTTCCTTCATGTTGCCTCACTGTTGGAAGGTGCTCCCTCTAAACACGTATGTGGCCTTCTCATTGTTTTTAAAACTTTCTTTTGTCATGGTGTATATTTAAAAAAAAAAAAAAAAAAAAAGTTGTGCCTAAATCCCTTCACGCTGTTCTGATCAGTACTGTTTCCTTACCTCATTCGTTTGTTCCATTTTTCATTTTGTGTTTACCCAGCAGTTCTGTTTAGTGCTCCAAGGTCCTGTGACAATGCAACTAAACATAAACAGTCTTCTGGAGCTTTTCTTCCTGCATTTCTAATCTGGTTTTTGGTTGATCTCCCAGATCTTGATTTCTTTCTCTGGCCTATGCCTGTCCTACTCTCACTCCAAAGTCCCATTTATGCTCATGTCCCATCCAACTCATTGTGGCCTGTTAGCATTTTGGCATTGTGGTGTTCCCACAGGGTATTCTGGTACTTTACATTAAAACTCAAAACTATTGCTTACTGAGAGATGTTTATAGGAAGGAATGTAGGCTGAGTGTGTGAGACTGCAGTAGCGAAGCCATGACTCTGACACCTGGCAGTGTATCCTAGAAGGGAAGAAGGAAGAACTGAGAGCAACAGAGGTGTTGGTTGGATTAAAGGGCGGGTGGGTTACAAGCTGAAGAATTAATATGTGTGTAAATATATATATATATATATATGGACACATCCATGTGTATGTATGGATGCCAGTTTACCGATTGAGAACAACTGGCATACAGACAGCAGTGAAGAGAAGAGAATGCAGGGTCCGAGCTCTGAAACAGGGAGTTAGGTAGGATCTGGAGTAGTCTGAGGAATGAGTAGGGTAAGAGTTGAGAAAACTCAGATGAGTAGAACAAACAAAACACGGATAATTATGCAAACTTCAAATCACAACAGAATTTTTGAGATATTTGAGTGCATTGTGTTAGTTTATGTACTGCTACAGTGAGTCTTGTCACTGACAGTGATACAATTAGAATTTTACAGATTACTGTAAGAAATGCAAATATTGTCAAGAGTCTGCTCTATTTGTCATTTGCTGGATATA
Source organism: Aptenodytes forsteri (assembly GCF_000699145.1). Classification (NCBI taxonomy): domain Eukaryota; kingdom Metazoa; phylum Chordata; class Aves; order Sphenisciformes; family Spheniscidae; genus Aptenodytes; species Aptenodytes forsteri. The sequence continues at coordinate 4,781,190 of NW_008795863.1, read as the reverse complement.
ATTTCTGTTCATGTCCGTGTATTTTGTTACAAAACACCGTTCAGTTGTATAAAATCTTTTTACAGTGTTTCACAGTTCCAGTTGATTTCTAAAGGACAGTAGCATCATTTTTCTTCGATGCAACGGTTGCTTTGATATCACTGAAGGGGATGTCACTGCATTTGCAATGAGTCACTGGCATAAGCCTTTCATTCATTTTAGAATAGTTCAAAATCAATTACAAATCAAATCTTCACAGGCTGCCATTCAGTGCATTGAAAGGATGTTTTCAGCAATGGAGAGTTCTGTGTTTAATGTAGTGCTGGTCAAAGTCAGGATGAGGATTCTGTTTGTGCTGTTTGAGGTGATAATATATGATTTTCATGGCTATATGTAATTTTTTGAATGGCCTACTGTGGTTATTTGTATCCTGAATATCTAGCGTAGCTTAATGTTTAGCAATGACTATGCAGTGTCTGCAGAATATGCATATAATGCTTATATTAATTATTGTTTAAAATGGCCTTTTGATACCTAGTTAGCAGACATGCATAGCTAGCAGATATTCCATAAACCAAGATTACTGATTTAAAGGAGTATTTAATATTATAGAATGTGAAGTAATTGTGTGAAAAAGGTACATCGTTGTTTAATTGTGTGTAGAAGAGTTGTGATCCTTTTAAAAAGATAGATGAAGTGATCAGTTGGCAAGTCTATATTAAAGCCAACTGCAATGTCTTAACATGTAAAGTTATAGTACTTTGACTTTCCATTGTGATGAGTATTTTATCACTAACTATATTTTAGCACTGCATTGTGTTTGTGTTCTGTGTTAGCAGGGATGCTTTTCTTCTGTTTACTTTGATATAGAAGAGAATTAAATGTGTTTCTTACACAATTCTGTTTCTTTCCGGTTGCTTTTAATTGGTTGCTTTTTTTAATTCATTTGAATGCTATCCAGAGATAACGTAAATTACTATCAAGGTGTGGGAGTTGCACCTTGTTCACTGTGTTCAAGTTACATTTTTTTCGTAGAATTTTCTAGACCCAGAACACTAGCATGTTTAGCATTTTGTTGCGCATCCAGGTAATAGCTGCAGGCATTAAGGACATGTGTCTTTTGCAAGCAGCTCCAGCTCGTGTTGACACATTCAAGCCAGTTTCCAATTAACTGCGTAAGCTAATATCAGTTGCTGCTAATACGGAGCAACACAGAGGTCAGCCCGAGCAAACCATCTGAGTATGGACCCAGCTGGCTTTGTGCTGCCATGGCTACAGTGCAAGCGCTAAAGGGGTTAGCTACTTTAAAAACATACCTAGAGACTTAGTGAGTAGTGCGCTTAACAGATTTGTTCAACAACCAAAATAATGCCACCAGCTATGTCTGAGGTATTGCTTGTTGTGATAACTTACAGGAATCTTAGGTCAGAAGTTACAAAAATGACCTTGACTTACAAATTTCAGCACCTGGCACAAATACTGGGTTTATTACAAATACTGAGCATCTGGTATTCTTGCAAAGGGAAGTAAAAGACTAATCAGCATCAGAATCTCTGATTCTGAATCACTGATGGACAATGTTCCTAGCTTGCGTAATAGGCCAACTAGACAAGCTATTTGAATGTATTTTGCCTACACGCCTAATAGCTTTCAGTCAAAATGGTGGGGTTAATATGCTAATGATTTATTTAATCTTTTGTTGTAGATGTTCTCTACATACGCCTTTTATTTTACACTTTTCTTTTGTAGAACAAAGTATTTTGAATATAAACAGAGTGGTTCATGAGGTAATGCCCAATATAGATGACTTACTTTCAAATTTTCATTTGAAGCAACGGGCTTTCTTTAGTATTTATAACTCTAACTTACCAGGAGGAGGATAACAGTTGTCCTGTTTTCTTATGCATTCCAGCAGCCCTCTGACGTTTGAGTACAAAATCGCAGAACATGCTGCAACTCGTGGAAGTGGGTGGGAGACGCTATGTTAGAATCCACCAATAGCTGTTAAAGATTTGTTGAAGATGTTTGACTGGAAAATGATGATACGATAAATTATGACTTTTTTAATGTTTGAGGAACTCTCCTCTTCTGCAGAAGTCAGACGGAGGCTATATGAAAGGTCTGGGAATTCATTTCTCATTGAACCAGAGTATTCTCAAAGGAAGCTGGAAGATAGAGTTGACTGCTGAGGGTATTTCTGTGTAACACCATGTAGTGCCACACAGCGCTAAGCAAGCCCTCTAGCCTAACTCATTTACCTTGCTGTGACTACACGTTTCCTGCTGAGGTTATATGTAACACCTGCCATAATATATGCTGAGAAGCAGCTAACATAATAAGCTAGACACTGGAGCTGGGTTTGAAATGGATTTCTTGACAACAAAAATGTTTAGGATTACAAAGTTTTACTGTTACACATTGGAAACCCAGTCTCCCTCCCATATTCCACCCATAGTGGCAGACACTATCCTGCTGGTTAAGTGCAGAATCTTGTTTCAGATTTCCCTGCTAAATTAAAAGTAGAAGTACACTGAATAACTGGGTTTTTGTTTGCGTGTTTGTTTTCCCTCCCTGGAGCGTTCATGAGGAGTTCCTTTGGATGAGGTAGGAGAATCCCAACAGGAGAGAGGGAAAGTGAGGTAGGAGAATCCCAACAAGAGAGATCTACCAAAGGTCTTGGGAGTCTGGGGAGGTCCCTGCTGACTGGAAGCTAGCCAATGTTATTCCAATTTACAAGAAGGGTGT
>NW_008795863.1:4768409-4776843 GCF_000699145.1 Aptenodytes forsteri | reverse complement strand
CTGCGCCAGGGGAGGTTTAGACTGGACATTAGGAGGCATTTCTTTACCGAGAGGGTGGTCAAACCCTGGAACAGGCTTCCTAGAGAGGTGGTCGATGCCCCAAGCCTGTCAGTGTTTAAGAGGCATTTGGACAATGCCCTTAACAACATGCTTTAACTTTTGGTTAGCCCTGAGGTGGTCAGGCAGTTGGACTAGATGATCGTTGTAGGGCCCTTCCAACTGAAATAGTCTAGACTAGACTAGAATAGACTGTTCTATTTTGTGCTTGTTTGCCTGGCTATTTTCTTCTATTGAAGAATGAAAATACTTAGCCAGTTCAAGAAAAGTTGTGACCAGTAAAAAGCTTGTGAGGACTGTGAATAAACAGTGAGTCTGAAGATGCTCCTCTAGGAGCTGCACTCACTGCATTGCAAGATCAGGAGGAAGGGAGATAATCAGAGTATTTCTAAATAAGCTTTTTCTTGTTTAGTAATTAATCTACTGGGGAAAAAAGCCTCTTAATTTCTTGCAGTCTTCAGGGCTTTTCTTTCAGTCTCATGCTTATCCCATTAGATTTCTTCTCATCCATCTGCCCTTTAGAAACTAATAAAATGTGGATCAAAACCTTTCCCTGCATCTACAGGCTTTAAAGTGTGTAACATGACTGCCTCCATTTCAGGGCCTAAGTCAGTTATTTCTTGAGTTAGAAGTTCATCTTTTAAGACAGTTCTTCTGTACAACAAGATCATAGTCACAATTAAAATGCCAGTGAGCTGGAGGTGGACTCCATCACTCCTCTTTAGGAGCACAAATGTTATGATTCCTCAGGGAATGATTTTCATGGCATATTATTTTAAGGCTTTTTGCTGAAATTAAAGGGGGAATCCTTGTCTCAATTACATTTATGGGAGATTTTTTCATCCCTTCTTACAGCACTTAATTTGTTGGCAGACATTGATGACTGATAGTATGTTGTTAGCAGCTCGAGCTGTGACTATAGTAAGAGTGGCCAAAAAGTCATTGATTTGAGTGATTTGAGGCAGGGGTCATTAAATGCTGCATCAGAAAGCTATTTGGTAAACCTGTCATTCACGGAGTACTTGTTCTTTGGGTTGAATTTGAAATTACTCTGAAGTACAAAACAGTGATAAAGAAAGCTTCTTCCTCATCACTGTCAAAAGCCAGGCCCTTATTCTGAGCAAACCAATATTTTTATCACAGTTTAAGAACAATGTATTTTTAGCATCTTCCTTTGTCTTCCTCCTTTTACCAGAGAATTATGTGATTTAAATTACTTCATTAACCTTAATCAAGCCTCGTAGGAAAATACCCTATGCAATATCTTCAAATCTGATGCACAGTAGAAGTGTACTGGAAGATGTCTAAAATTTTGTGGAGAGTGAAGTTTCTTCACTTAGTGTGTGGACGTAAACAAAATTTTTTCAATGAAAGTAATTGGTTCAGCCAAAAGCAGCACATTTAGGAGAGCACATGTAGCCACCTAGAACTTCTGCTTGCAATGCGGCTTCAAGTGTCCCCGGATGTCTACACTCCTTGAACTTCTGCTCCCAAGTTGAAGACAGTCATGTGGCAGTATGTCAGGTGGCAAATGTGGCTGTGGAGCTATGTTAATATACAAGCAAATTGGATGGATTCTATTTTGTATTGTATTTAAGTTCTTGTATTTGAAGCAATCAGATTTCCCAACATAACAGACACAGTTTTAATTCCCTTGTATAAGTTTGCAGAACTCAGAGTCAGAGAAGAAGCAATTAAAAGGCTTTCATTAATTCCATGAGCTGAATTAAAGAGCTCAGTACTTTTGTTCTCAGTGTTAAAGCAATACAGTTATTTCCCTCACCAGCTAAAATAATGCGTTCTTCATCTAGAAGTCACAACATTTCTAATCAACTGCATTTCAGTAGCACAAAGGAAAAAAAAAAATACTGTCTGGACCTCATTGAAAATTTAATGATGTATACAACCATTTAATTACGAGAAAACAGGTGCAGGTAATTATCCAAGTCATAATGTTGCAGCAGCTAATAACATCAAATATTTGTGATAATTGCATGCAAGCAGTTGATCACAGTTCTGTGCTTCTCACATGATACAGATTTGAAAAGCACTTTTCAATATATACATATTCATATTAGAATATGGAAGCTACAGATGCACTTTTCTTACCAGTAACTTCATATACTATGATTTTGCATTAAGTTCAAATGTGATTGTATTGTTACTTAAAATTTTACTATTTCATTTTTCCCCTTAGAGGGGAGGAATGACCTTCTGCCAAATTTGAGTTCCTGATTTTCCCATACTCTTACAGTCTTTACCTCTCCTAGGTGTCACAGTCAACTCTTGTGTCTTTCTGGTTTCTGCTGGAGCATGACTGGGCAGGATATACTTCACAGTTCATTAGTTGCTGTTGTGGCATTCAGCTCTTCCCAACACCCCATACACTTTCAGATCAGAAAAAGGTGAGAGTGAGATCCAGACTCAATGCAGAAACCCACAATAGGATAAGAGTGAAATTAAGATGCAGAAGTTCAAAACAATGATTGTGGAAACTCCTGGGTAGAATTGTAGAGTCTAACATTGTCACCTTTTCCTGGAAGCAGCTAAGCACCGTGTAAGTCACATCGTAATGAAGCGGAGTTCTCCAAGTGCCTGGTATGTATGCAGCTGAGCATTGTGGCGCGGCGCCAGCCTGAACTCAGGAGTCAGAAGCTGTTCTTCCCAGAATGTCTGTCTCCTGCAATTGCACAAGAAATATATCAAACACGTAGTGACAATGGGATGATCCTTAATGTATTCTCTTACTTCTCATGTGTTGAGAGCCACAAAAGAAAGAAAGGAGGGGAATTGAGAATTTGCTAAAGAGGCTGTTTCTTTTACGCAATCAGGTGTGATTAGACCGCTGCTCAAAGGAGTTAGAGATGCTCCTTTCTGAAGCTTTTTTAAATTCACATCTTGCAGTTGCAAGGAAATGGCCCTATCGCCAAGATGAGAACTTAAGTTGGTTATTAGCCCTCCTTTTGCACATGGGCTATTGTAGAAGAGAAATCAACATGAGAAATCAATCTATAGAAGAGAAATCAAGATTTGTCAGGCACTTGAGAAGGCTCTGGAAGGAAAACAGCAGGTGAAGAGAAGCAGGTTCCTGGTTCCAGTCTTTTACCTCTACAGTATTTTAGCGGTTTTCAGTTAATAGGAATCAATGCTAATTACTGTTAGAGTGGGAGACGGCACTGACCCTATGGTTCTCACATCTTAGGAAAGGGATCCTACCACTGTACTGCTACTTAAAAGGGTGGTGTCGCAATCTCGTACAAGTGGTATCCCAAGAAGGAACTGAAAGAGAGGACAGGCTTTCAGGGGAGGATTCTGGACTCTTCTGTATCCCAAATAGGGAAGGGTACTTTTCTAGAAGCTAGCAGGGTACCTGAAGAAAGGGATGTAAAACTTGCTGCTTTCCTTGGCATTTCCTTATGAGGTTTCCTTGTTAAGCAGCCACACATCAAATGAAATGCCTTTGAAAGGTCCAGGCTGGGTGGTTGAGGGTCTTGTTCTGAGGACATCAGTGGGATATTGTGTACCTGCTCTTGAGCTACTGCCTATGGAAACTGATTAATCCAAAAGCACCGTGCAGAGCAATGTGAAGATGCTACCTGAGTTCTGGAAGCTCATCGTGTAGCAGCACTAGCAATGATTACGTACCTGAAACAAGAAATCAGCATGTTCTAGAGTAGACTTGGTCAGCAGCAGCGTCAAGTTCTTTTAATGAGTGCATAATGTGCTATGTGAAATTTAAGGCAGCCTATGACCCTGAAATTTTGCAGTGGAATAAACTGATGTACCATGTATAAAGAGATGTGGTATCTTTCAGCAATGATATTTAGGTGTTACATGTGCTGTGGTGTTTTTCTTGCCATGTTTAATTTTAGCGTGAGGCACATTTGTGAAGGCAGAAAGTTGTTTGGAGAAATGTCAATTCAGGCATTTTACTTACATAGCTTGCAAAATGTAAGCAGCTTTACTGAGTGCATGGCAGGTTTTTTTTTTTCCTGCTTTTTAGTGTAGCAGTAACAACAATTATATAATTAGTAAGAAGTTTATTATTATTTTAGTTACAGCAAGGAAAAGCTGTATTTTGTAAGGGCATATTATAGCGCCTGTTGAATTTAAATTACCCATGCTAATTGTTGTAGTGTGTCTACATCCAGTTGTAAGTTAACATAAAGTATTAAAACAGGTCATTTTACCTCCTGTGCAAGTCTATAAAGAAGCAAAGTTCATTTAAAGAAAAGAAAGAAAAAAGAAAAAGCCCTTGGAATACACACCTTGGATACTGGTGTGTATTCACCAGTGAAGTCAATCATTAGGATTTCTGCATGTATAAAATGGATTTATATTAGGTGTAGTCTTTACAGCTGCACAGCACCAGCAGGATGACAGTATTTCTCTGGTGTTACACATCTATGTCAATTAACCTTGTCCAGCCTCCCCTTTAGTTTCATCATTCTCTTCTCCTCCTCCTCTTCAAGCTGTATGTATTGGAAATGCCTCCAACTCTGATTTGACGTTCTCTGTAGTATTAAGGTTCAGATTAGATGCATCCTTTTCTGTCAAGTTATTTCCCTTTATAGCTGGTAGAGATAATTTTCACTAAACAGCAGTGGTGTTCTGACTCAAGAGCAAATGGGTCATAAAAAATCTTCTCCAAAGTGGATTATTTCTGGAATCTGAAATCTAGAACTGTTACGATCTACTGAAAGATATTTAGCAATGCACATGTGAAATTATCCAGACATAAATAAAAAGTTTTGTGGGTTTGTTTCCCATTAATGAATTTGCCTTTAAAGTTCCGGGAAAGAGCTCCTCTGAGATCTTTTATTTACCCCTATCACTGTCGTTCAAATGAAAATACTCTTTTGGAAAAGCTAGTTCTCCACCTGTAATATAGAAATAAAAATTGATACTGCAATGATGCTTCGATGACTAGAGTGCTGCTATTTATCTTATGTGTTTGGCAAATAGAGCCTATCCTGTGTAAGGGAATATAGAAAATCCTCTGGTATAATCTCAGGTTGTCTAGTTTCTTTCACTGGTGAATTTTATTCATATTGAGAAGAAAAGTGTTTGAAATTATGTAACCTGAGGCCACTATTTTGTGTGCTAATAGGTGGGCTGCTTTTATGATGAAGCTGTGTGTTTTCTTTGTTTTGCCATTTAAAAGCCTTTCAATACTATTGTAAGGTTAAAGCCTAACAGAAGTCCTAATTTTTGTACTGCATTTGTTAAATGGCAGGTCTTTGTAATGAAAGCAAAATTTAATTGCCAAAAGATTTATTCATTTTTGTTACTTTGAGATTCTGGGGATTTGTTACTTCAAGATTCTGTTCTCGTTCCTATTCTGTACAGTTCATGTGCCATAATACTTCTTGGGAGAATGTGTTTATTTGCAAGAATTTCATTCTTTCTTCCTTCTGCTTTAAGCTCAGTATATGCATGAGATTTCTGTGGTCAGGAAGTCTAAATTCTGCTGAATCTGTGTTGTGGTTTAACCCAGCAGGCAGCTAAACACTACACAGCCGTTTGCTCACTCCACCCCCCCAAGGTGGGATGGAGGAGAGAATTGGGGGGAAAAAAAGACTAAAATTCATGGGTTGAGGTAAAGACAGTTTAATAGGACAAAAAAGGAAGGGGAATAAATAATAATGATAAAAGAATATACAAAATCAGTGATGCACAATGCAATTGCTCACAACCCGCTGGATGATGCCCAGCCAGTTCCTGAGCAGCGGTTGCTGCCCCCCAGCCAGCTTTCCCCTGTTTATGTACTGAGCATGACGACACATGGTATGGAATGTCCCTTTGGCCAGTTTGGGGCAGCTGTCCTGGCTGTGCCCCCTCCCAGCTTCTCGCTGGCAGAGCATGGGGAGCTGAAAGGTCCTTGACTAGTGTAAGCACTACTTAGCAACAACTAAAACATCGGTGCGTTATCAACATTATTCTCATCCTAAATGCAAAACACAGCACTGTACCAGCTACTAGGAAGAAAATTAACTCTACCCCAGCTGAAATCAGGACAATCTGCTAGCCACAGACTTTACGTTTTGCATCAGCTGTCTTGTTTGTTATTGTGCGCCAAATTTCTCTCTTTGCCACCTCTAAGTCGAGATGCTTTTTCTAAGCATTATTATTTTTCACGGATTCATTTCCTAGCTAAAGCTTTGTTGGTGTACTGCATTTTAGCATATCAATGATGCAGAGTCTAGGGAAGCACAGACTGTCAAATTCCCTAAAGGATTCTGGGATATCTTTTTTTACTTAATAGTTGCCTGAGCTTTGCTTTGCCTATTAAAATGTGTTCCTTTATGTTTTTCCTCATTTAAAGAAAATTTGATGGAACATTTGAAGGTAGGTCTAAAAAAGCACATTCATTAATATTTATGGCTGCATGTATTCTGACTCCAGAAGGCCTGACCAGCAACTGGATATAACTACGTTGATGATTTTCAATACATCTGCTGAGCCACAGGATATTCTGAGCAAGGTAGTTGCCTTTACTTTGAAACGAACACATGAAGAGATTCGGTTTTACTTGGCTTCCACATGCACAGATGCATTACTTTCATTCAAGATAAATAATGTTACAGTCTGCTTTTTTTCAAGGCATTCTTCAATACTTAATACAAAGCTTCATAACACATGCTTCTTTCCATGTCAAGGTTAAATTGTGAAAAAGGATGTTTCTAGAAACTGATATAATTTTTCTGCAATTTTTGGGTTGCTAATTAAGTGCAAATAGCAGCAGATGACACCAAGTTTTGCCCTCATCTGATATTCTTTGTCTACAATTCTGAAGTTTGTTATACAAGACATGTTAATTATAGCACAGTAATTAAAAGTATAATTACTGGTTTTCTTTGTTCAGTGCATTCTTTGTTATGGTATCAGAAAATATTTGGCCTCAAATATTCTCATGGTCTTTCAAAAGAGCCAAATGTCATTGTTGGAAATGAAATTTCTAAGTAAATTTTAAAGTGTCTTTTTGGAAGAGAAGTGTTTTATTATAAGACGACAAAACTTTCTGATGGAAGTTGTGAGAACAGCATACTTCAAACTTGACCAACATGTTGATTTTTAGTAATGCATTGTATCCAACTAGGGACTGAAGCTGAATTACAGTTATCCTGTCCATCACTGCCATTGACTTCGCCTGGGCCTCATTTTCTTATGCTAGGCTAGATATATGCAAATGCTCACGACTGAAGTTGTGATAGACTGTAGTTTGTGAGTATAAGTTGCTTGTAATTCAAAACAATGATAAACTTTTATGAAGAGAACACAATAAATAGTTTTTCTGTGTCATTCTTTCCTCTCTTGCTCTCTTACTACTCCTCCCTCTGCCTTCACATCCTTTTTCAGTAACAACAGAGAGTAGCCTATTCTGTATAGTTATTTTACGTTAATTTTGGGGATTATATTTATAACTCTGTTAAACTACACTTACGTTTCCTCAGTGTTACTTTGCAGTTCCAAATGATCTGTAAGGATCCCTGAAATGTTTTTACTTTGAGACTCAGATGGGAATGTACTCTTTAATTTTTTTTGAAGTTCCTTTGGGAGTAGAGAAGGTTTGTTTTTTTGTTTTTCTTTTTTCTTTACAAGGAACACACTACATGTCTTAATATTCTATGCACTCAGACAACAGCACTTTCCAACTATATGTATTACTTCTGGTCAATGAGAGTGGACCATAGGTTTCTTTAAAAAACAACAAAAAATCCCAAACCCCAGTAAACCAAAACCATTCCAGTCTTTGAAACAATAAATCAACTACTTTCATACAAACAATTGTATAATAAAGTAGCATAATATTTAAATATTGATGTGCTAAATATATAACAGATATTAAATGTTACCACACAAATTACTGAAGGTAATTACTATTCAAAGCAATAAAGCTGTGTGTACCAGATGGTTGCATAGTGTTGTAGTAGGCTTTGTCACTAAGCTGGGAGTGTTAGCTTCTCTGCCTCTCTAAAACTTTTTTTTTTTTACTACTAGAGGTAAGGAGAAGACTGACATGGAGTCTGGATTGTCCGTACAACCCTGCTTTAGGGTTCGTAGCCCCTATCTCCAAAGCACTTCCTTTTACCACAGGCAAGATGTGAGCTGCTGGAATAGGCTGACATCAGATCCAACCTAGTATTGCCACAGTTGAGGTTCCTGCAGTTCCCTTCTTGTCGTGGTTTAACCTCAGCTGGCAACTGAGCACCACACAGCTGCTCGCTCACTCTCCCTGGCCCCTGGTGGGATGGGGGAGAGAATTGGAAAAGTGAGAACTCGTGGATTGAGATAAGAACAGTTTAATAATTGAAATATAATAATAATAACCAAGTGATGCACAGTGCAGTTGCTCACCACCTGCCGACCAATGCCC
>NW_008795863.1:4765856-4768307 GCF_000699145.1 Aptenodytes forsteri | reverse complement strand
AGAAGTCCTTGACTAGTGTAAGCACTGCTTAGCAACAACTAAAACATTGGTGTGTTATCAACATTATTCTCATCCTAAATCCAAAACACAGCACTGTACCAGCTACTAGGAAGGAAATTAACTCTATCCCAGCCGAAACCAGGACACCTCTGTATTTTGCTTTGAGAGAGGAAAGGAGCTGAAATGTTGCTCAGACTTAGTGCTCAAAGGTAGGTTCCTCTTGGAGTTTAATCCTTCTTAATTAGCTACATCATATTGTAAAACAACACTTGGTTGTTTAAGGATGCAGGAAACTTTTAAATGACCAAATCAGCTTTTTCTGAAACCTTTCTTCAAGTGTAAGAAATTAGATCAGAAGCAAGACACTTTCAGCACGCATATAGAGTTAGATTGGCTGGAGGAAAGAACAAATACAAGAGATACATTTGGAAAAGGGTGCTTGGGAAAAAAAAAATATACAAAATACATACTCATTTTATGGTCTTGTGGTAGGTACTGGGTTGGTTTTATTGGCATCAGGCAAATTTTGTAATTTTCTGTTTTACTGAGCACTCTGTCTATCAATAATCAGCCTTGAAGTCTAGTTCAAGACACCGTCCAATTAATAAATGTTGTCCCTTCTTATCTTGTGATGGGAATCAGAAGAATCTGTGCTAGATAAGCAGACGAAGATCATATTGTGGCCTGAGTAGGGCAAGTCAATAAATCATGCTCTGTCGTCAGTAGAATTGGTAGCTGCTAGAACAGAATTTGGAGGGCAAGAGATGTTTCAAAAATAAAAGATCCAATAAGATGTTGGAAGATTGTATGTTAACATTCATTCAAGTCTAATGCATATTAAAATTCCCAGAGCAGTTCTTTGGGGTATTTTCCCGTAGTTTCTTTTTTACTAAAGCAATTTAAAGTTGAAATGAGGCCTTTCTGGGTTCTGTCAAATGAATCCACCTTTCTAATCCTGAAACACCTTTCTTCGGCATTTTGAAATGGAGTGGAATAGCTCCTGCTTTTAGAAGCCTTTAAAGATCAGCTTTCACTCCTATTTTGCTGTACTACGAGATCATCCTTTGAAAGAAATGTAATGGGCCACACTGCTGTTACTTTCTGTTTTGGAGGTAGACCGTATCAGTTCATCCCTGTCAGTTTTCTTGGTCTATCATTAGCATGAGATCTAGGAGGGCTGTAATGGTTTTGCTTAAGATAGATAAAGGATCAGCGGTTGTCAGGGTAGGGATAGATTTCTTGCATCAGTTTTCTCACTGAAATTAATGAAGAAGTGCCTCCCTAGCTGTTACACTGCAAACATTTAAAATGTGATGGAAGTGTTTAACTTTGCTGTAACTGCTTTTGCGGAAGACCTGAAGCAATAGCTCTTTGTTTAGGTAAGTGCTATCTCACGTAACAAATGTGATATTTTAAATGTCAGTGTTGCTTAGGATTTCATTTCTTACTGAGGTTTGTACAACTGGAGAGGAAGTACATACATTATTATTTCCTGTGGATGAGCTGAGATGAAGCCTAGGGTTTAGGCAGTAGTTTCCCATGTGCTTATATTAACTTGGCCAACACCTTCCTTCCCCCGTTAGGGAGCAGCAAGGGCTAGCTGCTTCTTAGGGGAAGAGGGTTTGGGAGCTACGGGTGACCCCAGCACCGGCTGTGCCCTCACAGGCAGGGCGCAGTCCCACAGCATCTAAACGCAGCCGGCAGAGCCAGTAACAGGAGTAACGTCCTGCTAGTGGGATCCAAGGAAAGCCTCAGATCCGCGGTCCAAGTAGGGGCCTGGGGCAGGATGCAAAGGAGAAGGGGTCAGAGACAGGGCTGGAGATGGGCACTCCTCCAGCATCGCCGGGGCAGGGGCTGACGGCCCAGGGCTGAGCTGAAATGGGGCTCCAGGGCCAGGGTGGGGAGTGGGACAGTATGGCCTGCTAGTGCCCTTGGGGACCTGACACTACCTTTTCCCACATCCCCAGCAGTAAAAAAAACACCAACAGAGAAAACAGAAAATCAGCTGGGTCCTTGATTTGGTTTACTGTGCAGCCTCATAGGACAGAAATAGGAAGGCACAACAGAAATGTGTGGACCACTTTCAGTAGCGGTACTGGTCTGTAGTGGCTTAAAGAGCAATTTTGGCTATAGAGGTGGGCCTTGAAATGCTTCCTAGCCTACCTTCTGCGTTTCTACCTGATATGTTACTTAACAGATGGCGTATCACTAAGAGTTGAAACAATTCTTTGCCCATTTCAAAAACAATTGCATTTGACTGTAACAAAATTTCATGTTATACCTAGAGAAACTAAAGGTTATTGAAGGTTATGCATTTAAGAAATGTCTCCTGAGAAAAGACCTTTTCTTCCTTCTGTCAGGATGATCTTTTTTTCTGTTTGTTTAGCAAAACTGGAAAACAGTTTATTCCTGATTTAATTAAAACAAGGGGGGGGGGGGAAGCCCAGAAGA
>NW_008795863.1:4749519-4765376 GCF_000699145.1 Aptenodytes forsteri | reverse complement strand
AAAAAAAAAAGGGGGGGGGGGGGGGGAAGCCCAGAAGAAGGTGTTAGTAACAAGGTGTTTCCTGTGAGTCAACAAGTAAAAGTATATTCCCTCACCACAAGTTGATGTCCTCCATATCTCTTAGGCCTGCTAATGCCAAATATTGCTTATTATTGTGTAGTAAACCGTCTTTCTGCTTCTGGCTTCAGTTAATAATAATAAAATAATAAACCACATATGAACAACTTCAACGGGCTTGGTTTTAACATACCTGTCAAGTAAATAATAGTACCCTGTAAACTAAGTATTTGGACTCAATATTACATAAGGAGTAGGGTTCTACTTTTCAGGAAACAAGAAAATTAATCAAGGACATAGTAGTCATGACTAAAAAGTTACTATTTGTTGTACTTTCCAGAACAAAATGAATGCTGTATCTCATTTTTGTGGATGCCATGTCCCCGTTTTTGTTTCAGTTCCATTGAACTGACAATTACTGTACTTGTTTCATGCCTGTCTTCTTGCTTACCTAGTCCAAAAGCTTGTAAATATGAAAAACAGGGCAGGGATTGAGAAAAGTGACATTCACCACTGATGACTATTTGGGAGAATCATTTATCATGCAAAATAACTGCAAATAGTGTGGCCCTCTTATAAGCTAATTTCTCATTAGCTGACAGTAATAAAATTTACACTCCTATTTATCCAAGAATGTCAAATGTTCTTCCAGAAATGAGTAACACCTCATAATAACCATGAGGCCTTGTGGTATCCTGCATAATTTACAGATGATCTAACTGACCTACGCAGGTTAAGTGACTCACTTGAGATAATGAGTCAGTGGCAGAGTGTGAAATAAAGCTGAGAGGTACTTGCACTAGTTCATGATTCCTAACAGAGGACACCTATATTGCATTCCACTCTAAAACACCAATGCTGACTCAAAGTCTGCAAACCACCTTGAACTCAAACTTTCATTGAAATAAAAAACAACCTTCATGAAAGAGGCATTGGTAAAATACAAACTTTTTATAATGGATGTTTGCACTCAGCGCTGGGTAGTTACTCTAAAGAAATGCTCTAGAAGCAATGCAGGTAGCCCTGCATAAGATGACAGATGTTGATTTGGCTTCAAATGTTGCATATCTTCCTCACTCCAGTGAGCTCCAGCTCTCAGATGACTCAGGTGAAGTTTATCTTAGTGCAAGGCTGGCAAAAGTCCTTCTTATTCTTTAGGGAATTTTGTTTCAGAAAGCCTGAGCTACACCTCTTCAGCCTTTACCCGGAGACAGAGCATTGTGTCAAGTGCCCCAAATTTGAGGGTTTCTCTCCAGATTCATTTTACTTTGCAGTCATACATAAATGTTAGTACTCTGATATTACTTGCCAACAGTACTAAATATATATTTTTAAATTTGTAAGTATTATCAGGTGATGCAGATTTATGATGCAAACTGCTTTTGAAGGGCTAGAGATTTTCTTTGGCAATTGAAATTTCGAAGTCTGCATTTGCAAGTCTTTGATTTTAGAGACCGAGTCACCGTGCGGGTGTACATGGGCACTAGTCATACTTTTCAGCATCTTTGGTGGTGATTTGCAAGACTTGGGAATCTCTTCTTACCTAGGATCAATTTGTCCATTTTGAGGCTAAGAGCTGCAAAATGTTTGTGTGAAGATCTATGGAAGAACAAAGCAGGAAGATAAGGAAAAACGTATAAATTATAGAGCTTTTAGTAGACTGTTCAGCAGAATTATTTCCACTGGAATGTGAATGTTTATATTACTTGGTTATCATATTAGCTGAGCTTTTGTGACACATCCAACCCTAAAATACTACTTATCTGTGCTACTTAAGTATCAGAGCCATTATTAAGTAATTACAGTACTAAGTATCCATTCCTCCTTATCCTCAGGCAATTAAAAAAAATAAAAAGAAAGGTGGGGGAGGATTGAGGATTGCAGGTTTCTCTCTAGGTCTTAGTAACCTTACTAACTGAAGTTGAGTAGTGTAAAAGGAAAAATAGCTAGTCTAATTGCTGTCCTAGCTGAGACAGATGGAAAATCATAAATAATAGCAGAGTGACTACATGTTTTATGCTAGAAATTTGTAAGGAAAGGTAAGCTGCGGGAAAATATGAGTTTCAATCTCCCTGTGGATATAAGCTAAATATTAGAGAAGTCGAGTTATTTCTGGGGATACAGCCTCTCTTGAAGTGCAAACAATGTTTTCTAACTGTTTAAGCATGTGCTATATTGTTGTAGGGAATAAAATACTTTCTGCTTTCCTCCTCATGCTTGATTAAAAAGTAATTTCCTGGTAATGGTTTGCTTGGGCATTTGAGAACCCTTAAGCACCATTTTTACTAGCGTCTCAGAAAATCTTCAGTGTTTTCAGATTTTTTCTTTTTCTTTCCTTTTTTTTTTAACGGACTGAACTAGTGTATTACTCTTTAAAAAGAAAAGAAAAAAAAGAAATCTTTTTAGCCGCAATGAAATAACAAGAATACTACAGAGAATACCTGAAGTGCTGGTATTTTGGCTCAACCACTGTTTTTCCATCTGTTAGAAAATAATTTGAGATTTTAAAGGTATGAAATACTATTTTTGTTGTTTAATCTAGGATTAAAATTAGTTCATCTAAAGAATGGTTTTCACATGTTGTTTAGCACACATAATTGGTAGATAGATAACTCATGAATGTAAGGATGTGAATGCTTTCTGTAGCTTTATGACCCTGATTGTGTGTTTGGATTAGGTATATGTTGCTATTTGCATGGTTTCACTTACTTCTAATTAAGTTCAAAGGCTCCATCTATCTTGTAGCAATCTTCCTGGTACCCACGAGGTCAGGTCGGGACAAACCAAGCAGTATAAATGCTTATGTATATGATCCACCTACAGTTCTAGAAATTATGATAGCTGTGGCTCCCATTAACAGAAGTTAAGGAATTGGGATTCAAGGCAGAGGAAACAGCGAAATTCAACAATTAACTTCTTTAGCCTGTTAATATATTGAGTTCCCTTTCAAACTGATTTAGTTGAAGAAAGAAAGGGGGTGGGTTGTTGAATATTGGGTCAGAGAGAAGGTACGCAGGGAGATGGTCAGGAGGAAACCAAAGAGATTGAGGAGGTTGGCATTCCTGATGGAGCAAAGAAGTTAGGGTTAGGTACAGTGTGGCAGAACAAGAAACTCCAGAAATTTAAAGAAATAATTAGGCACATAAACTGTAAGAATCTTAAACTAGTTTTTGTAGGTGTGAAATAAACAGCAGTAGTTGTTAATAATAATAACATAGTGAACTAGCTACACTCAAAAACCCCATCCTTTCTTAGGAATCCTAGCTTTTCATAAAAATACATAGTTTTTACAGACTCTAGTTCTTAAAGGAATTAGGGTTTATAGGATTTTATTCTTTTCCCAGGCCTTTGTTTCCACCCTTTTTATTCTGAAGGACTGGAAAACAGTAGTTAATGTTATAGCTACTGTTGATGAAAAATTTACTCGGGGTATCAAGACAGCAGTTTTTCTAATCAAGTGTTAAGACTTTTAAATCAGTGGAACAGGCTTATAAATTGTAATCATTTACATTAGTTTTAGTGCTGATCTTGTTTTGTTTTAAAATATTTGGCTGAGGAAAAAAAAGGATTCTAGAGAAAACAGAAGTTCAAAATTATTCCTGTCTACTTGCTTGAGCTAGACGTGCAAAGCTGTAGGTCGCTCCTGAAGTAGCCATTGTCAGGATATATTCCAGAATTTCTGCCTCTGACTTTGGACAAAACAAGGAGATTCATAACACATTCTTCTCATCTGCCAAACCAGGCTGAAAGATAAATTATTTCATATTAGCAGTATTGCCAGCCCCTACAACTAGAGGAAGTTCTGGATGAAGTTTAAAAAAGGGCAGTAAGAGCTTGTCTACCATTGACACTTTTCAGTCATTGCTTTTTCACTTTCCCAGTATGACCTCTGTGAATTTTATTACTGAAATACAAGAAAAGGTGACAGACTATTATAAAAAGATGAGAGGAAGCAGTGTATTTGTAAGACTGGACTGATTCATTCTCACTGACCTCCATTACAATAATGATATCAGCCAATCCACCTACTGAAGTGATAATGAAGTAGAAGTCATTAGGATTTAACAAAAATCTCCCTTACATTATTCTTTCAGGAAATTAACTTACATTCTGTTAAAGCTTAGTGAGTTTTACCTCCTATATCATGACAGGCCTTATCAAAATGATGAGCAAAGAGTAGTAATAGCCTAGATGCATTTATCTATTAATTGTTCATCATACGGCAAAGTCTGTTGAGTTACAGTCTGCACAAAAAATCAAGTTTGAGTGTTACGAAATGAATGATGTTGCTGCCTAACTGAAAAGTTTTCTTTCTTTTTAAAATAAGTACATTTCAAATGATTAACCCCCCCCCTCTATTTCTAGAGACTTACATAAGAGAGTAAAAAGAGGATTAATTTTCAACAGACTTTTTTAGTTACAAAAGTTAGTGCAAACTAAACAAAACGCAAACAGCAGTGCACAGCTTCTTTGGCATGACAATTCATTCTGTGCATAAACGGCATTCAGTACATAGCTGTTTGTTGTGCTTCACATAGCAACTTCTGTGTCTCAGCAGGCATTTCAGAATATTTGTTTAAAATATCCCCACACTTCATGGAATATGTTTACAAGAATTTTATTTCAAATGTTTTCAGTGTGTTCTTAAATCTTAATCTCCAAACTTGTAAATCCATAATTGTGCAACGTGTGGAAAAGATTGCCGACATCTGCTAACTAAGCATGCATTCGCTTTTTAGTAGACTATTCTCAACTTTCCTCTTGTGTTCAGCGGGTGATAAGAAGGACTAGAAGATAGATGACTTGGAAGAATATGACAAGTGTAACAAAGAATGAACGAGTGAGCAGTGCTCAGTGTTCAGTTTAATCCAACAGATTTAGCAAACGATCCAGTTTGCCTGAGGATCTGGGCTTTTCACTGTGCTTCAGAGAATGGGTGTTTTCTAAGGGGTGGTTTTGTTCATAGTTTGTTTTCTAGCTTTTCTGAAGAAGGGACTTAGGACTCTTAAGGAAGCTGGAAGAGCGGGCATCTATTTCAAAACAAGTTAACTTCCAAAGTAACTTTAAAAAGTGTATTTACAGTACCATACCTACCACTGATTTTTTTTTTTTTTTTTTCCAATTCCATCTCCATTTTGGTTTGAATATGTAGCTTGGAGTCTGGATGTTCCTATATACAAAGTACTGTCTAACACACACAAAGTACACTGGAAAATGGGGGCTATATTATTTTTATTTTGGCTAACTACTAGAGTTGTAGGTATTACTTGTAATAGTAGCCGATTAAAAAAATATCTGGGCTATAAGTGAAGTTTTTAGTTTGAGTATGTTCTGCCACTGATATGATTCCCTTGGCAAATTATTCCTGGGCTGATCGCAGGTAAGTCTTCAAAATTTGTTGCACATTTTGTTTATTTGAAACTTCACTACTAAAGTACTTGAAAATATTCACAAAAGTAAGGTAGCCAGGCTTCAAAGGATCACAGCAAAAATTCCAGGAGAAGTAACTGCGATGTTGCAAATTTGGTTTTGGTAAATCAAACCAAAATGATGTTAGGTAAAATAATTATATTAGGCAAAATAAGAAGGCGACAAGTGAGATGAGAGAAGAGAAAACAAATGCTACAGTGTCTCCAGTAAAGCCAAGTGATTCTGTTGCTTGCCTAAAAATGAATTTATGTCACTATGCTTTGCGTTCCTGCTTTTGACACCAAGTTGTTGTCTGAATGAAACACAAAGTATTTATTATATAGTATTAAAGGGTAATTGAGTCTAGCAATTATTCAGTTTAGGATTTTCATTTTCCTTTAATATTTTAATGTAATCTGGTTCATTATGATAATGTTTCATAATATTTCTGAAGATTTTTATCTCATAAAATGCTGTTAAAGTATAGCTTGCTTGGTTATGTGAAACAGGCTTTGAAAATAACAGCAAAAAAGGTCTGTAGTACTTCAGAAGATACATTAAAATGGTTCGTGTTTGCAGACAACCAAAGGAAGTTTAATGGAATTGAGACTTCAAATCATATTTTAGTCAAACTTAAAACTACCGTCAGACGCAATGAATATAAGTCAGTTTGGAGACTAACTTTTCTATTAAATGTTAAAAATACAGAACCATTACTTTGGTTTAGCATACCTACACCTAAACTATTGCCTACATTGCTTGTTTTTGTGGTTACCTAGATACAAGGCTCAGCTTAAGGCTGCCTGCTTGTACGTTGATAGCAATTTGCTCTTAATATTAGGGGGGCAGAAATTAGAAGCTGTTGATGTAAAACACGTTAATGATGAGTGACAGGCAGAAGCGTTAACGCATATTTATAGTGAAACCTGGCTGTAGCTATCATTGCCGTGGTCAGCCTTCACCTCCCTGCTGCGCAGAGAACATCGTAGCGGGGATGGGTTGCTCTGGTGGTGGGTTGGTAAGAGATGCTTCATGGTGCTCAGAAGCATCACAACAACCATTACTTGAAAGAAACAGTTGAAATGGGGATTTTATTTAAAAAAAAAAAAAAAAAAAAAAAAAAAAAAAAAAAAAAAAAAAAAAAAAAAAAAAAAAAAAAAAAAAAAAAAAAAAAAAAAAAAAAAAAAAAAAAAAAAAAAAAAAAAAAAAGCATTAGCAGAACGTGTAACATCCTAGGGAAGGCTGGGGAAGGGGCTGGCAGTGAATGTACCATGCGTAATGTTGCTGTCTTTCCTGCTCTGAGCTGTAGGCAGAGGGCCCTGTGGGCGCAATGGAAGGGTTTGGCTGGCATCCTGCTTCCTTTCCTGCAGGCCTGAGGGTTAGGATCCGTCCTCCCACAGGAGGACTCTGTGCTCCCTCCCTCCCTTTGGTGGGAGTTTGTGCCTGCCTCGGACTCTTGGCTGCTCGCCCTTTCTGTTTTGGGGGATATGGCCCTGGCAAGAGCCTCCTCTGTCCTCCCGACAGCTAGGCCCAGCTTGGCGGGGGGCAGCCACAGAGGGGAAAGGACAGCAGTGGCTGCAAATGGTGGCCTGGGCCTTGGTTGGGAGTCATCCCTGAAAGCTGCAGAGGGGAGAGACACATTTCCATGGGGAGCACAGAGAAGCAGAATGGGTCATGAGGATACCACACTAAAATTATTGCAGAAAAAGGTGACATGATCTAAAAAATGTCGCTTTCGTTTCCTAGTTTTTGTTTGACTAATATGTAATGAAGTCTGGGGGATTCTGGTATCCTGTCCAAATTTCAACCTAGAAGCTTTAAAGGTAAGACAAAGTCAAGGAAGAAGAAAGGTACAGAGCATTTGTTATCTTCTGGTTTGGTTTCTGTTTGATTCTGCTTTATCCTGCTGCATATTTTAAATACGTGTAAATACGCATTCCCCTTTCGCAGCAGTGAAAACACTTATTTATCCCTCTTCCCCCTTCGGAATCACTCACATGCCTTACTATTTAACATCTGGATTAAATTCTGGGCTTGAAAAAAATTTTCAAGAGTTTAAGTCAGTGTTGTCCAAACTTTTTTGGCTTGAGCACTCCTACCAAACTTGAACTTTTCTTTGGCTGGACCACAAGCCACCCTTAAATAAAATTTAACTGAAAATACCATACTGAACGGTGCTGAATATGGTTCTGCATGGTTCATTTGCTCTAGGTAATTTGGGAATTACAAGTCTGTTGAGAAATGCCTAAATATTGTTGTAAAAAGTAGTTTCAGGACTTAGGAGTCTGAGTTTTGCTGAATTAATTAGCACTTCCTTCTTGGGGCAAGGGTTAGTTCAGATGCTTTACTAATATGCACAGTATATATATGTGCCAATATCATTTTATAGCTTGCAGCTCCTAAATTGCTGTCTGTAGCTGCTGTACTTTGTTGACAAATTAGCTCTCATGAAATCAACTCTAGGATTTCTGTATCACTTAAGTATTTTTGAAAATTGTATCTGTGAATACAATGGTATTTCAATTAACAATTTTTAAATAAGCTGTGAAATGTTAGGTTCCTGCAATAGCAGGAACTCAGGACTCCAGAAAGCATCATGCAGAAACATTACGCGTGTACCTTCTCAACTTTTAATCCTATTGAAGCCAAATTAAGTAAGTATCTAAGTGCTTTCCTGAATGGTACTTAAGCACATCATTAAGCCCTTATGTTAATTAGAGTTTTATGCTTTCCTTCTTGGAAAAAAACATGACCCTCTTGTTCTCTTGAGTGACAATCTAGTTCGTGGGATTGTGAGTCATGGAAACTGAAGGGCTTATTTCAGTGATATCAGGCCCAAATTAATAACTTTAATGCATCTCTAGCAGAGCAGAACTTGAAAGTAGGTATATCAAACAGTATCCTCCATGGGACTGCACAGGAAAAAAAGGATATATAGTTCCATGGGGTAAGTATGTTAACTTGATTATGTACACCAGTTAAATGATTTAGGGATGTTTTCTGCTGTATTTAAGGTGGATACAAGTTGTGACTGACTAGGGCATAGCAAATAGCCATAGTAGTACAAGACTTAAAACGAATTCCTTCTGGGGCTTGGAAGAAGTCTCTTTAAAAGAATGAGAAGTGAAATTCCCACTTTATCAGTGTGCACATGGCTTTGGAAAGTCTGCCTGTTGCCACAGTGAAGGAAATTATGAATAAACACAGATAAATTGGCAACCTGCACAGTATTCATTATTTGTGATGCAGTCTGTGACGTAATCTCTTCTAGATAAGAGCCTTTAAAGATACATTGTACTGCAGTGGTTAACATGTCTAGAATAAAATAGCCAAGAGTAAGTCTTTTTTCTTCCTGGAATGCCACGAAGGTGTTTATTGCAAAAAGAGTTTTATTTTAGAGGTGAGATGTCAAATTTGTGGAATTAATAGTTAAATATGTTCTTTAAGCAAATACAATCCTTATGCCTTACACTATTTTTGTTTTTTTTTTTCATTTGTCATGTACTGAAACCCTTTCATGTAACCCTGTCATATAACTTAGACCTAGGATAACAAATAACTGTACTTTTTACTTGCTTTAGAATTTGGAAATCAGGTAGGAAAAAAGAAATCTGAACTCTTAAGATATGTCACTTTTCTCTCTATCATTGCTAAGTGTAACAGGATCCCTAAGAGGAGAAAACCTAAGTGAAATATAGCTTTATATACCAATTTGTAGAAAATGCTGTCAGCTGCTTCTGTGGCAAAGGCATAAGTGCATTAAAAAAAGAGAGAAAGAAATCCAGGGATGGAGATATAATGGGTCTCTAATTCCTGTACAGAGTAAGTCCAACTAATGCAATATTTCAAGCTGATATATACACACACACACACATATATATAAATCTAGGTGTAGACCAGAGTTAAATTCCATTTTAAAAGCAGATTTTGAATTCATGGTGGTGGGGTTTTTTGTTTGTTTTGTTGGTTTCTTTAAGATTGAAGTAACAGCCCCAATTGCATATGCTGTTATATCAGTTTTAAAGCTTTCATATTGTTATAATACAGGCTGACTGTGCAGACTGATTGCTATGAGACAATAAAAGGTAGATATCTAAAGTGTATAACTTAGCCTGTGGAAAGTGCAGTAGCTTATCCATTAAAGCTTAAACTGTCATGTAGTTGCCATGGGGCAGGTGAGTGCCTTTATGCTGGTATAACATAGTGCTTTCCTGTGGGGATGGGGGCTCAAGATGAAAGGTCCTGAGCCATCCTGTTGCTCATCAGCTAAACACAGGCCCTGATGTGCTTAAAATTTTACTCAGCAAGTCTTACCTAAGGCCTCTACAGTGTTTCCATGGAGGGAAGTACTGTAAATGCTAATCTAAAATAATTCGTAGTTTAACTGGGGAAAAAGCCCACTACTTGTGTTTTGCAGTTTCAACCAGTGATTCAGTTCAGAAAAACAAACAAACAAACAAACAAAAAAAAGTATCCTTTAGGAAAGCATCTCTGATTGTACTTATACTGGCGAGCTTCTAATCGCCGAGCAGGAATTCTTATGTGGAAGTAAAAGAACTGAGGCTATATATGGTCCATGCTAAGGAAGGTTTCAGATGAATGTATTAAACAGATGAGAAAAAGATGGTTGTTTTGATTCATAAGAGTAGGTTAAACACTACATTGTAGTCTACTGTAAATCTATGGAGTTGTTTTGCTTTGTTTTTATTCTACCCTACCCTTTGATAGATAAGGTAGATTTCTTGTGAGTTATCTCTGTTCACACTCATAAAACCAGGAGTAAATTACTCCAGTAACAGAATGGCCCTTGAGGCTAATATGCTTCTAAAATTACTGACCTGTCAAACAAGATTTCAGAAGGCTCTGTATTGTTGTGGGATTTAGTGCCATAGGCAATATAGTAGTGTTTTGTTTTCTGTCTTACAGGTCTGTGACAAACTATCAGTCATTTGAGTGGCATTCAAAAGATGGATGTCATTTGCATGTGCTGTGTTACTGCAGATACTAATCTGTTCAACACCTTAGTCGTAGTTTACACACCTGATAGTGTTATGATGACAAGGTGCCTTTATTGGTAGTTAGGAAATTGGTAATTGGCCAGGTGGCAGTACTCTTTCCAGAGAATACTGTATGCAGAAAGTACAATGACAGTCTACTTTTAAATGACAAGTAACTTACTGCTAGGGTGATCTAAAATTTGGAAGAGTATACATAGGTATGATCGTTAGTCAAACATTAACCTAGCAACCTAAAGCTGAAACAAAATTGAATTTCTATAAAAGTTGTAAAGCTCACTGTCTTTGGGCCTTGAGAAGCTTTTTATATTAACCTCTGTGTTTAACAAACCTTTTAGCCTGTCACTGGGCAGGGAGAGGAGCACCAGTAGCACTTAATCCTGTTCTTGGAGATGGCCCTTTTCAATAAGAGTAACATGCAGGATCAACCCATGTTCCCCCCCTTATTATATTTACTTCCCCAAAGCTTTTACCTGAAGAGCAACTGGTTTACCCCAGGAGCTCCCCTGAAACATGTTAAAGCTGTTTCTGCTTATCTCCTGAGTATTGTTTCTTAAATGCTGAATTGCATGGTTGAATGGTTTACAAAAATAAAGACTAATGTTACTGGTGGTGCAGCAAAGAGAATGTGCTTAGAAAAGAAGGGAGATGTTCTGGGCTACAGCATTAATTGTTGACATGGGCTGGTTAGTTTTACAGATACTTATCTTCAGTGACAAAACAACTGTCTCATGCTTTGAATGCCAAGTTATAATAAAATGTAAGTTGATAGGTAAGTGACTCATTGGAAAACATGGCTTGCAATTTTGCTTGCTGCCCTCACTGCATGTGTGACTGTTAATGTGGGGACCAAAGGCAGGAGTAAAGTTGGATTGGGAAGGAGCAAGCATGGGAAAAATAGAGGGATAAAGGGGTAAAAGAGGCTCATCAAGTGTAAATAGCTGGCCACTCAGTATGCTGGTGTGACTCTGCCTGATGCTTGACCACTGCAGTCTATCCTGTGTTCTTATTAAATCATATTTCTAACCATCTTGTGTGTGTCTGCGCTCTCATCTTCAATGGGTGTGTGAATGCTCATGAACTTCAAACCAGGCTAACCAGAGAGTAGTAGAAGAGATTTGAGTGCCAGCAGCTGGTGTGGGACCATGAAAGTCTGGGGTCCAGCACCTGGGGAGGGGCAGGGTGTGGGTGCCACTAGCAGACTGCAATTCCCATTAGTTGGAGAGGAGGAACAGGATGGGGCTGTCCGTGCTGTTTGTGTGAGTGCTCTGTGTGTTTATAGGGGTGCCAGTAAAGGCACTGTTTTTCTGTCTGTATTTGATCTGCGAGGCCATCTCTCTTTGTGTGTATGTCTGTCTGTCTGTGTTGGGAAGTGTTACCACCAGCTGGATCTGGGGACATCGAACTGCGGCAACCTTGTGTCTGTCAGGCTGGGAGAGGAGGACTCACCCTGGGTCCTGAGAGTAGCCTAGATTTGGCTACTCAGACACTTTGTGTTGTTTTGCCAGTGTTTGTATCCATTACAGTTTTTCCCAGAAACAATTTTACATCTGTTATGTTCTTGTTAAAGAAGTTAAATAGCATCTAGTTCAGCGGTGATCCAAAGAGAATCCAACTAGCAGAACCTCATCCCTTCTTTACTGGGATTTCTTCATTAACAGTTGCTTCAGTTATTCAGCTTTTAATACACTTGATGTGTTCTGTCATGCTGCTCTAATCAGTTTGTTTACTATGTTAAGCACTTCACAGAAGTCTTTTATATCTTTAGCTGCTATCTTTTTCAGCAGTACTTGCAATCCCCTCCAACTGTGAAACCAGGCTCTTTTTTAGCAAGATCTGTTTGTCTGTTACCATGTTCATTGTTACTATTTCTATTCTTATCCTTTAATCCTTTATTTACTGAATCCTGTATTTTGAATTTCCTTATTTTGTTTAGGATAGATTTAGCAGATGTGTCTAGCAGACCTCTTCTTCCACTCCCACTGCAGGTACACAGGCTAAAGAATCAACTGTTGGAGCTGTGCCCTGTTAGGAACAGACAAGGCAAGGAAGCATCTGTGAGCGTAGCCCTCAGAGGCAGGGAAAGAGCCTTTGTGCTAAACCAGTTTTGTTCTGTTTGTGAGGTTGCAAACGTCATCTTATTTTCTTGAAAACAGAAGGAACATGCAAAAAATTTTTCATGCACTTATTGTCATTCTGTGTGTGACGAATGAGATAGTAGTTCAAGGTGTCTTTTAAAATTATTTTTTGTGTGCACGTTATATGCTGTGGTAAGTCCATGGTTGGTAACTGCATGCTTTTTGGTCAGAGCCAGTTCTTTGAAGGGGAGGAGAGGATTTCTTCTTTGAGAGCACCTGGCCATGGGAGAAGCTTTTCCAGGGAAGAACAGGGCAGGCAGTAATAGATGTGCTGACTGGGGAGCTTGCACTCGGGGAGTTTTCTTACAATAATGGGGAAAAGATACAAAACCAGGCCAGAGATGATGAAAAGAGGGGAGATTTTTCTATTGACCCAGAGGAGAACAAGTAGAGTTCGTTGAAACCATAGAGGCTATTGAAAGTTGCTAGTGTGAAAAGCAGGTCTGGAGGAAAAGGGCCCTTGTCGCAAAGACACAGTTGGGCAGAAAAGGAGTTTGTTTTCAAATGGCTGTATTTTCTCTCTCTCACCCAAAAGAATCAGGGTTTTCAGACAGAAGAGAGTTTGTTCAAGTTTATGTTCTAATAAAACATCGCTTCTTCAAAGCCCTTTTGGTATTTTTTGGTGTGTTCACTTTAAAGAAAAGGTGTAGACAGGTCTGCCACAAAGCTCTGGCATGTTTGAGATCCAGTCATAGCATAAAAGTTAAAAAATGTTACAGCTGGTAAAAGGTATTAGGCCAGCTTTAAAGAAATTCAGCTGTCTGCATCGTGAGGACTTTTGAGAGAATTTGAAGAAAACTTTGTGTAGCATTTCTGGGAAGCTGTCTATTGTGAGTGCGTTTTATAAATAAGTTTACTGTTTTAACAGTTTGTAGCACAGTCCTCACTGGCTGTAGAAGCTACTGGTGGAGCTGCCAGAGCATATCGTGTTAGGACAAACACAGGATGAGGGATCTTATGGAAATTAAAACAAACAAGAATGTTTTCCTGCACCAAACTTGTCTCTTTGAAGCCCAATTGGAGCACAGTTCCTTTAAAAACAAACAAACAAAAACCTGTCCCAAGCAGATGTACCCCTTGGCTAGTTAGCTGCCCATGGATCTTCTGAGTGACTAGGGCTGGTAAGGAAACCTTCTCCCACCTGTGGTGGTACTGCTTTACTGCCTTGGGGCTTGGCTGCATCTAGGGTGGCCCTCCAGGGGCAAGAGGAGTAGTACTTCTTCTTGGAGACTTCGTTGCCCGCGCCGCATCTGGCCCCCCTTATCAAACGGAAGGAGAGTTACCTTGTAATTGCATTTGCCTTATATTCAGGCAAGTCAGGTTTCCTGTTTAAAAAAAAAAATAAATCTTTCCAGTTGCCTTCATGAGTGGAACTGCAGTTCAAATGCAATCTCTTTTTCCTGCCCTTCAGAAGGTTTTATACAAACTCAGCATTAACTTATCTTTGTTCCAAATCGACAATATTCTACACCCACAATGTTGAAGCCAGAGAAGCTTGTGATATGTCATATTTACAGGACCTTTAACTGCAGGTAACATTCAGACCTGTGAGCTTTAGTTTTCCCTTCCATTAATACTCTGCATGGTATTTTTAATTCAGACGAATATATTCTCTTTAGTATTTTTTCTTTAAGTGCACATACGGTTCACAATACAGAGACTTATCATCTTCTGCATACGAACCTTCCAGCTGTAGGACAATACTGTTGGCTTTTCTTTTTTTTTGCATTAACTATCTCTTGTCCTTTATCAACAGTGGAAGATGGAGGAAATACTTTGCAATATAAAGTTTTTCCCAGTTTGGATGTTTATATTTAAAGAATGATCTTTGCTCTCATTCTGGAGCTATACTGATTTGAAAATGGATTGGGGGTGTCCACTGTGATAGCCTCATATGGGAGAACGCTTTACACCTTCATCTCGGAAATGCTGAATCCCTTCTGTTAAAGGCTGTCTCTCGCCAAGCTTGGGGTAGAAATGAGTCAAATTCCTTTTCGTATTACTTTATGTGAAGAAGACTTTGGAAAGATCCACATTGTCCTCTAATTTCAATTAATTGAAATTAATTGTTTCAAATATCTACCTGCACCCTGCTCTAGAATACTCAGCCTGAATTTGTCTTTTCCAGTCCTGGGGAGATGCTGCTGGATAGCTTTGTGTTTTACAAGTCTCCCTGGATCTGGGTCTGCCTGTCCTGGAGTCATGAATCTTCACTTGATAGATTTTCCCCCACACTTTCCATCCCATCCTCCCTCACTTCATTTCCTTTTCTTCACCTATAACCATATTTTTATTTTCAAGTTAGCTCTGTACCAGGGGATATTTTTATTTTCATTAAATAACATGTGTACTCCAACGTATGGATAATTTGCCTTTTCTTACTTTGCTTTCTATTTTTTCTAAAACACAATGGTTGGTTCAGAAGTTGAATCTGAAACTTTAGACAAATGTCTCAGAATTTGTCCACATGCAGTTGTTTTCTCTAATAGCTTGTGACCTTTGAGTGTATGGACTTTCTATACATTGCGTGCTTTTTGTAAAGAGGTAATATTAGCTATATGAGAAATGGCCTTCAAAATGTCAATACAGTGTTTGAAAACGTAGAAGAGTTATGAAGGAAACGACAAAGATTATAGGATAAATAGCGAAATTCATTGAATATTGAAATTCTTTAAATATTGAGAAGGACTGAAAAAACAAGCAGCATTCATCAGAAAGCAGTTCTTTTAGACATTACCGGCTATTGGAAAAGGGACTGCAGAAATATATGATTCAGAAATATGTGATTTCATGTTTTGTGTTTGATCAAGAATTTCTAACAAAATAATGGAAGATCTCCTATGCATAGGAGATGAGGAAGAATTTGAAGAATTGAATTTGGTGAAAGAATTATAAGGCTTGCTAGGCTTATTAGTTGTTCTGCTAAAACGAAGATGGCATTATAGGTAGAAGTGGATTGACGTTTTCAAACAATATACAGGATTTATGATGGAATAGTTTAATGGATTTTTTTCAAGAGTTTTAGTAGTTGAAAATTTGGAAGACAAACAGCTTGAAAGTTGAGATGATTCATGATTTTTTTCTAGGATTGGTAATAAATAATGATTAAAATTATCACATGAAATTTAATATGAGTATATATTGCTCAAAAGAAGGCTTAAAATTCACCTGAGACAATAATCATAGAATCATAGAATCATTAAGGTTGGAAAAGACCTCTAAGATCATTCCAACCGTC